>NC_053164.1:93737443-94042443 GCF_016835505.1 Polypterus senegalus
GGTACACAAGTAAATACGGTTTATATCTATATATATATATATATATATATATATATATATATATATATATATAAATATAGATATATATATAGATATATATATGTATATATACACACTGTAGGGCTCGGCACGTTAATGCGTTATTATTTCGTTAACACATTAATTAATTAATGCCGACAATTATTTTATTGTGCATTAACAGTTTTTTGTTATTATTTTTATTTTAAAAGCCTCAGTCTTGCTAGTAATCGATAGAGATCAGTGATGTTCTTGTTACAGCGCTTTTCGATACGTTTTTGCTAGAAGGAAAGTTAAGTTTGTTGATTTGACCTCGATTCCCTGTGTGTGCATGAGTAGCAAAGAGCAAACAGCTTCTAAAATGGTACGTGGATAGATACTAAAGTGAATGCTCAAAGCAAAATAATCCGTGGATGACTTTTTCCGTCTTATCGTTGAATCGGACTCTGATTTGTCAGACTCCGATTTTGATGCAAGAGATCTGGAGATGTTCTGTAGATTAAAAATGAAATTGAGGTACCGGCATGAGCTAATCACGGTGCTGAACACGTTCCTGTAGCTGATGCACGTTAAGCAACGTTTGCCTGGGAGGACAGACACGATGACAGGAGGTACAAACCATATTGCTTCTCACAGTAACTGCCACCCCACCATACCTATCTCACAAAGACAGCCAGGCAGCCAGCCCACCATCTAAACAGACGTTTTATGTTGATTTATTTGTGAAACCATTGCTTTGTGTGCATTTCAGAAAGCTGCATTTTTTTGGAAAAAAATTAGCCCTCAAGGAACTGCTACTGAACATAGACAGTTTATGCTGCTCCCTGATAAAAGAAAATGTTCCTGATGGTATCTCTTCAGATTAAAAAGGAAACAGATTTAGAAATGTTAACTTGCTGTTGGTCGGAAGGTGCCTGTTATAATGTTGTGATCGTGGCTCTGGGCTGAGGGTAACTTGTTTTTCTATAACAAACTAGATAAAACGTTAATTCCCTGGAAGTGGCAAATAGCTTTGGATTCATATTTGATTTGATTACATTAATATTTAGGTTGAGATTTAAAAGAAATATTTTAACTGCTACTATGTAAAGGGAATACTGCTGTAAAAAAGCACCTTATTTGTTTAAAGTGTTTGCAAACCAAATACATGAAATACACTACTTTTGAGTTTATCATTGAATTTTGCACATAACAGTGTGATTGTTGTGATTGTCTGCGATTAATCACGTTCAAAAATTTTAATCGCTGCCCAGCACTAATATGTATATACTAGACATTAAGCCCGTTACAATAATGGGCACTAGAACAGTATTGCATAAACATTATTAGGAACAGTCTACAGTATATTAAATGGCAAGGGACCTTGACCTCATTCTGTTTGTTGTCTTAATTTTTTTGTTAAAAATATTTTTGCAAGAAGCCTAAAGTAAAATAATATTAAAAATAAAATAGAAACATATATGACAATACAGTAAGTATAATTAATATTGCCTTAGTGTAAAACTTTGTAAAAAATCTGTAATACACAATATCTAAAGAAGATATTTTGGAAAAAGTTTTTATTTTTTTTAATTATAGACATTTTTTGTAAATACTCTGTCTGAGTTTGGCAACAGTTTGCCTTTTTCAGGACCATCTACAACGTCGACAATAACATCTGTAAAACTTCTAACTCTTGATAATGCAACATATAACTGACTGTGGCTGAATACTGGTTCTGGCAAGTAAATGCCAACTTGAGCTTTATTAATTGTTATGGCAAAGGCTAATGTAACTGTAAATTGTCGCCTTCTTATGGTAAAGGGTAAATTAGTAGAGGATAGAGCCAAATCAATACGAGGAATATTCTGACACTCATTTTCTTTTTTACAATCGATCTATTTGCACGCATTTTTCTTTGTCTTTCAGCCTTTCTTTAGTTGATGTTTACTTGCTGAGCTAACCTTTCTTCCAGGAGATGTTGCTTATATATGATTTGAGTGTCTGTGTCTTTTGTCCTACTTGACGTGTCCTTTTTTTGGGTGACATGTTGCAAGTAGTATGGGGGTAGTATGTGTGGCGTCTCCCCAGCAACGGATTTTATGTGCGCGGCCGCGAATACCCAATCAGCACTCTCTCCAGCAATGTTGTCCTTTATTTGCTTATCATGCGGGCTGCGGCTACGCCATTCACTGTGTGCCCAGCTTCCAGTGTGTGTGCGTCCATGGTGCCGTCACATCGCACCAAGCCCTGCACATTCGCACTTCACCAGAAGACATACACACACGGACACCTGGACGCACACAGGGGTTTTATTAAAGAGGATATATGCATACAGGGAGATTCTATTGCGCAGAGCCCCGAGTTATGATATGTTACTCACTTAATAATGAAGCAATTCAAATGAAATAACTGCAGGGCATACCTCGATAGATGTGTAAACGATCCAATCATATTCGGTGCTGGAAATGGTCGCCTTCTTCTTACAAATACAGATCAACACAGCACTCCATATTGGCAAAGGAATCCGCAAGCATTGTGGGGGTGATGGCAGCAATTTCCTGTTGAATGTTTCGCTGTAATTGTTCCACTGTATAAGGTTTACTTTTTCCTTTCAGCACTTCCCAAAGGAAGAAATCGAGAGGTGACAGGTCTGGAGAACGATGTGTTCATAGTCCATTTGAAATGACATGATTTCCCAAAAAAATTCAGTTTGTGCCATGCTGTGAGCTGACATGCCTCATCTTGCGGGAAAAAACCTTTAATGAGATCATGGTCATCCAGTTCATTCACAAATAAGTCAAAAAGAGCACCATGCCTCATTCACTATTACATTTATCCAGGAATACTGTGATCTTTATTTTGTTTGGAATGCTTTATTATTAAGTCAGTAATACATCATAACTCAGGACCCTGCCCAATATATATATACTGCTCAAAGGAATTAAAGGAACACTTTTTAATCAGAGTATAGCATAAAGTCAATGAAACTTATGGGATATTAATCTGGTCAGTTAAGTAGCAGAGGGGGTTGTTAATCAGTCTCAGCTGCTGTGGTGTTAATGAAATTAACAACAGATGCACTAGAGGGGCAACAATGAGATGACCCCCAAAACAGGAATGGTTTAACAGGTGGAGGCCACTGACATTTTTCTCTCCTCATCTTTTCTGACTGTTTCTTCACTAGTTTTGCATTTGGCTACAGTCAGTGTCACTACTGGTAGCATGAGGCAATACCTGGACCCTACAGAGGTTGCACAGGTAGTCCAACTTCTCCAGGATGGCACATCAATACGTGTCATTGCCAGAAGGTTTGCTGTGTCTCCCTGCACAGTCTCAACGGCATGGAGGAGATTCTAGGAGACAAGCAGTTACTCTAGGAGAGCTGGAGAGGGCCATAGAAGGTCCATAACCCATCAGCAGGACCAGTATCTGCTCCTTTGGGCAAGGAGAAACAGGATGAGCACTGCCAGAGCCCTACAAAATGACCTCCAGCAGGCCACTGGTGTGAATGTCTCTGACCAAACAACCAGAAAGACTTCATGAGGGTGACCCAAGGGCCCCATGTCCTCTAATGGGCCCTGAGCTCACTGCCCAGCAGCATGCAGCTCGATTGGCATTCACCATAGAATGCCAGAATTGGCAGATGCACCACTGGTGCCCTGTGCTTTTTACAGATGAGAGCAGGTTCACCCTGAGCACGTGACAGAAGTGAAAGGGTCTGGAGAAGCCATGGAGAACATTATGCTGCCTGTAACATCATTCAGCATGAGCAGTTTGGTGGTGGGTTAATGATTGTCTGGGGAGGCATATCCATGGAGGGTCACACAGACCGCTACAGGCTTGACAAAGGCACCTTGGCTGCCATTAGGTATCAGGATGAAATCCTTGGACCCATTGTCAGACCCTATGCTGGTACAGTGGCTCCTGGTGCACGACAATTCCTGGCCTCATGTGGTGAGAGTATGCAGGCAGTTCCTGGAGGATGAAGGAATTGATACCATTGACTGGCCACCACACTTTCCTGACCTAAATCCAATAGAACACCTCTGGGACATTATGTTTTGGTCCATCCAATGCCACCAGGTTGCACCTCAGACTGTCCAGGAGCTCAGTGATGCCCTGGTCCAGATCTGGGAGGAGATCCCCCACAACTCCATCTGTCATCTCATTAGAAGCATGCACCGATGTTGTCAGGCATGTATACAAGAACACAGGGGCCATACAAAGTGCTGCGTACAATTTTGAGCTGCTGCAATTAAATTTTGGCAAAATGGACTAGCCTGCCACATAATTTTTTCACTCTGATTTTTGGGGCGTCTTTGAATTCAGGGCTCTGTAGGTTGATCATATATCAGTATAGATATCCAGGAGGATTTCTTTTTCCCATTGAGATCTGATGTGTTTTCAATGTGTTCCTTTAATTTTTTTGAGCAGTTTATATATATATATATACTGTAAGAGAACAAGCAGAACATGATAAATAAAGAGTTTGGGTACCACTCTGGTAACCCTGTATAACTGAATGAATCAAAACAAAACAAGTCACACAATAAATTCCAGAGATGTCTTTTCAGACCCGACTTCACAACAGAACAGAACTAAGATGGCCAGTCTTCCGAGGCAGGTCCAGGTCAATGGATAGCAGAAATTACATTGGTGCTGGTAAAGCCATCAGTCTTCTAGTTTGCGGAGGTAGGAAGAGAAGATTCATTATTACACAGTATCAACCCCTGGAGAAGTGGGTTATTACCATTACTAGACCCTTAAGCTGTCCTCTGAGCGCATGAGCTTGACAATATACAGTATATATCAGAGGTACAGCATGCCTTGGCCAATCTGCTACATTTGTCATATACGGTAGCTCATTTGCTTGCTGCTGCAAGGCCACTGTGTTGGTTTGCTCTCAGAACCCTGAGCTTCTGTTTCCTGGACCAAATGTACTGCCTGTGTTTGACTGGTTTACAATAGGTGCACTATTCTGGATCCTGTGTAACAAAAAGGTGGCAGTAGAGCAGCAGATTCTTAGAGATGTCACTAACTACATGTTTTCCGACTCATCCTTCCCATATAGTTACAATACAGTGCCTGCATGTGAAACAATCCAAATGATTACATGATAAGGGCACGCATAT
This sequence comes from Polypterus senegalus, assembly GCF_016835505.1. Classification (NCBI taxonomy): domain Eukaryota; kingdom Metazoa; phylum Chordata; class Cladistia; order Polypteriformes; family Polypteridae; genus Polypterus; species Polypterus senegalus. The sequence continues at coordinate 93,742,576 of NC_053164.1, forward strand.
TGCCAATAATTCACCAAATAATAGTATAGTGTATTGTGTCCCCCACAAACAGCATACACTTATTAAAAGAGTATAGTGAATGTCTGCTGGAGGCTTGCACTGAGCACACTATTGACAAGTGTCACTACCCAAGACTGGATAATGAAAAAGTGTTCAGTTCAAGATAAGCAAAATGCTTCTTTTGTCCACTGTATCTTGTGTAAAGCATGTTAAAACTGTCGCTAAGGGTTTTATCAAGTTTCAAGCAAAATTTGATGGTTACGGCGATGTACCATTACAGCAATGAGATCATCCACAACTGACACCGACAAATGTTCTCCTGGCAGTATTGCACTAAATGATACTGTGCATTTTATTTGTAACAGATACACTTAACTGGTGTCTTTCAAATAGTTCTAGACACATTTTTACATTTTCTCTTTCCATAGAACTCAAATTTGATGTATTTTTGCACTTACTTCAAATACTGAAAATTATTGAGTCACAAGGGACCAGAGCCTACCATCGGTGCATTGTATGTAAGACCCAAACAAAACAGGTATGAACCCTGGACAGGCTGCAGCTCACACCCACACCCACATCATCCAGATGCTCTGGTTTCCTCCCATAGTCTAAAGACATGGCTGCTAGGTAAATCAACATTACCAAATTGGCACCGCCATGTATTTGTGTGTGTTCTTCCTGTCTTGCTCCTGATGCTCGCTGGGATAGGCTAAGGCTTCCCTGTAACCCTGCTCAGGATAAGTGGGTTTGAAAATGGATGGATGACAAGGGACATCCCAAAGTAACAAGCACACTACGTTTTCCATATTGAAATGTGCAGAATTGCCACTAGTAGTTCTTCTGTTGTCTCGTACTTGACTAATGTCACCTCCCTCAGCTATGTGTCTGTAGTTCAGTGTGAGAAAATATCTTGCCACTTTTGTAGACATGTCATCGTGATGACGTACAATGTTTCAGTTCCTGACGGAGGAATGCTCTGCAGTTTACTTTAATGTAAACGTTTTCACGCACATGCAATGAAGACACTTTTTAGATGATGAATAAAGCACTATAAAGAATGGAACACAGAAATCTGAATTAACCCCTAGAGGTTTTTTTCTTTTCTTTTTTATTTGACTCGTTTCACAGTAGGCCAGCATTTTAACCATTTTTTCAGTTTGTTTCAGACACATGCAGTTCCTTGAGATGTTGGGCACATTTTTGTGAGTTAATGAGCAAAATGCCTATAGTACAAATAAGTGACAAGTCTCTATTAAGTTTTTGATGCGTTGTTTTGTGTTGCAGCATCGTTTTGAGGGTCTCCCTTGTGCGCCACATAAGAGGCCTAGTGAAGGTGGGAATTACTAGTGTAATACGAAGAGACAAGAGACATGGCAAGGTTTGCGGCAGCCACCTGTATAATTCTGTATCCTGGCTGCAAAAAGTAAATGTTTTGAGTTTGAGTTTACAAGACAGAGTCCAAAACAGAACTGAATTCCAGGGAAAAGGGGTGAGGCTTTATAGGAAGTCTGGCGGAAGTGATGTCGTACTTGGGGCCGGGACCGGAAGTGATGTCGTTCTCGGGACCGGACCGGAAGTGGGGTGTCCCGAGTCGAGGAGGTGGCTCCTGGTGGGATTTCCCGGGAAGGGTCTGCAGGGAACTTAGAAAGAGTGTTAGTGCACCCCACCACCCCCTGGGTAGATGTATTATCATTCATCTCCAAGCCCTTCAGCTGCCTCCTATTCACACGTGTGTGACACTAGCAATTATTTAAATTTAATGAATTTAGGGAAGTAATTATGAAGGACATTTAAAAAAATCACCCCCATCCAGAACTAGCAGTCAGATTTGACAAATGCAAATATTCAAACCAGAATAATCCACCATGACAGTAATCAGCCAGAAATCAGTTATCACCCCCCAAGGAATCATTAGGAAGCATCTTTCGAGACGTCACCATAGTGCTGAGCAGAAATCATTGCAAAATCCCTCCGAGCATGGTGTAGGAGAGAAAAATGAAACAACATCAAGTTTTTGATAAATCTGCTCCCACCTTTTGTGTTTCACGTGCAGCACACTAGTGTGGAGCAAGACAAAAGGCACATCAGGCGATGTTTGATTTGCTTTCTTAAGTTCACTTGAGAGGTAAATTGACTGGCCCATTCAGTTCATTGTTTCTTGCCTCAAGCAGATTGTACATTTGCTATCTATGATGGTTTTTGTTTATAAGAGATTTATCTCAGATGTTATATTTAGATGCTACTCAGCAAGAAGATCTACTGTAGATTCAATTATAGATATACAGCAGGGCCGGCGTGCAGGTTAAACTGGCGCCATTAATTCTGTTCACATTGGTGACATAAGTGCTTCTTCTGGTTCAGGCAGAGGGAGACAGAAAGCAAAGACATGGGAATTTTTTTTGTAGGCCTTTTGCTGCTCATAGGTGATCTCAGACAGATATGAAATTTAAACATAAAATCTTTTTTTTTTTGGCTGACTGAGTTAACTGGTTTGTATACCGTGAGTTGCTTCTCTATTAGGTACTCATGAAAATTGTTAGATTCGCCCATAAAATATATATGGATACATTATTTCCTTGAATAAACTTTTTAACTGTTAAATGAACTCTTCTCATAATTAAAGTAACACTGGAGATTTTGCCATACACTTGTATACATGCCAAATGGAGTTTTGGTCTGCCTTTTTTTTCAGGATAAGGAATTCAGAAAATGGCAGACATGCAGCTTGAGGTGCTGGCTCCTATGTTTCTTTACATTAGCTCAATGCAGATCTCTACTCTCAAAAGCTCATTCATTTTCATCTCACCGATGCTAAGTTGGATTAACTTGTGAGGCCATTGGAAGATAGCTAGTCATTTTCCCAACACCTTTTGTCCCAGCTCTTTATCTTTGAGGGTCCTACTCTATGGAATATTCTTTCTTAGGGTTTCATCGATCCGAATGTTTAAACCATGTCTCAACTCCCAGCATTTCACATCCCCTGTTTCTGTGTTTATTTCATTTAAAGCTGCTTCTTCTGTTCTCACCATACTGATGTGGACAGTAGTGATGTCTATTGATTCAAATGATCACCTAACAACTGTGTACGTTTAACTGTTTGTTACACACAAACATCTGCAGCCTCTTCCTATTGTCTTCATATTTCTGTGCAATTTATCTTGTAATCCATGGTATGCAATTACGGGAACTGATTTGTGTGGCTTTGGTTTACACCCTTGGTATTCTTCTAAATATTGCTTGCCATAAAAGGCACTGTTAAAAATGCCTGAATTATAATTGACTGTTTTTGTTGCTGTACTTCAACAGTACAGACAGTTTACAGACTCCTGGTAAGGGCCTACAGTCTAAAAAAGTTTACAGACAAGTTTGGCCACATGTGTGCTGGATTTGATGTTCCTGCTTTGAGTCTCATATTTTACCTGAAGGACTCCTCCTACAGCCCATTTTGCACCTCTGATTTTGGTTTAACAAGCCTCGGAAATTACAGTGGTTCAACTCATTGACGTATGCCAATATGACCTGTTCTCTTCCGCTCAACCCAACTGGGTGTGATTTGACCCTGAAAGTGCACATAATGTCTGTGACAACTGTCTCCAGTTTTCAATATGTTGTTAAACTGCACTGGCTGTCTGATAAATTATATAGCATTATTACCTCAATTGATAATATTGATAAACATAATGCAGCTACAGATGGAGAATTGAAAAACAGCAGAGCCAAATCCAAAGCAGCATGGATATAAAGATGGATGTCACTGCCAAAAGCACTTCTTCTGCCTTTCAAGCTTCACAAACAGAGGGTGCCAGTTGCCTTGAGTGAAAAACAGAGTTTGTAAATCAAGGGGGCATGGCCACTTCTGGGGGTACCTACTTAATGTTTTAATAATTTACAGACACTCCTTAAATACCATCCATCCATTATCCAACCCGCTATATCCTAACTACAGGGTCATGGGGGTCTGCTGGAGCCAATCCCAGCCAACACAGGGCGCAAGGCAGGAAACAAACCCCGGGCAGGGCACCAGCCCACCACAGTCCTTAAATACCTAACTTTAGAAAATACTTAAACTTTTACAAAATGGTTAAGGAACAAACTAGACTTTCATTTACTATGACCCAAGTCTATTATAGTTACTTCACTTGCATAAACATCAGCATGTTCTACACTTTTGTGCACGAGCACATAACTCCAATTGTTAAGTCCTTACACTGGCTCCCAGTTAAGTTTAGGGCAGATTTCAAAATCCTCCTTTTAACATATTGAGCCTTGAATAGCAAAGGGCTGGCTTACTTGTCTGAGCTTATCATGACTTACAAACCTGAGTGCACATTAAGATTTTAAGATGCTGGTCTGCTTATAATTCCAAGGATTAATAAAATAACAGTGGGAGGTCGAGCTTTTAGTTACAGGGCCCCTAACCTGTGGAATGGTCTGCCTGCTACTATAAGAAGTGCCCCTTCAATCTCATCTTTCAAATCCCAACTGAAGACTCACTACTTCAGTTTAGCATATCCTGACTAGAGCTGCTGATTAACTGTACAGACTGAATCTCTGTTGTTAGCCATTAGCACTAAAACATAAGTAACATGATAATTATAATTTGTTACTAACCCTCACCTATTCTGTTTCTCTTCTCTGTACTCAAATGTGGTGCCACTGCCCACCTGCCAAGTTGTTTTGCCTGCCTAAGGTAAAGTCATCTCTGATGGAGGATTGCAGGAATCGTCAGGTAGAAGGATCCTTTCATTGTATTGGATGGCCCAGCGCTGTCTCAACTGTGGAATGGCCAATAGGGGGAGGCAGCTTAATGGCCAGGGTCTCCTGGACTCTAAACAAATCCAAATTCTATTATGTACTTATAATATTTTTATTTTTCTATTGTATTGAGGATTACTTGTGTTCTGTTCTGTATATTGTATTGTATTGTATTGGCCCCCTTCTTTTTGACACCCACTGCATGTCCAACCTACCTGGAATGGCATCTGTCTTTGAACTGCCTTTCCCAAGGTTTCTTCTATTTTTTTTTGTGGGGGAGTTTTTCTTTGTCTTCTTAGAGAGTCAAGGCTGGGGGTGGCTGTCAAGAGGCAGGGCCTGTTAAAGCCCATTGCAGCACTTCTTGTGTGATTTTGGGCTATACAAAAATAAATTGTATTGTATTGTATTGTACTTTAACCACCATTTTTCTGACTTTGAACAAGTGAACTGTTCCTAAGATTTGTGGCCTTTATTATGTTCACACAGGCCTTCAAAGTCATTAATTTACTGGCAAGTTCCTAAAATAATAGTATGGGCTTGTGGCTGTCTAACTGGTCACTCACCTGGCTATTCCTCAAGTGAAACAGAACCTCAGCCAAAGACTGGTGATGGAGGGGGCCCAAAACTACTTTCTGTTAGTCCTCCAGGTAAACATAGTACAACCATAATTGTACCCAGTAGTCTAGCATTTCTCCATTGCTGACAACCAGAAAGTTTGGACATGTTTTTGGTTTTACATATGTGTGGACCTAAATAAGCAAGCACATACATAACATCTACGTCTATGACTCTAAACGCCACTGTTTTACAAATAAGAACTGTTAAGTGCGTCTTGCTTTGTGTATAATAAAGGGACCATTTTCTTTACATTTTACATGCTGTCTTGACCAGAAAGCCTGTAGTACTGACACCTTTCAACAGCGCTGGCCATCACCCATTAGGAGCCAATGGACAATTTCCATTGTTATCCATAGCAGGTAGTTCATATTATTAGACTTCAAAGGCCTGCTTGGGGGGTCTCGATCAGTGTCCAATCCGTACAATTGTTTAGTAGCATAAATGACACTCCTTTCTGTATATACCATGGACTTCACCTCTTTTATACGCATGGTCATTTACATTACAGTCACTAAACAGTCACCTGTTTTCAAGTACACAAATATTATACAGTAGAATGATCCTAAGAAAATAACAAGCAAGGCGTTTTTGCCACCTCAGGAAAAAAAAATATACAAGCAGTAACTGAAGTTTTCAATCCAAAAGTCTACGTCTGGTTGTCCATCCAGGGCTGATTTCTGCCTTGGGCCTAAATCTCCTTGAATTACTGTAAGAACAACTGAGCTATTAGCTTGACACACAAGCTTGATGGACTGAATGGTCTCCTCTAATTTGTTGGTCTTCTTATAAATTACAGTTACACCTGCCACCACATTCTGAAATGAGCAGGCTTAGTAAATGAGGGAATGATTTTAGACTTTCAAAGGCATACAATTGAAGTGTGAATTGTGTTTTGCACATAAAACCAGTGCCAATTGATTCTACTGGGCCTGTGATGCAGCTGAGTGGAAGCACACCATGCAATGCTTTACAAAGGCCCACATTGTACAGTCACATTCTGGGGCTGAGAAACCACAGCCTTATGACTCCAGAGTAATTAATGGATCCGCTAATGCAACTGGCACATTCAAATCAAAGACATTTGTGTTTTATTGACAAAAATTGATTTGAATCTCATCTTTATATTCAAGCAGATGAGTGCTGTTCAATTTATTAGTATTTGCCTTTTTAATTTAACCTGTAGGTGCAATTGTCACAATGCATATGCCACATTATTATGCAGCATCTGTATTTTCACAAAGAAAATGAAAATATTTTATACAGTAAGGAATTTAACAGTTAATGTGGCAACTGTGGTTTGCATTAAGGCCATATGGCAAATCTTCATAAAAAGCAAAAAAAAAAAACATTAGTAATTTTAGCTTTTGTATTGAGTGTCCAATGCACTATATTGTGCATTGTTTAACTGTGTTTATGCTCATTTTACTAAGCTTACAAAATGATAGAAAGTATAGTTTAAGTGTGCAGCACATGTTTCTTCAATAATTTTGTGCATTGTATTTTTTAAAAAGTGTCCACACAGTCCCGTCATTTGAGACTAAGGATGCTGTCCAACCATCAATTTTCAGACATGCTTTATTCAATTTAAGGTCACATAGTTTCAGCTTATCAGGCACTTCCAACCTACCTGGACTTTAACAGACCCCTTTTTTTGACAGTCTTGATTCCCTAAAAGACAAGAAAAAAAAATCCCCCAAAAAATCACAAAAAGCCCTTGGCAAGGGCAATTAGATAGATAGATAGATAGATAGATAGATAGATAGATAGATAGATAGATAGATAGATAGATAGATAGATAGATAGATAGATAGATAGATCCTTTATTAATCCCAAGGGGAAATTCACATAATCCAGCAGCAGTATACTGATACAAAAATAAAATTAAATTAAAGAGTAATAAAAATGCTGGTAGAAACAGACAACAACTTTCAATAATGTTAGCGTTTAACCCCCTCTGGTTGGAATTGAAGAGTCGCATAGTGTCAAGGAGGAGCGATCTCCTCAGTCTGTCAGTGGAGCAAGACAATGACAGCAGTCTATCACTGAAGCTACTCCTCCGCCTGGAGATGACACTGTTCAGTGGATGCAGTGGATTCTTCATGATTGACAGGAATTTGCTTAGCGCCCGTTGCTCTGCCACAGACGTCAACCTGTCCAGCTTCATTCCTACAATAGAGCCTGCCTTCCTCACCAGTTTGTCCAGGTGTGAGGCGTCCTTCTTCTTTATGCTGCCTCCCCAGCACACCACCAACGTAGAAGAGGGCACTCGCCACAACCGTCTGGTAGAACATCTGCAACATCTAATTGCAGATGTTGAAGGATGCCAACCTTCTAAGGAAGTATAGTCGGCTTATAATTCACTCTGCTAATTCACAGAGAGACCCCCTTCCAGGTAGGTTGGGTGTGCAATAGGTGTCAAAAAATGGAGTAAGTATAACACAGAACAGAATACAAGTGATCCCCTTCACAGAGCTAGTTGGCCAATCTATCATTACCACCTCAGAAATACAATACAATTGTACAAAATATTCTTATACAACACTCCTCAACAAGTGCAGGCACAGGGCGCCACAACAACTCTCAAGACAAAATGCAAGAATAGATTATAACAACAACAACATTTATTTATGTAGCACATTTTCATACATTCAGTGTGCTTTACAAGATGAAGAAAGAAAAGTTTATAAAAAAAATAGAAATATAAAAATAAGATTAGGCAACACTAAGTAACAAAGAATAAAGTCAGGTCCGATAGCCGGGACAGAAATAACAAAACAAAAACTCCAGATAGCTGGAGAAAAAAAGAAAATCTGCAGGGGTTCTAAGGCCACGAGACCCCCCAGCTCCAACTGGGCATTCTACCTAACATAAATGATCTCAATCATTCCTCATGGTTTTCAGGCTTCACGTGGAGGAACTAGATGATGATGGTCATGTGGACATCTGGCCTTCAGTCCATTAATGTAGGGACTGCACGGTGCTTTGATCGGGTGGTGTTAGTGCAGATCTCCACCACAGAAATAACAGAAAAAGAACAGCAGAGAAAGTAGGGGTTAGTATGGTCCGCAAAGCCATGATAAAAATGATAACTAAATGAATACAGTATACGAAATATCGGGGTTATACTAAAATGAAGCCTTGAGAAAACCATGTTAAAGTAATGTGTTTTTAGCACTTTTTTAAAGTGCTCCTCTATATTATCCTGGAGAATTTATATTGGTAAGCTATTCCAGATTTTAGGTGCATAACAGCAGAAGGCTGCCTCACCACTTCTTTTAAGTTTAGTTCTTGGAATTCTAAGCAGACACTCATTTGAAGATCTAAGGTTTACTATTTGGAGTGTAAGGTGAAAGGCATTCCGAAATATATGATGCAGCGAGATTATTTAAGGCTTTGTAAACCATAAGCATTATTTGAAAGTTAATTCTGAATGACACAGGTAACCAGTTTAGTGACATCAAAACTGGAGAGATGTGCTTGGATTTTCTTTTCCTAGTTAAGATTCTAGCAGCTGCATTCTGCAGTAGTTGCAATCGATTGATGTCTTTTTTTTTGGTAGTTCTGAGAGGAGTGTGTTACAGTAATCTAGTTAACTGAAAACAAAAGCATGAACTAATTTTTCAGTATCTTGCAAAGTTATAAGAGATCTAACTTTTGCTATATTTCTTAAGTGAAAAAATGATGTCCAAATATTCTGATTAATATATGATTTAAAATTTAGGTCAGGGTCAATAATTACCCCTAAATACTTTACCTCTATCTTGACTTTTAAGCTTAATGGATCAAATTTATTTCTAATACCCTCACAATATCCATTTTTACCAATCACTAAGATTTCTGTTTTCTCCTTTATACCACTCACTAAATACAGAACTATCACATACAAGGATACAGAATTGTTCAAATACATCAAAAGCAAAGTAGAAACTACTTGATATAAATGAAAACAACGTCTATCAGTTAATGGTAGTAGTACTGCCAGATTGTAGAAGAGGAGTCAGACAAGCCAGACAGAGTCAGAGTCAGGGCCGGATTAAGCTGGGTGCTATTGATGCTGCAACAGTAGGCCCATTCATGAAATAGGCCCAGATGAAAACAGACGAGAATTTTCCAGAAGCTGAACAGTTTTCTTTTGCTATACAGTGGAACCTCGGTTTATGGGTAACTTGGTTTACGACTGTTTTGCAAGACGAGCAAAATTTTTTTAATAAATTTTGACTTGATAAACGAGCGATGTTTTGCAATACGAGTAGTATGGATGCACTTTGTCTGCTGAGCATCATGTGATCACAACTGAGCTGATGGTTCTTCTCTCTCTCTCTCTCTCTCTCTCTCTCTCTCTCTCTCCTTATCTCTCTCGCTTGCACGCAGCGTATCTCTCTCGCTTGCATGCAGCGTGTCTCTCTCTCTCTCCTTATCTCTCTCGCTCACCCTTGTCTCTCTCTCCTTATCTCGCTCGCTTGCGCGCACATCTCTGTCTCTCTCTCTCTCTTCTCTTGAGGGCTCCTATTCCCCGTCTGAGTCTGTGTGCCTCACTCATATAGTCAACATCCGTACGAGCGTATACTGTTTACTACAGCATTGTGACTGCATGTGTGTACGCGCGCGCGCGCACATGTGTGCTGTGAAGTGGGAGTCCCCATCTTGCGCCCCAAAACACGAAGCTGAGTCTCACTACTTTAACAACACCAGCTTTATTCATCTTGAAACAGCAACAGCGCTGTTATTTATTGTAGCGGGATCTTTATAATGTTCCTTGTATGACCCATTGATGGCAGGCGCTTATGGCATGTCTGCGATCTTTTTGGATGCGCTTATACGGCAAACTGCTACAGCACTGGGAGACTGCGATTGCTTTGGGACTCTCTCCCGTGTGTCGTCCCGTTGGGTGGAATCCCACATGAGTTTAGAAACTCACTCACACCAGCCATGATTCTTTTTAAAGGTAAAGTGCAGGTTAATTTGTTTTATGTATTTTTACTTTATATTTTGTATTAATCATTTTTATATGAATAGTTTTGGGTTGTGGAATGAATCATCTGAGTTTCCATTATTTCTTATGGGGAAATTCACTTTGATATACGAGTGCTTTGGATTGCGAGCACGTTTCCGGAACGAATTATGCTCGAAACCGAGGTTCCACTGTATTAACCTCAAAATAATTCATAAAATGAAATTTGTAGTCTGACTTTATTACACAGTTACTATTGTTCTTTGTGCTGTGAAGTAATTATAACATCGTTGTGTTTATTGTTAACCGAAGATTTTAAGTTAATGCTATCAATTTTACGTTAAACAGTTTACTTAGTAATTTAGCTGCGTTTTTTGCAATACCTTGGGGATTCTTGCCACTTTATTATTGTCTGGTAAGTGCCACGTAGAAAATTTTTCACCTTGAAAGTTAGTTGTACTGTAAAAATCAATGGCTATCTGTAAAGGTAAAACTAAAAGCCGGCCCACAGGCCCGGCATGAATGTTTAGGATTTTTTAAATCCTCAACAGGGTTCTGGTCTATCATGAAATTTAAATTGTGGACAAATATTTACCCTCAAGAGCCTGAACTGAGTCACTTTGACCCAATGTCTCTGCAAATTCATTTTTTCTTACTCTGTTTCGTAAGAGAATTGCGAAATTCTGTGTATTTCATTGTTAGGTTTTCTGCATTAAGTGCACTTTTCTGACAATTGCTATTGAATGTTGAAGTTACATAGTTTGATGTTAATCTCGAGTTGTTACGATACTGCGTTGTTATTATTATTCATGTTCAATAAAGGCTGGCTGGTTGGGTCGCAAGCAATTAAGGCTCCTTGGTCGGTCTGAGTGCGTATGTATGGTGACTGTCGAATGCACATGCACCAATGCCGAGAAGAAATAGGCCTTTTTTGAGCTGCAGCATCAGGCCCAATTTCGTCTTAATCCAGCCCTGGTCAGAGTCCTGGAGACCCTGGCCAACAAGCCAAGAGCCAGGGCTTTAGTCTGTGGAGGAACACATTACATCACCCATACGTGTTCTATTTGGTGTCAAAGACTAATCTCATACACAGTTCACTAGGATGTGGAAGAAAAACAGGAGCAACCAGATGAAATCTCACACAACAATGGAGAGAATGTGCAAACTTCATACACACAGTGACCAGCCTGGGAATTAACCTCAGTGCTGCAGAGATGTGAGATAGCAGTGCTAACCATCACACCACCATGCCACTTCTTACCTGCTGTGCTCTCAGCAAACCAGATTAACAGTTGACTAATCTGACATTACTGTACATAGTGCCATTAACAGCATGCACTATCACAAGGTGCTTTACAGAGCGGAGAAAATGATTATGCTGCAGCTTGAAATATATGAGCTGAGTAGGACAATAAAAATAAGGTAAATACAAGAAAATACAGCAGTGACGGATACCTAGCTGTTTACCTGACAGATTTTAGACAGCGTGACAGCATGTATTAAAAGAGGTTACAGAAATCAAGCACAAATAAAGTATAAAGTATAAAGCTGAGTACGTTGCAAATTAGAAAGAGAGAAAGTAACAGCAAGTATCACAAGCTGCCATAAACAGCAAACACTATAATTATGTAAAGCACAATAAGAAGTAACAGAAAAGGATAAATGAATAAATCTTGCATGTGGCCTTCACAGCTAACAGACCATATCACAATATACAAAGTAGTATCAACTATGCTTACCTTGTTCAAATTCATGAATAAATGGAAAGCAGTTTAAAAAAAAAGCCAGAAGAGACACATAGGTTTTTGTGATAAATGGTACTTCACTAATACACCTAGAAAGAGCATCTCAGCAAGCTCAAGGGGTGTTTGTCCAGACCTGTGGAGAAATAAGTGGATTGGCATTAAAATATCTCAGCAATATAACAGGTTTATACGTTTTAAGCAGCACAAAGGGATATTCCAGTGTTAAAGGAAACAGCTTTGTAAGTCAGTAGCAGAGTTTTAAAGACAATTTGAAACCTCGCAGGAAGCCAAGGTAGACAAGCCCTGTAGGTGGTGCTGTGATTACAGCATTTTGTGCTCTTCAAGACTGAGTCTGTTGTAACCTTTTGATGCCCCACACAGGATGACTGTTGAAAGCAGAAATCCCACTGAGAGGCGATAAAAGCAAGAGCACTTCAGCATCAAAACTACTGGGGTATCGGTCAGAGTCTGGTGAGGATTCTGTATTCTGCAGAAGAGGTCATGCTTGCTGAGGTGCTGCCCTTTCATTTGTAACACTTTGCTGAAAAACACATTACTTTGATTTTTTTTACCATCCTTACATTGGCAACAAAAGGACATTCAGACACCATAAAGGAAAATCGCACTTAGCTTGACTTAACTTTTTACCCATACGAACCAATCTTGGCACATTTTTACTATGCCTAAAGTCCAATTTCTAAAACCTATTTTCATTATCTGATATCTCTGTTTGCCTAATTCTGGTTAGGTTCAAACTTATGAGACCATTTCAGTTGTCTGGCTAATCTGAAGTAAGTAATTCATTCTGTTTTTCTGGTGCATAAAAATCTAACCAAAATAACCCTAACCTTAATGCTAAGTTCTTTCTAGACATACCCCACCACATTTATAAGGACATGGCGTTCGTTACTTTAGTTGTTTCTGAGCAGAATCAAAAGTCTTAAATTGGAATAATGATGGCATTTTCCATGAGAAAAGTTCTAAACTGTGTGATATAATCTTCATATCTGTCATATGACTGTCTTCTGTGACCAAGTTTGGAGTCATAAGTGACAGTAGCCTGAACTATGAAGCCTGCAGTTCTGCAGTAGTGACAACTTCATTTTATTTCTTAAGACAATGGGCCTGTTATATTGCTGAGTGTTAATCACATGTATCTGAAGTACTATGTATGTAACGAAATTCTTTTCTGTATACATAATTTGTTGGGTCTTTTTTCCAACAACCAGAGCCTAATATCATTAGTTCACTGTAGTTCCTTATTCACGGATTTACCATATTATGTTCTAAACCTGCTTAATCCTGAGTGTCTCAGGGGAGCTGGAGCCTAACCCAGCAAGCATCAAGTGCAAGGCAGGAACAATTCCTAGACAGGGGACCAGCCATTGCAGAATAAACACACACACATAGACCATAGCAAATTTACAGCCACCAATGCACCTAATCAGCATGTCTTTGGGAGAAATCGGAGCACCCTGAGGAAACCCGTTCAGACATGAAGACGTGGAGCCTTTGTCTATTTACTGTGATGCAGCAGCACCACCACTGCACCACCATGTCATCTACTCTTGAACATGCTACATACAATTGCACATGAGTAAAACGCTCCTGCTGTAGATCAGTTCTTCCTTTTACTAGTGATTTGGCTTTTGTTGATGGTTATTGCAAAACACAAGTTTAGAGGAAACGTAATCTTTTGAATTTAAACAGGTAATTAGTAGGAATAATGGCCATTTTGGGTGTGAATATAACTTCAACCTGTGCCAGATCCTGTAAAAGTGATAGATTCAGTGAGATTTGAATGTAACCCTTTGATCTGTAATCTTCTAGCATTACAAAGTTTTGGAGGATTTAGACCAAAAACAATATACACTGAATCCTGGGTTCCTTTAACTTATTACATACAGCATTGATGTCTGCAGGCTGCATATTTAACTTGCATTGTGCAAAAAAATGAGTGAAAAAAAGACATAACACTGTGAACTATGTACAATGTCCACCTCCTTTATGTTCTGTACCTGGAGGACCCCTTTAGTGAGCTGTGCAAGTATTTAACCTGACCAAGGCATGCTGTTGCTCCCAACTTGTGTTGTACATGGGGCTTGAAATAAACTAGCGTGCTGTAACATCACTTTCCTGTTTGTGCTTTGTGTAGTGGCACAGCACAGTCTAATAACTAAGGGGGCACAGCAGTACTCTGTCATATTACATGTATTTTACCATCACCCCATATTCTTTGATGCTTATGCATATAAGAGCACTGTACGGTATAATCCAGCTTGAATTTGAATGTGTTTTGTACTGTATTGTGAGAAGTAAGAAGAAACTGACCGAACAGCTAGTGCTGTATGTACCAAAGGAGGCTATTTGCTAACAACAGTTGAGTTTCGCCCAACTTTTCTTTGCCCACTTTCTCATTTTCTATGTAGCTCACTACCTTGTCTCTTTTTCCTGTACAGAGCAGCTGCTCTTTTTCACTCACCACCAGCCCTGTTTCACTGTGCACTTACAGTGGTGGCTAGTACAGTGGTGCTGTTCTGCTTGCACCATGCATGCCATTTCTCCAAGTGATCACAACTTAGGCGAAAAAGGATGCACTGCCTAAGAATATCCTACTTTTTACAGCTTTATTACTGACAAATATCGAGAAAATAAAAAAAATCACATCAGCTAATTTTCCTTTTTCCAAATTGTCACAAATTTTAACCAAATCTTTCAAGGCAGGGCCACAGTGGAGCAAGAGGCTAACCCAGCAAGCATAGAGCATAAGGAAGTAACAATCCCTGGACAGGACGTCATCCCACTGCATGTTCAACACCAGGGCTATCTTAACAGCATCATAGTGTAGATCCTCAGGCAAAGTAGTGCGCTGGGGCCTCTGTTTTGATAGCAAATCAGAAACATTCATAGGCATCAGAAACACCGTGGGCCCCTATGCTCCTGGGGACCCGGCTAGTGCCCGTTGTTACCATATGGTAGATGGCCCTGGACAACACCCACACACACCACAGCCAATTTAGCATCACCAGTCCACCTAACCTGCATGTCTTTACACTGTGGGAGGAAACTGGAGCGCCCGGAGGAAGCCCATGCATACATGGAGAGAACATGCAAACTTCATGATGTTTTTAGTTTGGTATATTTAGTTTTTGTATTGTAGGGAGGTTTTTGCCCTTAAAGATGATGTATCGAAATATCCTTTCTTAGTAGATGTCTACTAACATAGATGTGCCATCCTGCCAAATTTCAACTTGTTAATTGAATGGGAAATATAAAATGAATCAATCAACTTTGCATTGTATACACAAAACTGTAGCAAGTAGTGAAAGTAATCAGTTATTAAAACATTGCTGTAATTAGTGCTTTATGGTGCTGGTTCTGCATTTCTATTTACTGTATAGTGTATACACATACAGTATTTGGCTTTAATGTCAATAAATATTTTACTTTTAATTAGACACTAGACATAAAAAAAAATTAAAAACTGCAACAGTGCAGGACATTAGACAAGTGATTAAACCAAGGGCCATTACAACACTTTCCTCCAAAAAGAAGAAAAGAAACAGGAAAGTGGAGCGTGGCAAAAAATCAGATGAGGATATTTTAACCAATGACAGCATTTAGTTAAAAATGAAGGAATTTGTAATTGAAGTAGCATATTACATGAGATTATGAAATAGTTACCACACCCTGACTTGATGCTATCAGTGAACCCACCAGATGTTTTCAAAAGTAATTCATGTGCGATCATCTGCAGAGTCTTGGAAATTCAGTGTGGACAAAATATTGTCATTATTCCTGCCGCCACCAGAGACTCATATCCTGAGCTGCATTCTGGGCTTCCTACAGATGTGGTCTTCAAGCATATTATAAAATCTCAGGATAAAGTCATTTGATTTATTTTCAACTGTTGCCAAATTGCCAAAATTTTATTTGGGGCAGGCAAAATTGGCAGAATAGCAGGAAACAAGAAGAGCTTAGAAATATGCATCATCAGTCCAAGCCATATTAGTCAAACAACATATGCAGAAAGCAAAAACACTGAAAAATTACCAAATTCTTATATTTTCAATGTTTCAGTCCCAAAACTTGGATGCCCCTTGTCCCGTGGAGTCATCTTTAGTAATGTCACACACATCAATGCTGATTACAAGACCAGAAACAACACTTATAAACAAAACTGCTCAACCTAAGCTGCTATAAAATCAAAATGGCAATGTAATAGAATCATAACAACAATGTGAATAAATTATATACATAATACCAAAAGTCACACATTCCAAAGCAGGAAACTGAACATGGCAAAAGATAATGACATGAATATTTAGTAACACATCTTACAAGCCAAAAAGAAAACAGAACATAAGTAATAAAAACTTTATGGAAATTGTTTGGACTAAATCAACATCTTGAGATTAATAACAGGCAGACTGACTAGTTAGCCAATCAAATAATGTACAGTATGAAATTGTCCATGGGTGGTGTAAAAGAGGCAGTCAGGAGGCAATAGACCATACCTTGTGCTCCATATTGGACCACACTGAGACCTGTCACTGTGATTTATTGACCAAACACAGAGCAGCCTCCAGCACTGCAACAACCTGAGGTGACCCTCCCATAACCAGAGGTTTGAATCTGCTGGTATCCCTCAAAATATTTCTCTTTAATAGATCACCTGTGCCACTGGCCAACACAGTGTCCAAGTGCCTCCAAAGAAGTGACACATCCAAGGCTACCACCTAAAAGCTTGTGTCATGGGTCAGTCCACACAATATCACTGTGGTCATGGTTCAACAACCTGTGTTGTCTATGTCAGTGGTCTGCCCTTGCTGTATAACACTGAAAAATATATGGGACTTGATGACAGAGTCCAATCTTTCTAGCTGAAAGAGCTTTTAGTTCTCCATTCATAAACGCAAGTATGTGTAGTTCTCCAGTGCTTAAGGATTATTACCATTCTAACTTTAGATACTGCTCAGGCAAACACAAAAATACATCTTCTGAGATTTTTCTTTTCTCTTTTTCTCATTTTAGCAGCCCATATTTTCCTATGAGTTGTTACTAGTTATATCATGTAAAGATCAAATGCAATAAATAATACAAGTGTGAAACTCTGCTATAAAATATTGCTAAGGCCCACGTGCAGCATAACATAACACACTGTCATTGCAGTACCAAGGCTAATACATTGTTAATGCTTTAGGGCACTGTGTAGTTATTTTTGAACAGTTGAATGCTGGTCCAGGGCTAGCAGAAGTACAAGTGTACCAGAACCCAAATGCCTAATGGATGTGTATTAAGTAGGGATAGTTCCAATAGAATAAGCAAGCACACTTTTTAACAGGGTGTAAAACTCCACAAACTGCTCTGTTTGCTGCCTAAAATCGTGTCCATTTTGCTGCAATGCTGCTGATGGTGACATGTATTCTTTGGCCAGTCTGTGACACAAACACACACACAGAGTCATTTATGCAATATTCTTCACTTTGTATCCCTGGCACTGTTTACTCTGCTTTGTTATTTGCCATCAGGTATAGCAAGAATCTAATGGGCATAAAGAACAATGATCTCATTCACAAAAAAGTTGCATTGCATAGTTTCTACTTTGGTCTTTTACTGCATTATATTGTCTTCTGTTGAAGTGAAATGATGTCTGTAATTCCATGAGGAAGCAACAAAAGGATATATAATTAAAGTGGAGAATACAATATTATTTATCTTGACTTTCAGAAAACATTTGATAAGGTGCCACATGAGAGTTTAAGGATCAAACTAAAAGAAGTGAGTTTTCAGGGTGTTGTTTTTAGATGGGTGCAGAATTTGCTCAGACACAGGAAGCAGAGGGTGATGGTTTGAGGAACCATATCAGAATTTGCTGACGTTAAGAGTGGTGTTCCACAGGGGTCAGTGCTAGGCCTGCTGCTAATGTTAAGTTTTTTGTAAACAATTTAGATAGGAATATAAGTACTATCTGTTTAAGTTTACAAATGATACCAAGATAGGTGGATTGGCAGATAATCAGGAATCTGGTAAATCATTACAGATGGACTTGGACAGCATACAGACTTGGCCAGATTTGTGGCAGATTACATTTACTCGCATTAAATTTCAAGTATTACACGCTGGAAGTAAAAATGTTAGGTTTGGATACACAACGGGAAGTCTGAAAATCAAAAGTTCACTTCATGAAAAGGGGTATAGGAGTCGTAGTGGACTCAACATTATCAACTGCCAGACAGTGTTAGCCTTAGGTTGCATAGCTGGTGAGGCCTCATCTGGAGTACTGTGGGCAGTTTTGGTCTCCAGGCTACAAAAAGGACATAGCAGCTCTAGGAAAGGCCCATAGAAGAGTGATGAGGCTGATCCCAGGGCTACAGGGAATGATTTTTAAAGAAAGATTAAAAGAATTGAGTCTTTATAGTTTAAGCAAATCTCCTAAGAGTAGACATGATTAAGGTATTGAAAATAATGAAAGTAATTAGTACAGTGGATCTTAATTTACAATGAGTTCAACAAGAACATGGTGACACAGAAAATTGTTAAGGGTAAATTTCACATAAACATTAGGAAGTTTTCATTCACACAGAGAAACAGACACATGGAATAGGTTACCAAGTATTGTGGTAGAGAGTAGGATTTTAGAGGCTGCTAGGATTTTCTCTAGCTCCCTATTTCATACTATAATTAAATAAGGTGATAGATGCCATTTTAACAATGGCAAAAATATGAATGTTTTAATAAGTTCTAAAAATAAACAGATGAAAAACTGAAAAAATGTTGGGGCCACAAATGGGAAAAGTTCCATTTAATATGGGAAGATTTAAGTCTATGTGTGCTATGGCATTGCTATAAAGTCAAGCATACTTCTATTTGAGGTCATTAGAGATACTTCTTAAGCCTGGTAGAAGTCCTCATAAAGTATATTACAGTGTGAATGGCAGTGAGCACAGAGGAAGGCCATGTTCTCAGATCTCCATCTGAGTTGGTAACTTCCAAACTGTAGAGGGTGTAGATGAATATGTGAGCTCCCTTGCATCATTAACCAACAGTCATGATTTCTATTTTGAAACATGAACATACAATACCACAAAGTTCAAAGACTTTCTGAAGTAAACAGTTGGTCTCCTGACTTTTAATTTCTTTTAGCAATTACATAACCTTTTACAAAACAAGCTGGTAAATAAGTGAAAGGTGAGAACTGCAGCAGCTGCTGTTAAGAAAGAATAGACAATTTGCAAGATTCACAGTAAATAAAAAAATAATACTTCTGAGATAAGTGTGCTATGGGCAAGTAAAAACATGAAAAATTCTGAAGAATCCATGAAGCACACCTAGCAGCTACAACATGAAAACCACCTGTATGCTGATTCCACCGAAACAGCTCTGACCCCTTGATGCATGAACTCCACAAGACCTCTGAAGGTACCTGTGGTTTCTGACACCAAGATATTAGCAGAAGATCCTTGAAGTCCTGTAATTTGTAAAGTGGATTGGACTTGTTTTTCCAGCACATCTCACAGATGTTTGACTGGATTGAGATCTGTGGAAATGGAAGGTCAAATCCACAACTTGAACTCTTTGTCATGTTCCTGAAATTATTACTGAAATTTTTTTGCAGTATGGCAGGGAGCATTATCCTGCTGAAAGATGTTTCCATGAAGGGGTGTATGTGAATTTCAACAATCTTTAGGTAGGTGGTATGTGTCAAAGTAACATCCACATGAATGCCAGAACCCCGCAGAACATTGCCCGCAGCGTCACACTACCTCCACCAGCTTGTCTTCCTCTCATAGTTCATCCTCCTTCCATCTCTTCCCTATGTAAACAAAGTATGCACACTTGGCAGCACACACAATCTAAAAGAAAACAAGATTCATCAGACCAGCTCACCTTCTTCCATTGCTCCATGGTCCAGTTCTGACACTCATATCACCATTGTAAGTAGGTAGGTAGGTAGATGGTCAGCATTAGCACTCTGATCGGTCTGCAGCTACATACCCATACCTAGCGAGCTGCAATGCCCTGTGTGTTCTGATACCTTTCGCTCATGGCCATTTTTCAGCAATTTGTGCTACAGCTGTTTTTTTGTGGGATTGTACCAAGCAGGCCCTTCACTCCCCACACAGAACAAAAGAGCCTTGAACACCAATGATCCTGTCACTGGTTCACCAGTTGTCCTTACTTGGACCACATTTTGTAGGTACTAACTACTGCTTTCCAAGAATACCCCACAAGACAATTTGGTCCTTGTCAAAGTCATTCAGATCCTTACACTTGTCTGTTGCTCCTGCTTCCGACTGATCGCCTTCAAGAATTGACTGTTCACTTACTGTCTGGTATTGTAACAAGATAATCAATGTTATTCAATGTACCAGGTAGTGGATTTAATGTTGTGTCTGATCTCTATATGGATACGAGAAAAGAGCGTTCCTTGAAAGGCGAATAGCTAACCTGTTTTACAGGTTCATCTGCAGTTTAATACCATGTGTTTCAGTGCTTCTCTTTTTTATTTTTTGATTTCCCCATTTTACAAATTGCTTGTCAGAGGCAACCAAGAAAGAATAGATGCCAGGGGCATTCTGCAGGGTGCAAATAGATGTCTGGACTTTTAAGAGGTCCTCCCATCAGCTGTAACATTATTTTAATTCTAGCTCCTAGCCAAATTTCATTCAAACCAGCATGGCAGATTAACATTGAGAATCAACGTTTAGTTCTTTAAAAAAAAAAGTAGCTGCTCACCTTTAGCACACACATTACATGTGGTATCATATCCCGGAACAATTTAGAGTCAGTGATGAACCTGTTCACATGTCTAAAGACTATGTGGAATAAAATCACAAAACTGTCAAGAAAGTGTGCCCCACCAGTCCAACATGGTTTAAAACAGATATCTCAATTTTGCAAGGCTAAATAAAAAGTAGAAACCCACTAGACAGCTCACTTAGCATATAATCTTTATTATTTCTTACTAATGGCTCTCATTACTTTTACCTGTGATGAAGATCGTTCTGTGGTTAACTGCTTATTTTGGCAGTTGCTCTTCTGAGCCACATGCACTATTAATATTAATAAGGATTACATTAATAAATCACAGGTAAGAATCACAGTCTCTTTGAGTGAAAAGTCTCAAAAAATGTTGGAGAGAATTCCAGAAATAATCCAACAATATAGCCAGACTACAGTGCCATGAGGATGACTGACACCTTTAAGAAAAACCTGCCATTTGCTAAGTGTGCCTGAGAGGTTTTGTAGGTGTGTTTTGAGAAAAAAGTTGCACACCTTGTGATGCAGATATTTCAATGCACACTGTGCAAGCTACATTTAAGACTTTGTTTAACTGCAAGCAAATGAAACATTTGGCCACAAGAAAAAGGCAGCAGCGTAAAAATGGGCTCCTTTGACTTTGTTTCTAAGGAAACAGTGCCCCACAGTGGAGACACATGTGAACTCCATCCAATGTTTTAGTTCTTATTGACATCCACAGCAAAGCAAACCAAAGCACCTTGATCTTCCATTGGATAAACCCCAGCTTGACCTGGGAAAACTGATATGCTCAACTTCAAGAGGCTGTCAATAACACCTTTTACATGTGGACTGCAATATTATCAATATCCCTGACCACTTTTAATGCCTCTGGGAAGTAAACCAGTAAGAGAATGCATGACATAGCACAAAGAGAGTTAGAATGGGGGTCAGACAGGTCATAATTCATACAAGTATGCTTTTAATGTATTGTTTTCTGTTCATCCATCCATCTATCAGTTTTCTAACTTGCTTCTCTAGTTCAGGGTTGTGGGGAGTGCCTATCCCAGTTTCATTGGTTTCAAGGAGGGGATCAGTCCATGATGGCCATGTATGAGTGAATGAGCACTGGCACTCTGTTAGGAGATTATTGTTGTCCTTTGTCCAGTGCCTCCTGAACAGGTTCCAGCTCCACATTGTCTTGAATTAGAATTAACAGATTTAGTAAAATGGACGGATTAATGTAATTTTTAATCTCTGTTGAGGTCTATTTTATTTTGACTTAATGGATCCTGACTTTTTTTTCTGATTACTGACCTGTTGTTTTGCTAGATTTGACCAACCCCAACCTCTACTACCTAAATACAATCTATTTGGCTACTTTATTAGGTATACTTATGTCAAACTGAGTAGGGTCTCCTTTTCCCTCTGGAAGAGCTTGAATTCTTTGAGGTATGGATTCAACATGGGGTAGGTCACACATTCATGCTATGAACCTTCTGTTCCACCTCATCCCAAAGGTGTTTTATTGAATAAAGATGTGGAGAAACTGAAGTCAGTGTCATGTTGGCAAGACCAGCTTGAGATGATGTGGTCTTTCTGACATGGCATATTATCTGCTGGAAGTATCCGGGAAGTGGTCAAAAAATGATGAACATGTCAGTGACACTCAACTGGTATTATGAGGCTAATGTATGCCCAAGAAAGCAATCCCCTCAAAACAATACTACCACCATCAGCCTGAACTGCTTATACAAGGTAACATGGATCCATAAATTCATTATGGTTAATCCAATTTCTGAACATGACATTGTTATGTTGCAGCAGAAATCAAAATGTGTCCAACCTTACAATATTTCTTCTGTCTTCACTCATCCATAATTGTTGATTATGTGCCTACCTGTTATTAGCTGACAGGAGTGGAACCCATTGCAATCTTCTTCTGCTATAGCTCATCCACTTCAAGATCCACTGCATTGTGTTTTCAGAGATGCCCTTCTGTATACCACCTTTGAAAATAAAGGTTATTCAAGTATTTGTGACTTTTCTTTTAGCTTGAACAAGTCTTGCCTTCTTCTCCAGTTTCTGTCACTAACAAGATTTATAGCTATACATGGTCATTATTGATATATGTACAGACCAAAGTGAAATTCTTATTTGCATGTGTGTTTTCATTTGAAGGTCTTCCACTTACTGGATGTTTCTGTTTATTACACTGTTCTAGAAGACTGTAGCATGTGAAAATCCCAGGAGGACTGATGTTCCTCAGATATTGAAGCCATCACATATGCTATCAAGGATGACGCTAGTCAGAGTCACTTAGATCATTCTAATGTTTGATCAAACAGTAATTGAAACCATGTCTAAATGCTGTATACATTTTGTTGCAGCCACATTATTAGATGATTGAAGAAGCAGACTCTTCGGATCTAATAAACAGGTGTACCTAATAAAGTGGACATTTACTGTATAAACAATATCATTTGATAGACCCTAACTACAAATTTATCCAAAAGTCCCTCTAAAACATATCATGGTTGGTTGCAGTAGCATAGGAAATTGGCCAACTCAGACAGTGGTCATCGAATCCTTTATCCACACAGACTATATTAAAGTGCTTCCTGGAGTGTGGAAGAGTAGTACTTCAGCCGTGGGTAAGGCCATTTGCAATTCTGTTAGAAGTGTTGAAAGCCATTCTACCATACACTTGTTCATCATCCATCAATTCTTTTGTGATACTCTGTGTAGGTGAAAAGCTGATAAGGTCCTTTTTGGGGAAGGTGATGGAGCATCTTGTGAATTGCTACCTGCAGGCATCACTAGTGGGCAGTTGATTCTTAATCCTCAGTGAACTGAAACTGTTTTGTCATTCACTCTCTTTCAGAAACCTACCATATTTTGCCAAACAGAAGAGCCCATCAGCTGTCATCCTGAACTTATGGGAGGCACGCCATCAGGACAACGGTGATCTGGACTCATTGGCAAGTGCACTGGAAGAGATCGGAAAAATCCATGCCAAAAGCCCCAACAGCACTGAAGATCTGACAGAAGATTGCAGCTAAGGTGTTTCCATCCATGGTGGAAAGAAGAAGAACAAAATGAGGACGAACAAGCAGAGATTTGCTGTCTGTTAACTTCTGCTACATCCAGGTCTAGCTGCAGTAGACGAAGAGAGGGAAAGAAACAACACTTGAGAGGTTGAAGGTGGAAAAAGGAAGTGGTGGCAGCTGGCTGGTTTGTGGCCAGGGCAGTCTGGCAGGATCCTAGCTACCGGACAGACTGACTGTGGCACTCCGTGAGACAGAGAAAGGACTAACAATGTTTTCTCATTTCAACTCCTGTCTCTGGGGTCCAAAGTTGAGGCCTCAGTACTCGGGAAAGCTTTTCTTTTACTGACTTCACATCTTTTGTTTTCATTTTTTTCTTTCTTATAAGGGACAGCTACTTCCTTCTACTAAGCTTCAGTCATATTTTAAGTATTAGTATGAACAGGTATTTCCTGTGTTTAATGTCGCAGTCACCAAGACAAGTGTTCCTTTAATGCTATTTTGCTGCCAGTTAAGGACGTCAATTCATATGGCCTTGTAGAATGGCCTGTCAGATACTAATCTACCCTTTAAGCTCCACACCCTTGGAATTTGAAAATCTTTATCGGTGACATTTACAGACAACAACCAAGATTTCAGGTGTTACATCTCCTGCCAGGAGCAAATGACTGAAAATGACAAATTAAGAATAAAGAATCATATTGGACTGTTTCTGAGAGATTACATTTTTTTGCATTTATGTAAAGGGGAAACAAAGAAGTTGCGGATGGCCAGCACTGTCCACTCACTATATTACTTTTGTTATTTAACAGAATGTTTTCTGTTCCGTTCAGGTCATTCATTAGGTCAGTCCCCCCAGCCGCCCCAGGGCCTTTCTTTGCTTTTGCACCTCCTTCTACTTTTTCTTTCTTCTTCAGTAATTTCACTTGTATGGTTTCTAGGTTTTTATTACAATATGCTAATTCTGGCAGATGCAGAGGTAATGCCTAAGGAGTAGTGTCCCTCGTCTGCGGAGCGAATGAGAGAGAATATTTTTAATGGCGCCTCATTTCAAAGAACCATAAAGAGACTTACATTCCATTTTGAAAATGTGTGGGGCCTAAAAAGACTAAAAAATGATTCAACCGAAAAAAACAGAAATTCCAGTGTTACTAATTTATTGATAACTGGAAAGCAACAGTTGTTAATTGAATGTCAGCAGTACTTACTTGAGCGTTAGCCTCGTATGTGTTCTAGGAGGTGGTAAAATGGTTAAAGTCTGAAGACAGAGTGTGACTGCAGTCTGGCGTCCAGGCAGATGGGGTCACCAATTATTTAGCCCTCGGCGTCTGCTGCTCACAAAGTGTCTTGAAGTAGGAGTATCTGAAATGGGGCAGGAACTAGGAGTTGGGATGCATGCAAGTTCCACAGTCATGTCAGCATCATAGCAAGGACACCTTGCATTCTGTTCAGGCGTGTTGTGTGTGTTCGTGCTCGTGAATACTCATCTTACTAATCTTTTTATTCCCCCACTGATTCTCAGTTGGACATTCTTTCATTCCATTTGTCTTTTGACCCAAGCTTCTACAAGAGAATACACCACAGTTCAAGAAACTGCTGTAATAATATAGAAGGAAGAAAATGAAACGTGTGCTTTCTTTAATTCCTGGTGCATTGGCCATTTCAGCACAGCTTTGGAAATACATGTGAGCATCCAAAAAGAGTTTTTTTGCAATTGTTTTCGCACCAAAGATTTCACATTCTTTGCTTCACTTTAAAGAGATGCTGACCTCCAAATCCAATGCAGACAGAACATCTTATCCCCCCACCTCTCCTACTCCCCCAGGACACTATACTTCCTTAGAAAGGTGATATGGCTCTTCTAATCTATAGCCTTGGGGCAGACTTATAGTCTCCAAAAACTCTCTGGAGGCTATTCAGGCAGGGAACGCAAAAGCATTTGTGTTATATTGTAGGTCTTATTCAGAATTTGACTTTTCAGAAACCAAGATTTGGGAAGGCTACAAATGTAATCATATAAGAGTATAAAAGTAGTAATAATGGCATTTCTTACAGCTCTTTGATTTACTTTTACGGTGCATTCTATTTGATTGTGTACAACAATCATGTCATATGCACCAAGCATCTAATGAACATTTCAATTGATTGCTCTCATTAACAGTATGTGTCCTGTAATGAATGCCACCCGCCTATCCCACCACCCCTCATCACCCGACACATGAGCTGCATCTTCTATGAATCTAATAGTACTTACATTATCTAGCGCTTTCTGTAATGAGCACTTTCACAGATCTGTACACTGTATTTAAAAACAGCAGTTCATAAACAAAAAGAATCTAGCAATGCATTAAGAATGCACAGAATGGAGTAATTATATAGCAAAAAAATGTAAAATAAAATAGGGTCCTTAAGTACAGTGGTACCTCGGTTTGCGAGCATAATTCGTTCCGAAAACGTGCTCGCAGGCCAAAGCACTCGTATATCAAAGTGAATTTCCCCATAAAAAATAATGGAAACTCAGATGATTCGTTCCACAACCCAAAACTATTCATATAGAAATGATTAATAAAAAATATAAAGTAAAAATACATAAAACAAATTAACCTGCACTTTACCTTTGAAAAGAATCATGGCTGGTGTGAGTGAATTTCTAAACTCTTGTGGGATTCCACCCAACAGGACGACACCTGAAGAGTGTCCTGAAGCAACCGCAGTCTCCCAGCGCTGTAGCAGTTTGCAGTATAAGCGCATCCAAAAAGATGGCAGACATGCTATAAGCGCCTGCCGTTGATGGGTGTTACAAGGAACATTATAAAGATCCCGCTACAATAAATAACAGTGCTGTTGCTGTTTCAAGCTGAATAAAGCTGGTGTTGTCAAAGTACTGAGACTCAGCTTCGTGTTTTGGGGCGCAAGATGGGGACTTGCACTTCACAGCACACACGTGTGCACACATAAACACAGACACACACACAATGCTGTAGTAAACAGTATACGCTCGTACAGATGTTGACTATATGAGTGAGGCACGCAGACTCAGACAGAGAATAGGAGACGATTGCCCTCAGAAGCAGAGAGAGAGAGAGAGACGCACACGAACAAGCGAGATAATTAGAGAGAGAGAGAGACGCGAGCGAGAGAGATAAGGAGAGAGGTGTGAGCAAGAGAGAGGGAGAGACGCGTGCACAAGCGAGAGAGATAAGGAGAGAGAGAGAGAGAGACGCGCGCCATCAGCTCAGTTGTGATCACATGACGCTCAGCAGACAAAGTGTATCCATACTACTCGTATTGCAAGACATTGCTCGTTTATCAAGTCAAAATTAAAAAAAAAATTTAACTCGTCTTGCAAAACACTCGTAAACCAAGTTACTCGCAAACCGAGGTTCCACTGTATATATTAGGAAAGGAGTGGACTGATCAATGTCGTTTCTCAACCTGCTTTTTTCATTTTAAGCATTTGAGGAGACTGAACTTATTCTAACTGCGCCAGGCATAAGGCAGGAACCAGCCCTGGGTGGACTGCAGCTCCTTTGCTGGGCCCACACTCATTCATTATCATTCTTTGGACCACAGCATACATCATTATGAAGGTGGGTGAAACCTGGGCCAGAAAAATGGATGTCATGAGCCCAGTGGCATTATTGGATTTTGAGGAGTCAACTGTCAAATCTTTTATTTTCCAAACCTGCCTATTCTACCTATGGGGTTGTGCAGGATGAGGTCTATGCTGATAGAGCTAAATGAAAGAAAATGGCCACCCATCACAGACATCCCCCGCATGTATTCTTGTTGAGCCAAATTATTTTTACCAGTCATCCTAAATAGTTCTTCAGGTGGTGGCAGGTGTCCCAGTAGTTAGCACAGCTGGCTCACAGCTCCAGTGTCTTTACTGGTTTCCTTCTGAAAGCTCCAGCTTTGCTGTTATATCCCTACATTTCTGTGTGTTACATTGGATGGGAATTCTAAACTGGCTCGGCATGAGTGAGTAATGGAGTGTGTACGTGTGTAGGTCCATGCGTGTTATGTTCACTGTGTTTGTATACATTGTCAGTCGTTAGTACTGTGCTACTGTCGTTGATCCATGCATGTACAAATTTCACTTTAATATTTTCCCCTGACAATATAGCCCTATTTGGACAGGATTTGTTTTACACCAAGAGGTGGGGTAAAGTAATTATTGTCATCAGACCTCTTTAATTTTACTCCCGTTCAATCACTCAAATGATAGAAATTTACTGACATTTCAATTCGCACACTACTGTTTTTACCTGGGGTGATTTTTTTACAGACTTTTTATGAACGTAAATGGCTCCGTAATCTTTACTGAGATGTGTTGAAGTCTGTAAAAAGTTTCTGACATAAGCAATTCAGACAGGACTAAAATTTCAGAGATCTGCCTTTCTGATTAGGACTCAAGCTTGTATGTAAAATTGGAAACTGGAGTATCCAGAGAAAACACAGGAAGATATTCAAACCAGACACAGATTTTACCAAGTCAAAATTTAACAATGGAATAAAGAGTTAAAACATTAAGTGAAAGTAAATCTTAACCTGAATTTTCACATAGCATCACTAAATTTACATTAAAATATGTGAGTATGGCTGTGCATGAGCGCGCCCTGCTAACCTGGCACACCATCTGGGTTTGGCTGCCAGGATAGATGGCACAGTCTGAATTAGATTAAAAAAAAAATTAGAAAATGGATGAATGGACAAAAGAGCAGGTGACAGCCCATTGGGATAGGAGAAGAATGTGCCAAAAGAACACCGTAGCACCTGCCACTGTGCCACTCATAGTTTGATCCTAAAAAGTGAATGCTGTAGAAGAGACAGGACTAAGTGAGGTCCTCAGTTCTTGTTCATGTTAAGCCAGTTTGCAGGCTGCTCGGTCCATTTTTGTGGCTGACGTATTTATGAGATGAACTTTATTTCTGTCGCATTTTTTTCTGTTTAGTTTTCACTGGGCTAAAGTTTCCCAGGGTCGTCTGTCATTTGTTCAGCACAAATATAATTTCAGTTTAGGATTTTCTTTTTGTACACTGTGGCTAGTATTACTTTTGACTGCAGGTCCATCTATAAGGACCAGCGAATGAAGTTAACGGTTCACGACAAAACTACGACACCGGCTCACACCTGACAAACTGCTGTGCCTCCAGGCTGGGGGCTCCTCGCCTTCCACTCGGTACATGTATCTGTGTGTAACAGTGCTTTTTGGTCCACCTGCTCACCGTTCCCTTTTCCACTTTGTTCCTCCTTGCCGTCCCGCCTTTTTCCTTCACTTGATGGTATTGAATTTCTAGAACGCTGCAAAGGTGTTTGTCACGAAGTCCGGTCATGGCTTGTAATCCCACTTCTTGTGCCTTGTATAACTACTGTAAATTATGAATGTTGTACAGCTTAAGACTGGGTTGTATCAAATTAAGAGAGAGAAAAATAAAATGAAAAGAAAAAAAACAAAACAAAAGACGACAAAGTCGTACCAGAGGCTGCACCCAGCTTTACTTTTTCTTTTTTTTAGCGCTGAACCTCTTTGTTTGGTCATGCCAGGCAGCTGTGAGTTATAATGTATGTATAATTATGAACAGAATGGATGTTACATGTACAGTAGAAATTGCCAATGTATATGACTGCAGCCTTTTGAAATAAATTAAATAAATGTACAGTTGAAACATATTTTAATTGAATTGAGTGAAGACCTGCATTTTATCTTGTTTCTGTCTGATTGATAGAGCCAATCAAAATTCACGCTTTTGAGATTTTCTCCTCATTCACATCGTCTGGATTTACTGGTAGTCTGAATATGAAGGTTATGGGGGATACCAGAAGAGGCAACTTTAGGTTCCATAAGAGTAAACGCCAGGAACAAAGCTGATAAAATGAGTCTGAAATGAAGATGGTGTGCTGTAGGTAAGAAGATTTACTTTCGGAAACTGTAATTAACATGGACCTGTTTACAAAAGCTCAACATGAAGTGTCAATAAATCAAGTGGGATGGGCACGTCAATGCGGTGGAATTAATTCTGGAGTACCGCTCGCACAAAAAAAAAATTTGGTTTCCAATTACATACTCAAAATTTGGACAAGAGTCACCACAAAATGTGCGTAGTATTTGCAGTCACATCACTGCCTGACAAAGCGGGCAGCATTTGAAAGAGTCTTCAAAATATTTACTAATTCTTTAAAGGCTCTCAGTAGAAGAAAGGTCGGAAGAAGAGGAAGAGTAATACATGTTATCTTCATAGACCCACGGGGCTTGTTTTGTTTGTTTTCATTTTTCCCACACGCTGAATAAAGTATAATATTGACATTATTCATTCATTTTCTCTTTCAAGCAACTTAAGATTAGTCATTTAGTGTTGTAGCCTGAAATATTTGGTTTCAGATCTCAATCAAAGTAAAAAAAATTGTTCACTCCAAAGTAAGTTATGGTGGAGGGAATAAACATAAAAATCCTATTTCAGTTAACCTTATGCTGTATTTTCGGTTGTTTGTGTGCTGTGGGGGAGGGGCCTTTGTATATTCTTCCGGTTGAACTTTCCAGCATGCTGGCTTTCCAACTGCCAAAAAAAAAGAACACTTTACCGAGTGTAGTGGATGTGGCTATACAGGTCTGGGGCCTCTTGTATAACGCCGTGCGTAGAACTCGCACTATAACATGGCGTAGTAATAAAGCGAAATGTGCTTACGCACATAAAAATCCAGATGCAGGAATCTGTGCGTACTCCAACTTCCACGTTCTTCCGCTACATAAATCCATATCGGCGTGAAAAGTAACGCTGGTGCATGCGCTTTATGTAACGTCCCAACTCCCCCCAGAATTACGCCTCTTTGAATATGCAAATCAATGTAAATCGCCCTTAAGCTCAGTCTTCTGTGAAAAGACAATGGGAAAAGCACGGGGGAAATTATACGAATTTCAGCGAATACCAAGTGGAGGCAAAGGAAAAACATACTATTTGTTCAAATAAGGCGTGGTATAGTCAACAAAAGGAAGTTGATCGAGTGACATAGCGTGTTGGAGAAACTTGAAAGCTCACGTTCACAAAGTCGCACAGTGCCAAAATAAAAAAGAAGTCACATATCAAAGTTGCCGTGAAAAGGCAAGTTGTAGTCCACTGTCTGAGTGTCATACGAAAGCTTATTTGGGTACAGAGAAAAAAAATAGGCACACAGTGGGAAAAAGCACGAAATGTCAACTTCAATCTCGAAATTTCCACTTTAATCACGTAGTTTATTTTGTCACTAAAGTAGAACATCATAAACTTCATCTTAATATCGTTTAATTAACTAGTTTCTCAAATCACATTGTAATTAAAGTAGCACGTCAAATGCTACTTGCTTCTTAAACCGGCTCTCTTCCTCCAGCTGGACACAGAATCCATTACAACAACAACAACATTTATTTATATAGCACATTTTCATACAAAAAAAAAATGTAGCTCAAAGTGCTTTACAAAATGGAGAATAGAAAAATAGAAGACACAGTAAAAAATAATAATAAGTCAACATTAATTAACATAGAATAAGTATGGTCCGATGGCCAGGGTGGACAGAAAAAACAAAAAAAACTGCAGACGGCTGGAGAAAAAAATAAAATCTGTAGGGATTCCAGACCATGAGACCGCCCAGTCCCCTCTGGGCAATCTACCTAACATAAATCAAACAGTCCTCTTTGTATTTAGGGTTTTCATGGAAGGACTTGATGATGATGGTCACGTAGACTTCTAGCTTTTAGTCCATCAATGTTGGAGCATCATGATGCTTTCAATAGGTGGTGGTGGCGCAGGCCGCCACCACAAAGAAACCGGAAAAATAAACAGCAGAGAGAGTTACATTCATGATATTACAGCTCTCTGAATATCTAAAATACTGAGATGTATACGTGATATTTTCATGATGATAGGAGTTAGAGCACGTTATTAAACATGAGTTTCACGGAGCAGTGATTGTGCGCGACCTTCGATGAAATTATTTATTGCAGCAGTACTCATGGGTGGCTCTAGGCAGAGAAAGAATCGGTGGCCCCTTCGCCCGACAATGTCAGTAAGGTAGCTTATGCACGGTGGATGGCGACGTCCATTGCGGACAC
Organism: Polypterus senegalus; assembly: GCF_016835505.1. Lineage (NCBI taxonomy): Eukaryota > Metazoa > Chordata > Cladistia > Polypteriformes > Polypteridae > Polypterus > Polypterus senegalus. Next base: position 93,774,526 of record NC_053164.1, read on the forward strand.
TGCATAGCTGCCTCGTGCTCATGACACAAGCGTTTAACTTTTGTCGAAATTTGCTGCTGCGTTTTTAGCTGTGTCATTATTTTCTCTTTCTGTGTTATATTCAATATATATTGGCGTGGCCACCCCTGCAGTCCTTGCTTTTCTTTCTCCAAGTAACCGATCGCCACACAATCAGCTCTGTAATAGACGTTAAGCCATCTGTAAGCTTAGAGCGCCGATTCTTCAAAACATTTAAGGAACTTTGAAATATCTTCGTAGTACATGTTTAATTATTCTATCCTTCACGCCAGTCCCAGTGAAGAATATAGATTATTTAAATGAAGCTAAAGTTTTATCTGTATAATATAATAAACATATTTTGCTGCATTTCATCATAAAAATGATATCGTCATCATATGTAAATACGCGCTTTATAAAGTGGCGCAGGTTGTGCAATATTATAACTGTAGTGCAAGTTTACAGTGAGGTAATTATACTTATAAGTACAAACAGTTCTACAAGGTGCAATTGATTGAGTGCATTTAAAGTTCTTGGGATGAAACTGTTTCTGAACCACGAGGTCCGTACAGGAAAGGCTTTGAAACGTTTTGCTGTGGCTGAGACAGCGTGTGCTTGATGCTGTATACCGATAATTCTCTTTCCGATCAGCTGCTGCTGTGATTCACACTCAGATACAGTGATATAAATACTCCGAGTCGTGCAGTGAGAGTAATATGGAAAAAGATGATCTGCTGTGGCAACTCCTAACGGGAGCTGAAAGAAGAAGAAGAAGGTGCAGTGAGAGTAACAACGCTAAAGCAGTTATAGTATTTGGAATACTATGGCTGTTCCCTGGACCATTATATTGTTACAAGTTAGTTACAATCAGATGCATTACACTAATAAACAATATGCGGTTAGTTTCTGTGTATTTATAAAGCCGCGTCATGAAAATAAGGAGTAACCACACAGGAACAGTAGCACTGCTTTGACGCTGGGTGTCGCCAGTCTGCAAAACCGAGCGGAGAACTTGCGTACGACAAGGCATGAGGTACCGTGGAAAAGTGCGTGTCTTTACGCCAAGTGTAGGTTTTATACATCGCGATTTGAACATGGAAAGGTTCTTACGCAACATTTCTGTGCATACGCACCATTTATACATGAGGCCCCTGGTCATTTTCAGCAGCAGACTTTTATAACGGAGGATTTCTAGTAAGTAACCCAGTTTCTCAACTGTTTATGTATAAGAACTCGTAATAAAGCATACTTTCAAGAAAGCTGTAGAAACATTTAATAATTTTTTGTTGTATACTTACGATTTACATCGCAAAATGCTTGTGTATTTGCACTAGATTTTTAAATGCATGAAAAGTATAGCATTGGCATGTGTCTTGTTCATAATATTTCTAATAGCATAAAAACAGGTTACGACCAATAAAACATTTTAAATTGTAACAACTTAAAAAATTGATTTATTTCAGTATAAAACAAGTGAATTGCACTCAATCACTCTAAATGATTTGCCTCAAATTAAAAATTGTGGGTTCAATAAGATATAAAAAGAACTATATTGGTTCAGATAGAAAATATTAAGTGTGAATCATTACCTTAATTATTTTAAGTTGAATGGATGTTGTACTTTTTTCAGTGCACATTGGCACCGGTTTTGTCCATTTTCAAAATGGGTGCCTCTTTGTTACCTAATGATGTGCAATTGACACAACGGGGACATTTAGGAGAACTTAAGAAATATTTTAAAGAGAAAACTTCATTCAGCCCAGCAGATCTTGACATTTCTAATTCACATGTGTTGGATATCACTGACTCTATTATGAAGATCTCCATGTTCTCATTTACACTTCTCTGTGAAGAGCTGGCATTGTACCAGAGGTGATCAAAAAAGTCTGGCACCAGGAAATACAAAACAAGATTTTAGCACAATCCCTGTGAACACTGATACCTGTGTTTCACATTATTACGTTTATCTGTGCCACTCATTTTGTTTTGCTTGTGCAGCCACTCTTGACTACCTGACTTGACATCTTTATCTTTGGTATGGTGCACCCCACAGAGGTAGCCCTGCAGATAAAGAAATACAGTAGATTTAAAACAAAAAAAATCTTATGTTTTCTATCTATTTTTGCTTTTGTTATACTTTTCTTTTTTTTAACTTAACAGCTAAAAATACCCAATATTTTGAAAATAACGTTTACTGTTTTTAAATAGTTTTTCCTCTCTGTTCTTCTCTGAGTCTTTCTTTCTCAAAATGCATAGCTGGAGGCTCAGACTCTCTTTGTTTTTCATATTTGATGTAGCAGACTGAGCTCTGATGGCTATCAAGTAGAATTCTAAACTTTGCCACTGCTACTCTGACCCCCTCTTTGTATCGCTCATCATTTCAGATGCTGCTTCTGTGGTTTTGCTGCTACCCACACACCTGCTACATATTCACACTCTACTTGCTGTTCTTGTGTATTCACAAATTTGCTTTGACATTACTTTCTAGTTGTCCTGTGCTTCCCATCAGATGCCTATGGTAGACTCCAAACAATGGTTCAAGTTCCGGGCCAACCATCCCACCAAAGTCCATACCTGTGCAAAACAGTGCTATCTGGACAACATAGACATCATCAAGTTTTGTAGTCGGCAGAAAGGTTTGAAAGAAAACATCTCACATTTAGTCTGAATTCCTCACATAATGTCATCATAATTAATCCTACTGCGTTAGCAGGCTGTAATGATGATCAACCATGGGGTAGGAGGTCTTATTTCATATGACGACATCATAGAGGGCTTTGTAGCAATAAAGTCCAGGAATGTAAAACTGGAAATTGAAAATTTCTCAATGTCATTTCAGTCCTTAAATTGTGTTAAATGTCCTGTTAAAACACAGTGTTTATCATACCCACATATACAGTTTCAGCTACTAGAAGAAATGGATACATATGAACTTGTCCATAGTTTCTCCTTTCTTTGAGCTTTACAGCCTCCTGTCAACATAAAATGGTTCCACCTTGTTCACAATTTTAACTGCTGCCTTCCATAATGACTATTATTTTCCATGAAAGCACTCCCCATAACAATAATATTCATATGGAATATTTCACAGAACACTGTGTGCGTTTGACTGGTCTTCATATGATATCACAGTGTGTTGCTACTCAGCTTGGTGCCCAGTCGCTTCTGCTGCTCTCCAGCTACCCTCAAGGACAGGACTGCAACCGGCGATATAAAACAGAGGGCACAGCAGGTCACAAATGTATATCATGATATAATTTAAAATTACAGTCTAATCTTAGGTGCATATACTTTTCAGACTGAATCCAGTTTAGATGCTTCTGGGTAGTTCTACTGTGATGTTTCTTTTCATAAGGACTATTTTCATCAACTGAGGTAATTCCAAAGTATCTGTACTATGCAAATTAAAAAATAAGAGGAACTGAACAAGAAATAGATAAACATATAATGCATAATACTTTAGAGACACAGTCTGGAAAAATATGTGTGTTGTATACTATACAATAAAAAATTTAAAAAAAGACCAACAATAAAAAATAAGTATTCAAAAATCTGTTCTTCCCAGTTTCTCTAGTTTATCACTGAGCGAAAACAAGCAATCCCCACTAGACTTTAATACAAGTATTACCTTTCAAAACATCTTTGTGAACATGAAGAAAAGTTATAGAAAGACAGACCAAAGAAAACATGACAGAATACTGGCTATCAGAACAAGCCTTAAAATTCAGGCTACTAAAGAAAGCTTCTACAATTCTCACACTGCTGAAATGAAGAGATCTCAAGAGCGTACTTTTCAATTTTCAAAGTCCTCTTTCTACAGAAATTGATGTTGGCAGATAACTTTTTAAAAAGATATCCTAATAAAGGAATATCCTTATTTATACCAAACAAAACATCTTCCATTTCTTGGCTTTCTAACTGTGATGAAATACAGCATTTCGACATACATGGATCAAAAGATGTAAATATAATGCTTCTTGTTGCCTGTTTATAATTTCATTTATACTACTTTTAAAAAAAAAACTCGTTGCCCCCTTTTTCTTGGTGCAGTAAACATGTGCTTGTTTTGATTTTGATTTGATAGGTTAATGCAGAACTGCCTTATCTCTCTATTGTAATAAAAAAATCTTGGGATGAGACATGTCTGTTTGAGAGACTTTTTGGGATGTCCTGCGACACAGAGACTTTTAACATGAGATTCTTTCAAGTCACGCCCTACTTACAACCATTTTCAAACAAGACCATGGACATCTAAACTCTCAGTTGTGTGAATTCTTTTGGCAGACACACTTCCTGCACTCTCAGCTCTTATAAATCTTATCAGGACAATAATTGTATACATTCTAGACACGTCAACGACTAAGTGAAGAAGAAAGAACAGGGACAAACATTTTAAAAAGTTGGGTAATTTATTAAAGATAAAGAAACTAAATTCACTCACGGGCAGTTAAACTTTGCATTGTCATGATGTAAGTCCAAACACAGAATCAAACTTCAATGCAATCTTGAAGAAAATTCCAAATATTGTTTTACTGAAGTTGTAAAGTAAAAGTGAAAATAATGCATATGTAACAATTCCCATGAAAACAACAATTTCTTTAAATTGTATATCCAGTGCGGAGATTTTCCCAAATAATAAAACGCCTCACACAAAACAAAGTGTTGGGGACCATCCCCGTATATTGTCCTGCGAACAAAGTAGCAAAACAAATAATCAAAATCCAACCAAAGAGTTAACAGTTGACAAAGTTTATCATTCAAAATGGCGTTTATATACAGAAATGTATTATGAGAATAGGAAATGGTTTGCAGGAAGTGACGTGGCAACAGGAAGCGGAAACAACATTGTTTGATGAAAGCCGGAAGTGATGTCTTTTTGAAGCATCGGAAGTGATGTCAGTTCATGTGAGCGGAAGTGATGTTGTGGTAGTCATTTTGGAAGCTGGAAACGTTGGTGTTTAATTTTCCTCGGCTTTTTTGTAGAGAGAAGAGATTCCGGTAAGTACCACGTGACAACCCCTCATCTCGCAATGTTTCACTCACCTTTAGGCTTTCTGACTGCCTCCTAATCGCACGTGTGCAACACCAGTTAACCAAACCCGGGGGTATGCAACCAAAGCGAGCAGGAGGCAAAGCCCCCTAGTTTTCATTATAATAGACTCTGAAAGATTTGTATGCAAACTGTCACATGTGAGTCACATGTGAGTGAGAGACCTGGAAAACTAACTTTATTTCAATCAAAACAAGCACAGTCAGGGTCTTTATTCAGAGGGGGGCTACCACTTTAATACACACATACATAGCAAACAAGCAGTGACAGGGCCAAGTCAGTGGCCGGGATGCATTGAGGCTGTGAGCCTGCGGTTGTCTCAGTGACAGACAAGCAGTACCTGCCTGCGTTGATAGAGTTTTGTGCCTTCTTGTCAGCAGTTAGCCCCACCCACTCGACTGTAGAGAGGGGTGACCTGCAGGTGGCTAGAATATGTGGAAAAGGGGCATTCCTTTTCCCTATTAAAAGAGGCCAGGATAAAGTGTCTGATACGGCGGTCCAAACTTTAAAGTTTCTCCCCTTAAATTTCAGAGGGAGCAAGATAGTCTCATATTCTTTAACATCTCCAGGAACACAGCAAATATTTACCTGGTCCATACTGGTGTAGGTAATCTGACGGAGCAAGTCACGGCAGACTACACAGAGGTCACTACCAGAGTCCAACAGGGTCAGGATTTCATGTCCAACCAATTTACTAGAGACCTTGGAATTGTATTTCTTCAACACCCTTAGGGAAGCCTGAGAACCACATACCTGGACCAGACTGAAGTTCATGGACTATGAAGGCGTAAGGTGGCACTCCCGAGCTAGATGCCCCGGGTGATCGTAGCGAAAGCACCTGTGCTCGATCCCAGCTGGGGTTTTCCTTCTACCTGCGGCGTTGGCCTTTTTCCTACAGCAGTGGCGTCAGCAACTCTAGGAGCCTAGTCTTGAGGAAGCAAGAGAAACTGAGGTAGGGAGTGGCTTCAGACGTTGCTCTGAGGAGAGGCAAGGATGAGATGGAGGCAGAGGCTACGACCCATAGAGACATGGGCAGAGACGTGATGGTTGGGTCAAAGTCTGTGCCAAGTTAGATTAGCCCCTCTGTGTCCAGGCAGCTTGGGCACCATCTAGTCTGTGGGTCAGGCCCAACAGCGAGTGGACATTGCTCCAGAGCATCTCATCACAAAGGTCTTTGTTTATTCCTGACAAGACGGCGTCAATAGCGAGCTTTTCCCCAGTCCGCTTGAAGGTGTCTCCATGAAACCAGCTTTGAATTAGGTCTACTAAGTCCTGGACCTGTCCGATAGGCCGATCTGGAATAATGAGCCAGAGCCGATACTGACGTCCCTTGGTCAAGGGGCTCACAGCCAAGCAGAGGGGGATCTGTTGCTTCAGGAAGTCATAATCATCAAGCCTTTCAGGAGGAAGATTTTGCATGACCTGTAGGTCCTCCCTGGTCAAAAAGGGGATCAAAATAGTTGTTCATCCTCTCTTGTCCCATTGCATCAGTGTTGTCGTGTGTTCAAAACAGAATAGGAAACACTCAGGGTTGTCCGATTGAGCCATCTTTGCCAGTACATCTCAGTGACAGGCACAGACAGGAGCACCTGCAGGACCCTCATCCTGCTCTGGTGGCAGATAAATATTGTTTGCCTGTTGAGGATCCATTGGTGCAAGATCCCAGTTCTGGAACCACGGGCTTTGTGAGTATTGCACTGTCTTACACCCAAGAGAAGATGCTGAGTCCACAGGCTTCAGGAAAACCAACTTTATTTCAATCAAAACAGGCACAGTCAGGGTGTTCAATATACCCAGACACACCAAACAAGCAGTAACAGGACCATGTTAGTGGCCAGGTTAGACTGTTCCCTTCATCAACCATCAGCAGACCAGCGCATTACATGGTGAAGCTTCAAATCTGCAGTGGCCTCAGTGACAGACAAACAACCCCTGCCTGCATTGATAGAGTTTTCAGTGCACCGTGCAGCTGGAGGAGTTTCAGAGTCTCAAAAACCTCACAAAATATTAAACACATCACATACGTATTTTTGTTGGCAGCACAGAATAATTGTCATTGGTTTTGTAGTACTAAATTTCCTAACTTTTCACATCCCTGCATTATTTTTAGAGGCTCAGTCGTGTAACGTTTATAAAATGCATACTTGATCATTCTGCACAAAAGGGGTTGATAGCGCCTGAGTTTGAACTGATCCCTTCAAAAATCAATAGTTATACGTTTTAACAAGAAACACAAAATGTAAGTTGTTTTATCTTTTCATACAACATACAAAATATAATGTAACAACCCAAGGAAGGACTGAAATAAAGACACAATCAGCTTGTTCAGTAGTCCTAGAAAGGACCATTTGTTGTCCCTTTAAAAAAAGACACTGAACAACTCCACTAGTGGGCTGGGACGACACCACTCTTCCTCTTCAAGGGGGGAACAGATGTCCTCACGAGGCACAAGCCTTCATACCCCACCAGATGCCTTCATTTATTTGTCAAGTCCAAGTCAGACCTACTGACACACCAGACATCCAGGCACACCCCCATGCTGTACATTGATTTTTTTCTATCTATGCAGCAATGTGACACCATGTAACCAAAGTCATGAATTTGGACGTGAAGCTGGTTACATCAGTGCCAGAATGATGAGGGATTGAATATGACACAACGGGTCATCAAAGTGCAAGACAGACCTGCAAAAATGTTTAAATTACACCTATTCTTTATGATACAATATTTTACTTGCTCTTCCTTTACCGCTTTTGGTCTTTCCACCATCTCCTTCTCCTCTTAAAGTCTGTAAAAACAAGCACAACTCTACTTCCATTTGCAGACTGCCACTTCCTTTGCTTTGACATTGTTAGGTATGCAACATTGAACAAAAATTGTCACTTACTGACTAGGAGATTATCGACACAATGTCGGTTGTGGACCAAAACAATGCTTTGTTTTGCAGTCTGTGCACAAGTTTCACGTGGTAAGCGTAAACAAGCCCTTAACCCAGGGGTGGGCAATGGCAGTCCTGGAGGGCCGCAGTGGCTGCAGTTTTTCGTTCCCACCCATTTGCTTCATTAGAAACCAATCCTTGCCAATCTCAGATCATCTTTAATTTTATGGCTTCTTAGTCTGCAATGTTAGGTTCTTATATTGTAGATTATTTTTTTTTCTCTCCAAGAATGTCATCTAAATGATTTGAAGCCTAAACTGGATCATTTTTACTTTATGACATTTTTCTATTAAGTGTTGTATTAAAACAAACAGTGCATGATGAAACCACACAGGTGTAAATGGAAACAAGTTAGATGGAAAACTGCTGGTTCTTTTGTTATCTGCATCCTATTGCTAATAAGGAGCCATTAAAATAGTGAATGCAGCTGGTAATACTGAAATAAGCAATTATGGGTGGGTAACCTTAACAAGTGAGACCACTAAAAAGATGCATCAAAATGTTACTAGAGCAATAATAATTGACTTCTCATTAAGAAAAAGGGTTGGAACAAAAACCTTCAGGTATTGCAGCCCTCCAGGACGGACATTGTCTAACTCTGCCTTAACCCCTGCAGAGACTCAAAATGGTTAGTTAGCTTCCAATCTTCAACGCCTGTTTAATGTAATATATTCACTTGTAAAGTCAAACACCCCAGAGATATCATTATCGTTGAATGCAGAAAAAGAATTTGATATGATTGAATGGAACTAATTTTTCACTACAATGGAGAAATTTGGGTTTGGCCTGAACATCTGTGTATGGATCAAACTACTGTATACCAATCCAGAAGCTTCAGTTTATATTAACAACATTTGCTCAGACTACTTTAAACTAGAACGTGGTACCAGACAGGGATGCCCCTTGTCACCGCTACTGTTTGCAATCACCATTGAACCACTGGCAACACACTGTTGAAATGCTTATCAGATGAAGGGGATTATCAGAGAAGGACTTGAACAGAACATTTCTCTATATGCAGATGATATGGTACTGTATACAGTGGGATGCAAAAGTTTGGGCAACCTTGTTTATAGTCATTATTTTCCTGTATAAATCGTTGGTTGTTACGATGAAAAATGTCAGTTAAATATATCATATAGGAGACCCACACAGTGATATTTGAGAAGTGAAATGAAGTTTATTGGATTTACAGAAAGTGTGCAATAATTGTTCAAACAAAATCAGGCAGGTGCATAAATTTGGGCACCACAAAAAAGAAATGAAATCAATATTTAGTAGATCCGCCTTTTGCAGAAATTACAGCCTCTAAACACTTCCTGTAGGTTCCAATGAGAGTCTGGATTGTGGTTGAAGGTATTTTGGACCATTCCTCTTTACAAAACATCTCTAGTTCATTCAGGTTTGATGGCTTCCGAGCATGGACAGCTCTCTTTAACTCACACCACAGATTTTCAATTATATTCAGGTCTGGGGACTGAGATGGCCATTCCAGAACGTTGTACTTGTTCCTCTGCATGAATGCCTTAGTGGATTTTGAGCAGTGTTTCGGGTCGTTGTCTTGTTGAAAGATCCAGCCCCGGCGCAGCTTCAGCTTTGTCACTGATTCCTGGACATTGGTCTCCAGAATCTGCTGATACTGAGTGGAATCCATGCGTCCCTCAACTTTGACAAGATTCCCAGTCCCTGCACTGGCCACACAGCCCCACAGCATGATGGAACCACCACCATATTTTACTGTAGGTAGCAGGTGTTTTTCTTGGAATGCTGTGTTCTTTTTCCTCCATGCATAACCGTCCCTTGTTATGCCCAAATAACTCAATTTTAGTTTCATCAGTCCACAGCACCTTATTCCAAAATGAAGCTGGCTTGTCCAAATGTGCTTGAGCATACCTCAAGCGGCTCTGTTTGTGCTGTGGGCAGAGAAAAGGCTTCCTCTGCATCACTCTCGCATACAGCATCTCCTTGTGTAAAGTGCGCCGAATGGTTGAACGATGCACAGTGACTCCATCTGCTGCAAGATGATGTTGTAGGTCTTTGGTGCTGGTCTGTGGGTTGACTCTGACTGTTCTCACCATTCGTCGCTTCTGTCTATCTGAAATCTTTCTTGGTCTGCCACTTCAAGCCTTAACTTGAACTGAGCCTGTGGTCTTCCATTTCCTCAATATGTTCCTAACTGTGGAAACAGACAGCTTAAATCTCTGGGACAGCTTTCTGTATCCTTCCCCTAAACCATGATGGTGAACAATCTTTGTCTTCAGGTCATTTGAGAGTTGTTTTGTGACCCCCATGTTGCTACTCTTCAGAGAAAATTAAAGGAGGAGGGAAACTTACAATTGACCCCCTTAAATACTCTTTCTCATTATAGGATTCACCTGTGTATGTAGGTCAGGGGTCACTGAGCTTACCAAGCCAATTTGAGTTCCAATAATTAGTTCTAAAAGTTTTGGAATCAATAAAATGACAACGGTGACCAAATTTATGCACCTGCCTGATTTTGTTTGAACAATTATTGCACACTTTCTGTAAATCCAATAAACTTCATTTCACTTCTCAAATATCACTGTGTGTGTCTCCTATATGATATATTTAACTGACATTTTTTATCGTAACAACCAACGATTTATACAGGAAAATAATGACTATTAACAAGGTTGCCCAAACTTTTGCATCCCACTGTATATCCGACCCACAAAATACTGTAACTGCAGTCTTAACAGCACTAACAGAATTTCAAAAGATTTCTGGTCTCAGATTTAGTTTGACTAAAAGTGTGCTCTTTTCAGTGAATTCTCAAGCACACAATATTAGATTGGACACCTTCCCTTTTATCATAGCAGATCAGTTTAAATACCTATCACAAATAAACATAAAGCTGTTTATCAACAAACTATTGCCATCCGTATGGAAAAAATTAAGCAAGACTTGCATAGATGGTAAATTCTTCATCTCACTTTAGCTTGAAGAATTAACATTGTCCAGATGAATATCCTTCCTAAGCTTCTCTTTTTATTTCAAAACATTCCAATATACATTGTGAGCCCGGACCGGACACAGACAGGCGGACATGTTCTTTATCACCACCACACGTTTATTTTCCGCACTATTTACAAAGTTAATGTCACTCAGACTCAGTCCTTATACAACAAACCCCAACACACAGTCCTGGCCACTAAATACCTTCTTCTCCGGGCCGCCTCCACACTCCTCTCGTGCCTCGTCCTTCTTCCACCCGACTCCAGCCTTGAATGAAGGGAGACGGCCCCTTTTATGCATGTCCCGGATGAGCTCCAGGTGTTTCCGACACTCCCCCGTTGGCCACACCCCAGCGTGGCGGAAGTGCCGGTTGTTCTCCCGGCAGCTCACCGGGTGTCCTCTTAAATCATTTGGGATTAAATTGCTTAGAGATCTTTATATAGACAACATCTTTGCATCCTATGAACAATTACAATCTAAATTTAACTTTCCAGTAGCACATTTCTTTCACTATCTTCAAATTAGAAACTTTGTTAAACAGAATCTGCCCGACTTTCCTCACCTCCCACATCCCTCTATGCTGGAAAAAATATTGCTCAGTTTCGATCACAAACTGATCAGAAATCAGTTCATATCAGAAAAGGAGTGGAAGGTAGCAATGCAAAGAATTCACTCAAGCTCCTTATTTGCAAAGCATACAATTATTCAACTCAAAATTATATATCGAGCACATCTGTCTCACCTAAAACTCTCCAAAATGTTTCCAGGGCATGATTCAACCTGCGAACGCTGCAATCAGGTCCCAACCTCACTGGGTCACATGTTTTAGGCCTGCACCAAATTAACATCATTCTGGACAAAAATGTTTAAGTGCCTTTCAGACAGCTTTGGTCTTACAATCCCTCCTAACCCACTAACAGCTGTGTTTGGTGTACTCTTAAATGGGCTTAAAGTGGTGAAGGACAAACAAACTGTGATTGCCTTCCCTACACTATTGTCACGTAGACTTATCTTGCTCAACTGGAAGAATCCTAACTCTCCCCTTTTAAGTCAGTGGGTAACTGATGTTTTATATTATTTGAAACTGGAAAAAATCAAATTCTCACTTAGAGAATCTGTGCAGAACTTTTTCAGAACCTGGCAGGATCTAATCAATAACATTTTAAAGTAAGCTCTTAAAGCACTGAGGAAGCAGATTCTCTTCCAATTTCGTTTTCTTCTCCAGTTATCTTTATTCACTTATTAATTCATGGATGTACTTATTTTTTTTTACTAGTTTTAAGTTTTACTCTGTTGGCCATGCTCTCTTTCTCAGGGATGGGGGTTGATTTGTTTTCAATCCTATTTTTGTAAAAATTGGTCTACTTCTATGGAATGTTGTGTGATTTCAATAAAATCAAATACAAAGGTAAGTTTATACTTGGCGCGTCTGCGCGGTAGAAAATGACATCAGACTTGAAGACACGCCCACCCAGCCCCCCAACACGTAGCCGTGCGTAGTGGACGGAAGTTGTCAATCTGGCCCTTCTCTCACAAATCGAGTCGCTACATTAACACAAAATACAAATCTTAACAAAAGTAGCCTTAACTCTGCTACCATCGGATTCCACTCTCCACGATTATTAATTACAGCATGGTATGCATTTTCTTTTACACGTCCTTTTTGTATAAACTCAATCGCTGAAACGAACACACTCAGCTTTAGGGCGTATAGGCTGTTCTTTATTTAATTATATGCGAACATTCAAATTTAATTACAGCTGAGTCCAGAGTGGACTTTTCATCTTTAATGTTCAGCTGTAATGTTCTGCGCTGTGGCAGATTAAAAAGAAACAAAAGCGGCTTCCTGATGCGCTCAGCCAAGAAAATCATACACGGAAACTTGTACTGGTGTGCAGCCCGCCCCTAGTAGGACCACTGGCCGCTGCTTTTAGAACTTGTAACAGGAGCTCGCATTGTCTAACGGGATGAAAATGTGTGCTTTCAAATCGCCGAACGCAATCCTCATCACAAGCGTTTGCTGCCTGGCTTGGTAAACGTGAAACGGTTTGGGGAAGCAAGGCGTGATTGCTACGCCTCTAATACAGACGCATTCAGACTTAAAACATGAAGGATAATCGTGACATTTATGAAATACATTGTAGTGGAGCTTCTTGAGGCAAAATCAGTAGTGTTATATGGAATTTTACAGCGTTAAAAATAACGTTTCAGTCGGAATGGGCAATTCTTTTTAACGTGGTGTCCACAGATGCGTATATTGATCAACTTCACTCCAAACGTGGTCCGACAGCATTAGGCACAGGGCCTTCTTAACGCACGGGCACGCTTGGCAGTTACCCGGGGGGCTCATACTAATCTATGTATGCTGTGTAGGTAAAGGGCCCCAAGTGCACTGTTTTTCCCCGAGCTTATAATGCTGTTAAGACGGCCCTGATTAGGTGACAAAAATGTGCAAGTCTGTTGAAAGTCAAAACTGATGCAGTGACAATATATGCCATGTATGTGCCTGTACTGTAATGAAGAACACTTTGAGCTCTTTTTAAAAACAAAAAAATCTGCTTATCCAATATCAAAACCCACAGAAAGAGATTTGTGGCACAACCCTACTCAGGAAGGTTTACCAATCCAAAAGGCTAACCCAAGCACACTTATATTGGGTTATTTTAGACCCTCTTGTTTTCGCTTTGGGATTAGAACCGGAGTGCCTAAAGAACCCCACTTCAACATGGAGAGAACATGCAAACTCCACATAGTCCGTAATGTCGGTTACAGTCCTAAAGGTGCGAAGCAGCAGCTCTAAAATGAAGTGTACTGTAAATCGTGGTTAATGATACGACATAAACCAATTGAAAATCTGCCAAATGTGAAAAAAGCGGAATTATTTACACGTTTTTAAGTCTGATCATTCTGATTAAACTCGTAAAAGTGTCGCGAAAACCCCTTCGAAAAGATCGACCACAAGGTGTCAGCAGAGTAACACACGACCGCACTCTGGCTAGCCGAAGAGACGACGCTGCCCGGTGATGTGCTCACCGGCCGGCTGATTTTGTTTTAATTTGGAGGAGTGGGTGCGTTTTCTTGGAGGTGCAGGACGGTGTCGCATTAATGTGCATTGCTGCCTTAAAGCCTCACAGATCCGGGTTCAGGTTTCCACCAGGGGTTTCACATGTTTAACCTTTTAGTGTACGGGGTTTCTCCGACACTCTCGTTTCCTTTCGCTCTGCACTTGTTCCAGATGACGTGTATGTGTGTGTATTTGCGTGTGTGTATGTGTGTGTTATTGGTTGTTATACCCTCAGAAATAAGCACATGTGTTGTTTAGCACCTCTGAGCAGCCTGCCGTGAGTGTACCTTGTGATCTTGTCTGGCAGTGCACTGTATAGACCCATTGATGAATACGCAAGTGTGTGCAGATACCGATTTACAAGCTCTGGCTCCTCAGTAGCTTAAGTGGCCATAAGCGCATCTGGAGATGATCGTGTAAAGACGTAACCGAAAGACCTATACTCTGACTGAGATATTTGGGGATATGCTCAAAGTTGGAGCTCTGGCGCGGCACACTGTATGTATATCTGATTTGTCGTGATTGCGCGACATCCACATCGAAAAGAACTAAAAGGCAAGAAAGTTAAACCGAGTTTTATGATTCAGTCCTGTCTGGTGCTGGTGTCGTTTCCTGACATGCCGTCAGAGTGGGCCCGGGCCCCCACGATTCTGAATAAGATTTATGAATCTAAATATCTTGTTACTCCATGTTAATCAGGTGATGGATATTTGTTGTCTTTCAATTTCATAAAAAAATAATCAGACGAGCAGTATACGCTGGTCTGTATTTTACTAACAATATCATGAGCTGAAATTTAGAGAACAATGAAAGACATCTGACTGTAGGGGTGTAGATAAGCAATCCATTCCCTGAATGAAGCTTGTAATCCCAACTGAAAGAATGGCATTTTGAAGCTAATTCTTTTGTATGGTAAGTGAATTTATTCTCCATGTGGATCCACAAACTTATAACTACGTTTTATTTCCTACAGTACTTCTTTATATTCTCTGCTTTGTGCCCCAATAAATGCAAGTTATCGGTAATATACTGATAACCCAATTGTGCTTCACTCACTCAGAATATGGAACAAATGTAGAAATCATTTTAAGAGGGAGAAGATTTTATCTGCTGCACCTCTGCAAGAGAACCACCTCTTTCAACCCTCGCAATGCAGTTTTTAATATCTGGAAAAAAATTGGGATTAACTTGCTTAGAGATCTTTATATAGACAACGTCTTTGCATCCTATGACATTCTAAATTTAATATTCCAGCTACACATTTCTTTAACTATCTTCAAATTAGGAACTTTGTTAAACAGAACCTGCCCTCATCCATGCTGGAAAAAATATTTCTCAATTTCAAGGACTCCGACACCATCTCTGCAATATATAAAATTATTTTACAGTCCCTCCCTTTCAAAGATCCAAGAGGACACTGAAAAAAAGATCTCTCAATTAATATATCAGAAAAGGAGTGGAAAGTAGCAATGCAGAGCTCCATATGTGCAAACATTACAATTATTCAACTCAAAATTATATAATCGAGCATATCTGTCTCACCTAAAACTCTCCAAAATGTTTCCAGGGCATGATCCAACCTGCGAACACTGCAATCAAGTCCCAGCCTCAACAGGTCACATGTTCTGGGCCTGCACCAAATTAACATTATTCTGGACCAAAATTTTTAATTACCTTTCAGACAGCCTTGGTCTCACAATCCATCCTAACCCATTAACAGCTGTGTTTGGGGTTCTTCCAGATGGCTTTAAAGTGGAGAAAGACAAACAAACTGTGATTGCATTCACTACACTTTTGGCACGCAGACTTATTCTGCTAAACTGAAAGAATCCTAACTCTCCTTTTTTAAGTCAGTGGGAAACCGATGTGTTATATTATTTGAAATTGGAAAAAATCAAATGCTCAGTTAGAGGATCTGTACAGAATTTTTTCAAAACATATCAGGATCTAATCAATAATATTTTAGAATAAGCTCTTAAAGCACAGAGGAAGCAATTATCTCCTCATTTCTTTTTCTTCTCCATTCATCTCTATTGGTCTATTAAACTCATCAATTTAGGTATGTTTACAAGCGTTAAGTTTTACCCCGTTGGCAATGCTCTGTCTCTCTCTCAGGGGTGGGGGTCGACTTGTTTTTCAATCTCAATCCTATTTTTTGTAAAAATTGATCGATTTGTATGGAATGATTACAATAAAATTATTAAAAATGAAAAATAAATAAATAACTACATTTTATTTCCCAGTGAGTTTGTAGTAGTATCAGATCAACTATTTTAGTAGTTTCTACAGTTTGTTCCAAAATGGCAGCCATGTTAAAAATATACATTTTAATTTAATTATTTTATTATCATTCTAAATAATTAGGAGACCCGGGTTCACTTCCCGGGTCCTTCCTGCGTGGAGTTTGCATATTCTCCCCATGTCTGCGTGGGTTTCTTCCGGGTGCTCCAGTTTCCTCCCACAGTCTAAAGATATTCTGGTTAGTTGAACTGGCGATTCTGAATTGTCCTTGGTGTGTGTGTGTGTGCCCTGCGGTTGGCTGGCACCCTGCCCAGGATTTGTTTACTGCCTTGTGCCCTGTGTTGGCTGGGATTGGCTCCAGCAGACCCCCGTGACCCTGTAGTTTGGATATAGCGGGTTGGATAATGGATGGATGGATGGATGGATAGTTGTAATTATATAATAATAATTTTGAATTATTATTTTAATGTCAAGATTTTCCACCTTAATAAATTAAGTAAATCTTTATTAAAATAATACACTGAGTATACTAAATATACTTATTTTAATTTAATGAAATTAATTAATCCACTAGTAAATTCCTACAAAGAAAAAATAACCTCAAACGTAATTCATTGAGGTTATTTTAAAGTTAATCAAGGAAATTGGGTATTACTCATTTTCATATACCCCTCTACACTAAGAATAAAATATATTAACACTTTTTCATTAACTTATGTTGATGGCACTTTTGTTGTGATATTAAATTATAGTGATGGGTGAGTCATTCTTTTTGTTTTCAGTGAATCATATGAATTGATTCATGAGCATTCATGATTCATTAACACTTTGGAAAACTGCTAAAAACCCGTCTCATTTTAAATTGTCTTTTTCGTAACTACATTTTGGTTATAGTCCTAACAGACTACATTGAATTATCACATTTTTCGGGGTTTTGCTATCTTTACTAGTTACCACCACCACCTGATCGAGGCACCATAAAGCCCCCTGTGATGATGGAATGAAGCCGAGTGTCTCCTCCATCCACAAGACCAACATCATCAAATCATCTCATATGAAGCCTGAAAACTAAGAGGACTGATTTAAGAACATTTCTTTTAGGTAGAATGCCCAGTGAAGGCTGGGTGGTCTTTTGGCCTTGGAACCCCTGCAGATTTTGTTTTTTTTTTTCTCCAGCCTAACTGGAGTTTTTTTTTCTGTCCTCCCAGCCATCTGACCTTATCACCACACTCCTCTTCAGAGACTTAAATTATGAGATTGTATATAACAGTGGTGGTGAACCTATGGCACGCGTGCCAAAGGGGGCACTCAGAGCCCTCTCAGTGGGCACGCGCGCCGTCGCCCGAGCACAGAGTTCGTTACTATAAAGCCAGAGGAATGCGGGGCCGGGCTGCTCCCCTCACCGTTCCCCCTCTTCACGCGCGCCGGAGGACGTTTCTCACATCACCCGCCCCTATGCCCAGCAGCCCAATGGGAGCGCGTCCTTCCTCCCCTGTCTGGGGTAAGGCGGGCGGCACACATGCTGCTTGAGGGTGCGGCACGGACTGCAGCCTTTTGAGCCTGTGATTCTCGTGGTGGGGTTGGAGGGGATGTGGTATAGCGGGTCCACAGCTCAAAATTGAAAAGGCCAGTTTTAACAGATAATTGCCGCACTCGCGGCTTAAATGGGGTTATGGTAGAGTGGCCGGAGCGGTTTCCGGGAGCTTTGTGATGCCGGCAGTCCTCGCTAAGCGCACAGGTGAGGAGTCGTCCGCATCTGTAATTATTGCCGGGAGTTGCTAATCGCCACACCTGATCCACGACCCCATAATATATAATGGAAGCTTTGGGGGCGGAGCTTAATAGGGAAGACCTGCGTGAAACACTTGAGAGGATCGAAGGGATGACAAAGGACAGCACAGCACAGTTAGTTATGAAAATGAAATCCTTAAAGTGTGGAATTCTCTGCCAAATAATCTTAAGTCAATGAAGGCACTTGAGATTGCTTTCCTTACTTTGTTTGGAACATCTTATGCTTGTGCGCAGCTGTTTTCAGCTTTGAATTAAATCAAATCTGACACCAGAAACAGACTAACAGATGACCTGAGTGCTGCATGTGTTGCTCTCAAACTTACAAAGTATGAGCCAAGGTTAGACAAATTATCAGCATGCATACAACAGCAAAAAGCACATTAATTGTTCAAAAGCATACAGAATGCAAACTTTTACCTTTCAACAAAAAGTTGTTTGTATCATTGAAAGCTCTGTTATTATGTTTTTCTTTTAAGACAAAAGATGTTAATGTATGAGTGGCTTTTCTAAACTAAAAGCTCAGTAGATAGACAGACAGAGCATCAGTATTGGCAGTCCAGTCCAATTTATCATCCTGCTGCACTCCCAGGTATTTATAGGTCTGTACCCTCTGCACACACTCACCTCTGATGATCACGGGGTCCATGAGGGGCCATGAGGGGCCTGGGCCTCCTAAAATCCACCACCAGCTCCTTGGTTATGCTGGTGTTCAGTTTTAGGTGGTATTCAGGTTAAATTGCCATGTTGGCACTTTGCGATAAATAAGTGGGTTTTGGATTGCAGTTTGGGCACTTGGTTTCTAAATGGTTCGCCATCACTGGTATATAAGGACACTACTCTTCTACTTGATATTTATCTGTTTTTTAAGATTGTATACAGATATATTTGCTTTTTCTATGTTACTTATTCTTTAATATTATTGCTTAATCTTATTTGTTTTTCTTTTCTTGAAACTTTCTTTTTGTTATCATGTAAAGCACTTTGAGTGACATTGGTTGTATTTAAAATGTGCTATAGAAATAAATGTTGTTGTTGTTAATTGGAAAGAGACAGTGGTGAACAAAGAGGTGCAGGATGTGATAAAGGCTAAGAAGGAGTCAAAGAAGACACTCAGACAGAGAAGTGTATAGGCAGACACGCAAGGTGGCAAAGAGGGCAGTCGCAACTATGCAACTGTGCATAGGCAAAATGGCCGTATGTTTTGAATATTAAAAAAAAGTATTGATTTTAAGTAAAATTAACAATAAGTAAATAATGACAACAGACCCTGAGGCTAATTCTGCTCCTGTTGAAAGGAAATAATTTAATGACTTCTTTCAACTTCAGATATTTGGAGATAAGGAGATCCTGCTTATCGCACCAGTTAGGGATGGTACTGGTTCTTTATTTTATAACAGGCTGTCTCACAGAGTATCGGCATTGCTCTTTATTGGCCCAAAAAGTCCCCCCGCCCTTTAACCTCAAATATTTTCTAATTTAATAGCAAGATATTTGCATGAAAATGTTACACGATGCAAATCCATCTAAAAGGTGCTACAGCAGTAGTTAAAATTGAGGAGGCATATTAACCAGTGGTGCTTCTACATTAAGGGCCAGTGCTCACAGCCCCATCAGATGCTGGGAGTAATAAGGTTCCCTCTGTAATTTAACTTTGTAGTAAAATGTTTGTAACTGTCCTCAGCTTTATCTTCTTAAGCTTTTTGCTTCCTATTTTCTAACATATGCTGAATGTAACTTACTTATCTAGAAAAATACTCCTTCTTGTAGCATACAAAATCATCTTTGTGCTGGGGGCTGCAAGTATTCTTCCAGCAGAGGAGCTTCACCTACAGGCCCTGCAGTGTTCTCTATCCCAGGAGTCTGCAAAGTCAGTCCTGGCGGACCATAATCAGTGCCGGTTTTTGTTCCAAACCAAGTTATTACTGAGCAGTCAATTATTGCCATCAAAGTTATTGCTCAAGCATCCACCACCTCAGAGCTCTAGAAATTCCTTGTTTCGTTTTTTTTTCTTACAAAGCATCAATGGCAGGACCAGATTCTAATTCCCCACACATTGATGCCTATTTTAGTCTTAAGTTGCTGTACCTCCTGATCTTAGTAGCTCCTTCTTAGCAATAAGATGTAAATGACAAAGACACCAGCAGTTCTCCGTCTAACTTGTATCTATTTACACCTGTGTACTCATCGTGAACTATCTGCTTTAATTAAAAATTTGGAAGGAAACTGTAAAATAAAAGTAAAGGACAGAAAATTACTCATCTGTATCAAGCTACAAATCGTTTGCATGATGTCCTTTAAAATGGAAAATTTAAATGATGCAAGAATTACTTGACAAGCAGCATCAATGCAGTAATAACTTGTTAAGTTAAATAGATTTGTTATTGGCAAGGATTGGTTTATAATTAAGCAATCAAGTTGGAACCAAAGCCTGCAGCCACTATGGCCCTCCAAGACAGACCCCTAATGTATACGCTCTGTGCCCTTGGATGTGTGCACATGTGTCCATCTGAACTTTTCAGTTAAGGAACAGGGCTTGAAGGTCATCACTCACATCAAACTGAGACCTGCCTGTTCTTGCTGTGTGTGTCTGTGTGTGTGTTTTGCATGCCATTTGCACTTCTGATTTAGGGTTTTCTCAGTTGACTCCATGCCAGTGAAGAGGGACACAAAGCGTATTACCATTTGCTCTCATAAGGATAATGACACTAATCTGAAAACAAACAAAAAATAAGAAAGCAGATCAATATTACGAATGCACTGCTAACAAAGCATTATGCTGCATCTTGATTTTCCCCGACTGCTGAGGAGGACCTAGGAGGCCTACGTGTGTTCCTTCCAAGATGCCAGCTGCATGATGCCACTGTTACAAAGAAACACAGACTTGTGGTGCAGAAAGAACAGGTATGTATATTGAAAAGAATTTTTTTCATTTCTTTGCACTGACCATTCAACACCTGCTCACATGGGCTTAGCACTTCTACCAGACGTGCAGTGTGTGTAGAGTGCGCGTTCTTCCCATGTTAATGTGACCAGTCCATTTTCATCACAAAGCTAAGCTTGCCATTTCAATTTAGGCAGATCATTGCCAATATATTTTTCTGAGCGGTGGGTGCTTGTGAGGCTTTCACTTAACATTTTAATCTATATTGCTGTATTTCATTAAAAGATGAATGATGCCAGTGAGTGTCTCAACAATCTAATTCAACTGAGACAGACCAGTCACCAGCAACCCATTGTTTGGTAATTGTTTTTTTATTTTGGTGACACGAATGACAAGTGAAGCTACACATCTCCCTAGTCATTAGGAAAAAAAAAGGACAGACATTATTAATTAGATAACTTAATGCTTAGATTAGAGAAATCTGCACAAATAAAGGGAAATTCTGATATGGCCTCAGTAGAATTTTCAGGCCAGAGACCCCCCTGGTCTTAACACTTAACAATCTGGATTCTGCCAAAGTACAGTCTAAAAAATGTTACAAAAGTGTTTATTTCACATAAAGTTTAATTGACTGAGCCTAAGTGGGTTATAGAAAAAACATATTAATAATTACAACGTTTGTAAAAGTCCATTAAATAAATAATATTGTCAGATCCACCAGACAAAAGGATTTGTTGCTTTAAATTGTTCAGGAGACCCCAGGGGGACATTTCTTCAGGTGCTGCACTTGCTATAATCCCTCACAGTCCTGATGGATTTCTGAAATCTGCTGTTGTTCTCTTCCTATTGTCTCCACCTCAAGGTGTTTCTCCTCTCCTCTCTGTCTACTCTCTGCCCAAGACCAGTAATTGTACCAGACAGAGTCTCTTTATTCGAATTCTGAAGTCATCCGTGGGTTCAAACATTTAAACACAGAAAACAACACATTCTGGTGTAAGCCAGCCCTGGTTGGGACATGAGCCCAGCAAATGGCAAACTGTACAAACTGGAAAACAAATTATTCTTTCATAAATTCAATATTTTTCCATTAGAACACTAGAACAATCTAGACAAGAACAGGCCATTCGGCCCAACAAAGCTCACCAGTCCGATCCAATTACTTCTTCCAAAATAACATCAAATTGAGTTTAGAAAGTCCCTGAAGTCCTGTTGTCTACCACCTTACTTGGTAGCTAACTCCAAGTGTCTATGCTTCTCTGTGTGAAGGAAAACTTCCTAATGTATTTGTGAAATTTACCCTTAACAAGTTTCCAACTGCGTCCTGTTGTTCTTGTTGAACTCATTTTAAAATAACAGTCTCGATCCACTGTGGTGAGAGAGGACATGCAGGTGATGGGTGTAACAGACCAAGATACAGAGGACAGAAAGATATGGAAGAAGATGATCCGCTGTGGCAACCCCTAATGGAAGCAGCCAAAAGAAGAAGAAGAAGTCTTGATCCACTGTACTAATTCCCTTTATAATTTTAAACACTCCAATCATGTCATCTCTTAACCTTCTTTTGTTTAAACTGTAAAGGCTCAGCTCTCTTAATCTTTCCTCATAATTCATCCCCCGTAATCCTGGAATCAGCCTAGTTGCTCTTCTCTGGACCTTTTCTAGCGCTGCTATGTCTTTTTTGTAGCCTGGAGACCAAAACTGCACACAGTACTCAAGATGAAGCCTCACCGGTGCATTACTGTATAAAGCTTGAGCATAACCTCCTTGGATTTGTACTTCACACATCGTGCTATGTAACCTAACATTCTGTTAGCCTTCTCAATGGCTTCTGAACACTGTCGGGAAGTTGATAGCTTAGAGTCCACTATGACTCCTAAATCCTTCTCATAAGGTGTACTCTCGATTTTCCGACCGCCCATTGTGTATTCAAACCTAATATTTTTACTTCCTATGTGTAATACTTTACATTTACTGACATTAAATTTCATCTGCCACAAATCTGCCCAAGCCTGTATGCTATCCAAGTCCTCCAGTAATGATATAACGGATTACAAATTATCTGCTAATCCACCTATCTTGGTATCATCTACAAACTTAACCAGCTTGTTACTTATATTCCTGTCTAAATCATTTATATATATTAAAAATAGGAGCGGCTCTAGCACTGACCCCTGTGGAGCGCCACTCTTAACATCGGCCAGTTCTGATGAGGTTCCTCGCACCATCACCCTCTGCTTCCTGTGTCTGAGCCAATTCTATACCCATCTAAAAACATCACCATGAACTCCCACTTCTTTTAATTTGATGCCCAGCTTCTTATGTGGCACCTTATCTAATGTGTTCTGAAAGTCACTAATAAATAATATCATAAGTTCCACTTTGATCATATCCTTTTGTTGCTTCCTCGTAGAATTCTAGCATGTTGGTCAAACATGACCTCCCTCTTCTGAACCCATGCATTAAGAGTATATACACCTATAAGCCCAAGTTGTTATACAATAATTAAAGAAAAATGAAATGCACCATCATCACTGAACAATGAATTCAGTGGACATGCATTCACACCTACAGGGTGGTCTTACATCACAATACCATCAGTCCTGCAAAGAAGACACAAGTTTATCAAATCCAGTTTCTGACAAAAGTTCAGAACTTTAGTGTTTTATCAAGTTATTAGGAAGTACAACATTATATTGCACTAGGCAAATTAACTCTTATCTACAGGGTGGTCCATATCTAATTATGCAGATCCAGATCGTTTGGCTGACTTTGATTTATGCAGGAACGATTCCAGTCCGGCGCAAAGACGATTCTTCATGTCGTCAGTTCACACACTTCTCGATTGTCCGGGATTTTTTTTGGGTGATTTTCTATGTAATAAACTTAATAAGTTATAGCATAATGACAACTGCATAATTAGATCTGGACCACCCTATACTCATGGTTGCTGTATTTGTTTTTATTTTCATATTTAGGAAAGAATATTTCTGGTAAGGATCTGACTCCACTGCATCTCTGAGCTGCTTAAGTGGGCTTCAGGATGTTGTGTTTTTTTTTCAAAAATTCACAAATAGATAAACTACTTGGGTTTCTCTAAAGTAAATTAATGTGCACTTGACTGATGTAAAAGTATGAAGGATTCATCAGTTTCTGAGCCCTGCCATAATTAGACACAGAACTTATCACAGAGCCTCTCCAGTCGTCAGTTTTCACATTTTTTGTCACTGTTAATGATACGTAAAGTGTAATGTTTCCTTCGTACAAGTAGTCCCTTCTTTTTGAGGTGTCTGCCTCAGCAAAACTGTTTGTGTTATTCCAGCTTGTTTAATTTTGGGGACTGATTACTACCAAATGGTGAAATTTTAATCCACCTAAGAATAACCATAGAAATACCATTAAAATTCCAAATATGAACCAAAAATGTCCCTGCGTGGAGTTTGCATGTTCTCCCCATGTCTGCGTGGGTTTCCTCTTGGTACTCCGGTTTCCTCCCATGGCGATTCTAAATTTTCCCTAGTGTGTGCTTGGTGTATGTGTGTGTGTGTGTGTGTGTGTGTGCCCTGCGGTGGGCTGGTGACCTGCCCAGGTTTTGTTTCCTACCTTGTGCCCTGTGTTGGCTGGGATTGGCTCCAGCAGACCCCCGTGACCCTGTAGTTAGCATATAGCGGGTTGGATAATGGATGGATGGAAGTAGCAATCAATAGATAGAAAATACTAAGACATGACCCAAAATCCCAGGCTGACATGAAATGAAAACAAATAACCTTTAGTCTGTACAGATCACTCAAAACATGTATAATATTTTTTCAGTCAGAACCCATCTTAGAATAGGAAAGCAGCAAACACTTCCTCCACCACAAATGTTAGCAACAGACTGATAAAGGAGAAGGAAGCTGAAGAATTGAAAAGGGAAAAAAGACGTGCCTATAATCAGAAACTATGTAATCAAACCGAACCAGTGAACTGATCGAAATTACACAGAGAATTACAGTCTAGAAACAAGCCACACTAATCAAAAATTTCTCCAGCTAAAACAGATAAAACATGTAAAATTCTGTTGCTTTTTATTCTAAAGCTGGGGTGAATGTACACCATATCACCGGTTTAAATAGTCGCCACATGAAGACATCGTGCATACCATCAACAGCAATGACATGATAGCAATTGGCATAGCAACGACAAGCTACTGAGCCACAAAATGATGCCACAAATGTTTCAAAATGGTGGTGACCTTCAAAACTGTAAAATTAAAGTAGACAATTTTAAACAAATGAGACTCACCTCAACTGGCTTTTATTAAAGTTTTTTAAAGTCAATTCACACCTGTTGTAGACAAAATAAGACAATCAAAAATACAGTCTCTTTAAAAAAAAAAGTGGCTCGCCTCCACCGAGACGACACCCGTCTCATCTGGTGGCTGTGGTTGTGTCGCCTGCCTTGTTTCCTTGCTGTCTGACCCCTGGGAACCACTTCTGTAAATGTGAGTACCAAATCTGATCATTTTTCTTTTCACCACGTAATGCAGTCATCTCAGTGGAGGTGGGCCACTTTTTTGTGGGTCACCCTGCATATACTGTATATATATATATATATATATATATATATATATATATATACAGTATACTGTATATATATTGAATAGTTTACTATCAAATAATGCAAAGAGTACGCAACACATGTTTCACCCTAATTCTGGGCTCATCAGACAACACACTCACTGCACCCCCTTACCCCGATGCTGTCAAATAAATGAACCACATGCCATGGCACAACGTAAAGAGGCTTCACCTTTGACACTGACGTCCAAGGTTCGATCCCCGAGAGGGGGTGCAGTGAGTGTGTATGCCTGATGAGCCCAGAATTAGGGTGAAACACGTGTCACGTACTCTTTGCATTATTTGACAGTAAACTATTCAACATTCTATGATCTGCTTCTCGCAACTGAAAGAGGACACCGTGGCGGATGTTTGCCGACTTGCAGACCACAAGTGTTACCTGGTAGGTAACCACCCATACAATCCGATTGCGATTCAGACTATGAATGCCATGAATATCTATATATATGGTGACCTTGTGAGGTGTTTTGCAGCCCCCTGAACCCCAGAGAAAACCTCATAGACACACGTCTATGTTTATAGACAATGTTTTTATTACAATAAATTACCTCCACAAAGGTTTCTTTCTAATGATTGTACACACAAGTTTCTTTTCTCTTTTTCATCCCTCTCTTTCCACCCCACCAAGTGAGCTTTGTCTGTCCTTCACTCCCAACTACAAGTCGCCTGAATGAGGCAGACCACCTCCTTTTAGTACTTCATGCGGCAGGGAATTGTGCCCAGGAAGCACTTCCAGGTCAACTAACAGTCCCATAAAGTAGGAGTTACGAATCCCTGCAGCACACTCTGGTGGCATCCATGGAACCCAACAGGGTTGCCTCACGGCACTACAGTTCCCAGCATACCCTGCAGGGGAGGTACTGAAGCTCAGGGATGCTGCCATATAGTGTGTCGTGGAAGATATAGTGTTGCCTAATTGCCAGGTTAAGAGCCTGAAACCATCTCTGCAGGGACCCCCACCCATGCATGGCATCCATATTTATAAAGGGGTGCATCTTAAATGGTTAAAAAAAAAACTTTCATGAATGGAAAAGTACCCTTCTGACAAAGGTACGGCTACATACAAAAAAAAACGCATTCAAAAAGTTGACCCTTTCTGCACCTCAGGTGTGGAAAAATGTAAGTTTGACTGACCATAATCAGAGTCACTGTCACAATAAGGTTATAAATGATAGATGTGTTGACATTGCCCTGGCCTCTTTACTAATTTAAGAAGGTAAACCCAGTATGACATATTGTTTTGAAAATAAAAGAAATTGTGTTCACATTTAACAGCAGAAAGAAAATTAAAATGGAAGGCCCAACCTGACCACTTGAGAATAATAAAGAATTGTTCACATGCTCATTCAGCTTCAATAATATTATAAGTGTGTAAGATTCAAGTCCCTACAATCTACAGTATATTTAAATATAACAGAATGTCTGTCTGTCTTTACGTTCCCTTTGCAATCCTATATCCTTTGACCGATCTGCACCAGATTTTGCACAGTTGCTCTCCAGGATAATTCAGACAAGATAGACTACATTGGAACCCAAAATGTTGACCCTGGAGGTCCCACTGGGTTTTTTTTTTTCCTGTGTGTCACAATTTGCACACCAGTACCACCTGCTGGCTCAGAGCAAGTGGAATATCCGAGCCAAACCAGCCAGCAAAATGACCAGAGCTTAACATTACTTATCCAGGCAAAGCAGCGTGCTGCTTCTCCCTACTGTCATATAAAAAAGAGGATGTTGGGTGAGTCTTAATCAAGAGTGGAAATGCAGTGCAACACAACAGAAAACCAAAGGGTGTTTTTTTTTTTTTTAACTTCTGCTTTGTTGGCTATTCTTCATAATTTAAGCATTAAAAACTGTCCACCTTGAAGTACAAGGAGGAGTCAGACAGAAGATCTTTCATAGTTACAATGCAAATCTAGAATCCAATCAGATCCAAAATGAACAAATTCTCCACTCATGAGAGCTGAGATATTGACAGAGGCAGTGTGGATGAAGGATGGGATGACTAGAAATATAACAACAGGGTCACCATTTACAAAATACAATAATTTCTGTATTAATTTCTAGCACCATTCGACAACTATACCTGGGCTCACCATGTACTTGAGTAGTAATTAATAAAACTGACAAAAATGTAACTATATGAACCTTACCTTATTCTCTGTCATGAAAAACTGATACTACTAGAAGACTGGGATGGAAATATAAGAAAAGCTAGTCCCCTCACCCTATCCACTGGAATTCTCTACAAGATGCATCAGATATGGCAGACAGGGGTTTGGGCAGAGAAATGGTGATCACTTCACAAAGACCACTGAAACGAAAACAAACATTAAGTACACAGACCTAACCCTAACCTGTTAGGAATAATACAGAGCCCATTCATCTTCATCTGTTTTACTTTTAAAACAATAAGAAAGGGATAACAAAGTTTCACCTACATTGAAACTAGAATTTGAAGCATATCAACTCTTCCTCATGTTAAGCTGTGAAAATAAGAATTTGTCACAGAGTTACTGACAGACTGAGGTGGAAAAAATAAGAAAAGGCATTTGCTTTATCCTGTCCGCAAGTACATGAGGTCAAATCAACAGACTAAGGGTGCTGGTAACAGTGGATGAAATTGGGCAAAATGAATGGGAAAATAAATGTGACCTAAAAGTCCGAGGCAACTAGCAAAAACTATAAAAAATTCTTTAGGCTACTATGTTATTACCTCTCTCAATGCCAAAGAGATGCAGGTTAGGTATGTGAAAAATCAAACAAAGGGACATCATCCCCTCGTGCTGTCATAAAACCCAATGAAAAATTAGGACCTCCAAGACCTCCTGAAAACCATCCATCCATCAATTCATTACTTAAATGAACCCTGCTCAGCGTGTCTGAGAGCCAAAGTCTATTTCAGCAGCACTGGACACTCTTTTGTGTGACTGCTAACCCTTAGGACAGTAGCAGGTTATGTAAAGATCTATCTGTATGGTGATTTGGTTGGCTTTATTGCTTTTAGACTGCAGACCACACTACCGGATAAGGAGCTGCTATCTCTGATGAAAGATAAACATTGCAAACAGGCAGAACTCAGCTACAGGGAGCTCTCAGTTTGGCCCCTGACAATCACATTTTCTTATGACGCAGTGCAGGACCACAGGGCATAAACAAATCACATTTGAATTAGGCCAAAAAAAACAATCATATCCTGTAGGAGCACAAGTTTATAAATGAAGTGCAGCATCTAGGAAAGAGTCATTGTGTGGAACCTGGAAAGGAGCAGCCCCATGTCAAGCAGGGTGAGTGTGCAACACTTTACATCTGAAACCTGCTCTCTGTTTCATTTTCTAAAATATTTTTTAAAAAAAAGACCAATTTGCCTTATTTTCATAAATATGAAATCTTTCACAATCTTTGTAAGTAGAACTGTCATATATACCAGTTTATATATTTTTACATTAAATTTCCTTTAACACTTTTGCAAAATGTAATTAGTATTGTGCTGAAGGAAACCAATTAAGTACCACAAACAATTAAGGAAAAATAACTAAACTCTATTAATAATGCAAACAGTTTCTTTGCTGAATGCACCTTTCCAATCTCTCATTATTTGTGAGAGAACACTTACTTTATCACGTCATTCGTATTCTTATTTTTCGAACACTTGGTTTATCGTGTCACTCGTATTCTTATTTTTCATTGTTATAATAATTATAAATAGTGCATTGCCATGACAAAACAATAATGCAATGTTTTTTTTTTTTTTATTTATCCTGATGCAGGGCATTTAATAATAAACACTTTTAGGATTTAAAATTTAATATCAAAGTCACCATAGTGTGAAGAATGCAATTCTTTCTACTACAATGGACTTTTTCTTTCAAATTGGCAGTATAAATCTAGCTTTGCCTCTTTTGATTTATAGGTGATATCAGCAGACTTGATGTTTAAATTTGAAAGTTTTCATATTTCACTTTTGTGTTATGTATTATTACATTTCTTTAGGCATGAATGAGTTATGAAAGGAGCTATGTTAAATGGTGATAGATATGAAATTGTCTAAATTGCAGGTAAGAAATTAACTAAAATGTATTAAATGGGGCTGTACTAAATGGAAATGTTATGAAAGGTCCTGTTTTAAAGAGAGTGGTATGACGGGAGTTCTATTAAACAAAGCTCGATAAATAGATTTCTGGGAAACTATATTACATTGAGATAAACATAGCTCTGTTTAATATTTAAATATATATCAAAATAGCTGTACTGGAGATTAGTTGCTATATGATGGATGCCAATGATGTTATGGTAGCTACAGACAGACGTGAATTGTAGGTTCACTTACCTTTAAACTCAACTGTATGTTATCTAAATGTTTTCTGTGTTCCGGGGTGTGTTCACACCACTCAAATGTACACTACATTTAAAGTGGATTACAGATTTTCTAACCTGTATGTGTATTCTGTTTGTGACGATGTGTCTGTCGCCTTGCTGTCTTTGCATTGTGACTTGCCAGGTAAAAATGCGAGCAATGCCGCCGCACCGTTATTGTTACTTCTTTGTGAACACTTGCTTCATTTTCCGTTACTTTTTGATACGTGGTGCAGGGGTGTAGCACAGAACTCGGGTCCCTATACATAAACAGTCTCTGTGGGGTCCTTTCGTCTCAAAAACAAAGTTTTCATTCCAGGCTTCGAGAACCCGTCCGCCAAAGATACACCCATACAACCCTAGCAAGCCCCTACCCCCCAAATCCAACTTGCCAGCCTTTCTCTCAAACAACGACGCTTATCCACGGCGCTGTTAAGTGCGGTTAATCAACCTCTTCGTTCGTGATTATATCGACTTACTGACCTACTGGTCAGACTCGCACAAGGCACTTAAAGTATTAGGTGGAAACAAAATTGTACGCTCGCAAATAATGACTTGATGGTGCTTGTTACTGACCTCGCAGGTATTTCGGGACCATTTTGTTTATTTTAAAGTTAGTTAGATATAGCGGGTTGGTTAATGGATGGATGGATGGATAGTTAGAAAGAGAAGCCAGTGTTTAATGAGTTATCCTCTTGTGCATCTTCATCTCCAAATAGTTCTGATAAGTACATGTTTACAAACCTGCGGTCATGGCCATCAATAAAATAATGGAATGGCTGAAGAGGAGCAGGGAGTCCCGAAAGCTGGTCCTCACTGTGGTCTTTGTCGCTCTTCTGGTTGATCACTTGCTTTTAACGGTTGTAGGTAAGTCATACAGTCATTTCATCTCTGTGTATGTCTGTGTCTGTGTATGTAACCCCATCCCGATAACTGTACGTATGGAGTTTGAAAGCTCCCGTCCCATAGTCTACTTGGATAGTGCTTTCCCCATATCTTTCTTATTTTATTGTTATTCTTTAATTTTCGTATTTGTAGGGCCATCTTTCATTGCCCTCTATAAGCAAGTGAATGCGTGTGGGTCCATGTGTGTTCCCTGCAAATGACTCGTATTCCTTTAACCATTTGTTTCTTTCTGGCGCCCGATTAAGCGGGTTTGATAACTGATTCATTTTCACAAAAATTAGCATGTCCTAGTCGGGCGGTAGAAGACACAAAGAGAGAGAGAGAGAGAGAGAGAGAGAGAGAGAGAGAGAGAGAGTGAAAGAGCATGCATTTACACTGCCGGGCTCCTGTACGACACTGGACGAGTCACGAGTTCATCCAGTGTCATCCTCGGGCCCCGCCCACACACAGTAATTCTGCAACATTTTAATGACTCGTTCATTTTTAGATTGCAGTACCGGTCGTGGGAAGGTCGGGTGTAAAGCAGGAGTCAAATTGAACTGAATGTCATCCAACCGAAGGGCATGAAAGACTAAACCATCTTTGCCAGAGATGGGGCATAACAAGCTCCACGCAGCTGAAAACCGAAGTTAATACACACGTCTTTTTTTTTATTCGGATTGTAAACTAAACAAACGTTAAGCCCGTAAATAAAGAGTTGCCAGGAGCTCAGAACACTATTAGTTGCGGCTTTCTCTCACCAAATATTTGCACTAAAATTATAAGATGTGCCCTTTACGACAGTTTTAATTAAATCGTTCCCAGTACACTCTTTGATTTATTCGAGCGGTGCTTGTTGAATTGTAAAACAATCCCGATATCCAGGTGCAACAGTGAACGGAAGGCGCAGCTGTTAACTTGTGCTTTTTCATTGAAGACTGTGCCGTCCCCGCTGTGCCAAGTGCCAGGGCTTTGCAAGCTCCTGGGCATACATTTGGACCTGTTATTAGCCAAGGCAGCTGTATCTGGAAACATTGCCAACATTTTTTTTTATTCAAAAAACAAGTGCCGCCCCCAAATATACTATACATAACCAAAAGTATTTCTACTCTCTGGTATCTGGATCTTCATTGTGTCTTCAGGCTTTTTTACACTAAAATACATTACAGGCATTTATTGATAGAATAATTATAAATCTAGCCAACATAAATTTTAAGGGATTCTACACTTAGTATGTGTAAGAGACTAGCTGCTTGCGATCAGGGTGCCAAAAATATATTTTTCAACAGAAGATTTTGTACGAACTGCTACAAAGAGCATCTGCAACGGGATTAGGAGCACCAATAGGCAGGATACCTCCTTGGCAAAAATTGACATTTTCTTCAGTAATGAAGAGAGTGATTTTTAAACTTTCACATTATAAATAATATGCAAACACATAATTAAAAACTGTAGGTTGGTGGCAGAATTGGCACTCCAGCCACCATAAAAAACCTCATACTGGTTCCATTCCATCTGAACTAGTGTGGTGCTGAGGTGTCACACGTTGCATGACTGCACCCTGGTCCTAATCTGGGATCCTGAGTTGGTTTGTCATGTGGTGTGTGCAGCAATGTGCTGTATCAGTCCATCCTCTTAACCTCTCTCCCTCTATTTAAAAATGATTTGGAGATTCTTAAAACTGCCTTTTTTCATTTACACCGTTGCAATGGACAAGGTTTACATGTATTTGTCCTACGATGGATTGACCTCCAGTTCAAGGATGGTTCCTGCTTTGCTTCTCATACTGTAAGGATAGACTTTGTTCTTCTGCTAATTCTATGGACTAAGTGAATTTTTCCAATGAATGTATTGCTAATATTTTTTTTTAATTTTTAAATTTTTTTGCTTGTTTGCTTTGTTTAATTTTTTTGTGTATTTTTGCTTTTATGGATTTATTATGCTGACATGTAATCATCAGAAATGTTGGCAGCCTAACACATCGTGAAACGCAATGTCTCACCTTCACGAGATGTTTACTGGAGGCTGTCTCCTTCCTCGGCCACTCTCTGTCATTCATTATCTGGAGCTTTATTATCCTTCCATAGTGTATTCAGGAGAACTGGCAAAATGTAAACTGCTAAGGGTGTGAGTGAATGTGGTTGTGTGTGTAAATGTGCCCCATTAAAGACTGGTGGGTGGTAAGGTGTGCCATGGGGTTTAGGATTTTTTTATCATAATTATTATGTATCTTGCTTTTAGTTGTTCAAAGAGGTGCTGGTCTCACTGGAAGCATCTTCCTTAAAATGAATGACCGCTAGTGGAACAGCGAGATAGAACGGTGATGGGATCAGATGGAATGGTGAAAGGGAATGATTGATTGGGCCACTCTTTTAGCAGAGATGATTAGAAATAAAACAAAGTGAGACAGGTTTGATCGGGGCAATCGATCAGTAAAGAGAAGGAAAGAGAGGAAGATTCCTAGAAATGAGCCAGTGAGTTTGCAACGAATTTCATTGACATGAGCAGCAGGGGAGTTGGGGGTCAAGGCAGCAAGTGCACACTGGGAACTTGTCGATGTGGTAGTGAGATGCAATATGAAAAACCCTACTAGGATATATGATGAGAAGGATATGAGGTGGGTTCAGGCATCAAGAGCCAGGGATGGTGGCAGACGGCTGTTGGGAATGCCACTTATTGGTGCATCACAGCGAGGTGAGGTGGCAAGTCACTCTGCTATCATGGAGAAATGTGTATACCCGTACAGATGACAGGTGGACAAAGTCCTAGCAATGCTAATTAAGAGTTGCTTCTTCTGGTGTTGGTGTAACTGTAGTGCAGTGATGTCTTTACTCTCCTGGTATTAATTAGTTAATTTTAAAGACTTTTTAATGACTGACTGTTTAATTCTTTCCTGGATTTTACCCATTTTGTTCTTTCAGCTGATTTGATCATTTTACTTATTCATCTGTTGAATTTATTGACGTTGCAGTATTTGAACAATAAACTTGATATCCTTTTTTTTTCAAAGAAAGACATCTTTTATGTTTCTCACCACTGGGTCCATCTTGGTCTTTACAAACTGCTAGGGGGTCCTCTCAACATGTGAGTGTCCGACATGCCCTGGCACGGTGACCTCTGACATGGGGTTCTCACAAGTTTTGGTTACTCTGCTCCCATTGCTGCCCCCTTCCCTCAGTACTGTGCCATGTGGGGATGGATGGATGGGTGCATGAGAGACATGGCATTTTACTGAGGTTTTCTTCTGCACAGTGCTCCACTGTTGTATGTGGACAGTTGTATAGCACCTTCTCAATGGTGAGCTTCAATCCAAAGTTCCTACAAGTACAAGACTATATTACAACTGCTTTCATGTGTTTTTTGTTTTTTTACGTTTTTTGAACTATTGACATTCAGGTTTACTGGTCAATGCCTTTGTCTCTAGGAACACCATTTTGCCTGCTCACAATTGTTACCATTTATATTAGAAGTCCTCATGTCCAACTATATAAAAACAGGGCAGCATCACTGCTAACTAAAATGAAGTGGTACAGTAAAATGCACTTTTAATGGACATCAGAAGAAGAAAAATTGTGGTAGGAAATGTTTGAAGGTTTAGCGGTGTAAGTGGTTTACATTCTTCTCTGGGTTTTTTACTCTTCCACTGTAAGTTCCTCAGACATGTGCCCTAATCCAGTTTATAAACCAAGTTTTGCTAGAATTGTCTCTCTTTAACTCTTTCAGTACCTATTGTGCCAAGTTTTCTCTATACCACTGAACACCAAAGATCCAATGCTTCTGTGACCAGAGATGAGTGGCTTTCTCAAGGACAATTAGGTGGTGAATCAGAGATCTCCTCTGTCTTCTCCTACTATGATAATGCAACATATCTGGTGAGAAATGACTTGAGTAACCAAACACTGAACACCACTCAGCAGACCCCTAGGCCAAAAAATGAAGACAGTGCATGTGACTCGGATGGACAGTTTCTCAAGGATGAGAACATCAGAGTTGGCATCTTGCTCGCATCCAAATCTATCATGCAGCTCATCTTCAACCCCATCGTTGGGCCATTAACCAACAGGTACAAAGTGTATGAGCACTTTCACCCTTAATAGAAAGAAGTGAGAATTGTAATCATCAATGACATATGCATGTATGAAAGACCAGTATACAGTAAGTTAGTGTTACTCATTTATCAGAGTTTTAAAACATTTCTGTCAGTATGCCTGTACTGTCCTTGCTTCCTAAAGCGTTCTGCTGATATTTTGATATCTTTTAAACTGAACAGACTCATTACTTTATCACATTACACTTGCCCAGCTGTCAAGGGTATTTCATTAAATATTCCATGACTCTTTCAGTCTGTTCAGAAGTTTGCTCCCTGCCAGTTTCCTTTCCACCTTCAGTAATCCAGAATAGACTCTGGCACCCTAACACCCTGAACTGGATAAGCAGATTAGAAAATGAATGGTCATTTTGATTCCTAGAAACATTATAGGATATTTCATCTTTTAAGCATTGGCCGCTTCAGGTTTTTGTGTATCTGATGTCTAGTGAGCTGCCTTGGACTCCACACTGAAGGAGGGCAGAATGTGCCCTCGTATGGCGACATGTTAGTGATGTCCTTTCTTGTGTTATGGCATACCATGGTGAAATGCTACATATCACTTCATTTCATTTGTTACTTTTTTATAAAAATAAGAGCATACACAAATGAAAATGATTTCATGTATGCATCAGGACATTAACTTGAAATAAGGGTAACATCATCACAGATTTACTTTGTTAGGAATGAAGAAAATATTAATGAACTATTAAATAAGACAAAGGTTTCAGTCTGTGGTTTTACCACACCTAAATGTTAGAATCGTCAGAATCGTCAGTTTCATGCAGTCGTAGATTTTAATGGGTTCTAACATTATTATCTGCCTTTAAAGGCCTTTATAATACAGTAAAGCTCACTATGAGAAATACTCAGTGTTATTGCCTATTTTGCAGATACCTTCAGCCAAGGTGACATTATTTTTAATAATTGGAATAAAGGCACATGGTTTGCTTGCACAGAAACTCAACAGCATGGAGCCTGCAGCCGTGCAGTTGATGGTCCAGAGGTTTAGTTATTATTTGCCTGTACGCAAAGTGATTGAGTTTAAAGCATAAAGAAGTTTGTAACAATACTATACCTTTGTTTCATTAAATGTACTCCAATTAGTGGTTAAAGTTAAAAAGATCCCTGCATATATATTTGCTTTTCAGCAGTGTTTTAGCTGCCTCTGTCAATTAGTTGATTCAGTATGTTGTATTGCCATATACTCACAATATTTGATGATATTTGTAAAAGCAATTTTATGTAATATGAAGGCATGTTTTATAAAATTTTCAGTCTTGCTTATAGTGAAACAGTTTAATCTATAGGTTAATTATGGTAGAAGTTTAATTAATTAAATTATTTTAATTATTTAGGGTGGCACGGTGGCGCAGTGGGTAGCGCTGCTGCCTTGCAGTTAGGAGACCTGGGTTCACTTCCTGGGTCCTCCTTGCATGGAGTTTGCTTGTTCTCCCCGTATCTATGTGGGTTTCCTCTGGGTACTCCGGTTTCCTCCCACAGTCCAAAGACATGCGCGTTAGGTGCATCAGGTTAGGTAAATTGGCGATTCTAAAATTGTCCCGTGTGTGTGCCCTGTGGTGGGCTGGCACCCTGCCCAGGGTTTGTTTCCTGCTTTGCACCCTGTGTTGGCTGGGATTGGCTCCAGCAGACCCCCATGACCCTGTAGTTAGGATATAGCAGGTTGGATAATGGATGGATGGATGGATTGTAATTATTTACCACAATAGTTTTACTGATATAAACTGTACAGTGGTCTGATATCTTTAACAGTTAGAGTTACTTTTTTTGAACATCATTCATTCATTCACTCATTTTTCCAATCAAGTGACTACTCTACTACATTCAACATTTGTCTTTTTTTTGTTTTGTTTTGTTTTACAGGATCGGATTTCACATCCCAATGTTCACCGGCTTTGTCTTGATGTTTTTTTCAACAATAAGTAAGAATTGATTTACAAACCAACACTTGTGGTTCTGATCTCTTGGGTTAATCTTAATATTGAATCTATTTTTCAGCAAAAACGAGCAAATGTCCATGTTGTCTATTAATCCCACCTTCTCAATTAGAGGATGAGATAACTAACATTCGAGGTCAACTCTGAGATAGGCAGTTAGTTTGATTATGGTTAGTATGCACTGTTTTGTGGCCTCCTTGAATGTCTCTTCACCACCAAGAAGGAGTCTTTGTGAAGGAAAAAGACACAGATATTACAGATCGCATACTTAGTAGTTCTTTCATTTTCTGAATCCAACTCTTCCCAGTGATGGACCTAACATTTTTGAGAACCCTGAAGCTTGAACTGTTATGGGGGCTCCTTCGCCAACAGCAACAAAGTCTGGGTAACCAATGTTATTTTCTTCAATGGGGTTGCTCCATGACAGATCACCACAATTTATTTTTTTAATTTTAACCACTACATCTCTGATCAAAATTGCTGCTCTTGATTATCTGACATATTAAGGTCACTGGATTGAAAACAAATTTCAAAGTTTTTGTGTTATGGTTGAGATGAAAATTTAAGTCATTTCTGGGTCCCTACTAGGATTAGGAGCCCTAAAGGTTAAGCTTCATTAGTTTCATAGTAGATCTGCCCCTGCTTCATCCCAATAACCAGGTAACTAAAAGTTCAGAAAATGGAATGGCATTCTATCACACAACATGCTGATACAAACATTTGCCCAGAGATTTGAAGCCACCAATTAACCTCACATGAGTGTTCTATGATGTGAAAACAACATGAAGAAATTGCAGACAGGGATCAGACTTTGGATTTGAGCCCATATAATTAGAATAATCCAGATTATTTTTCTAGGTTTGAATGTTTGTCACTTTTCAAGTCTGACTTCTTCAAGGTGTTCCTATGGGCACCTCAGGTTTAGCAATCATCTGGTGATGTATGCCACTGATGAACTGGTGATCGATTTACCCATCCCTTCTCTATAGTAACTTTTTCCAGTACAGGCTAATGGGGACAGAGATTATCCAATCATCATGATACACAATGTGATGAAGGAATAAGAGAGAAAGCCAATTAGAGATAGTGGGTGTTTAGGGGGCTGGAATGGACAAGGCAAGGCCGTAATGGGCAATTTAGACAGGACATCAGGATAAACTTTACACTTGCCCAGAGATCTTTGATCACCAGAAGGAGCCAAGACCTCGGTTTTACATCTCATCCAAAGGACGGCACCCTATTTACAACACAGTGTCTCCTTCACTGCACTGGGGCATTGGGATCAACACTTCTGTGAAGAAGTTGCACTAACCACTGCACCTTCACACTTTATAGCTACATAAAATGTAGTTACCAAGGAAAACATAACCAAACCTTCTCAAACCTGCACTGGGCACAAGGGGGGCTTCGACAGAGTAACAGTTCTTTGCAGAGCTCACTATCATACTACTATCACAGTGCTTGAAGTAGATATGTATAAGTGCTGGTACCCCATGTATATCACAGATATATTAAGGTGAAAATTGAAGAGTGTAGAGTAGTAATTACAAGTATTGCTATATAAGTTACCTCTAGAAGAGCTTCCCCCTTTGAGATTCTGTGATCAGAGAGCAGGGTTGGAAGAATTCACTTGGGGTAGTGAACGCTGCATCATTAGGGCCGCTTGAATAACCAGGATACACACAGGTAAGCTTCAAAATGCTGCAAGTATACAACAAAGAGTGCCAATATACACTTCAAGCACTGGATATATGGGAGAAACACTGTAGTACCAAAAAGAAAACCCACACGGTCTACATATAGACAATGACTACATGCAGAATTTAAACTGCAGACCCTGAATATACTGAATTACCAAGGAAGAGCATGATGAAGAAGAAAGTTATGGACTGGATGAAATCCAATAGTTCTAACTTCATAAAGATACATCCTAAAATTATGATATTCATCGCGTTAAATTTAAAAATTAGCTCAAGATGCAGATTCTCATTGTATGTTTCATTCTTGTTCACTGATAGTATACTTAGAAAACCTAGAAACGGACAGGAAGTCCAAACAATGTTTTCAGAAGTGGGTTTCCACACAGAATATATTCAATAAGGACATTTGACATGGACTATGCATTTTATAATGTACAGTGCTTGTTGTGATAATTCAATGTGAGCCTCATTTTGTTCTCATCATCTTTTCAGCATATGCCTTTGTTACGACTTATCCCCTGATGATCTTGGCCCGGACCATTCAAGGAATTGGCTCTTCCTTCTCATCTGTGGCAGGTACTGAATTTGTCAGGGTTCCTGGAATTGCATCTTTTGATTTTCTTGGAGTGAGTTGTCACAAAGCTTACTTGTGCATCTGCTCCAACTCCTTCACTTTCCATCTGGTTCATGTGATTTTCAGTGGATAATTTAGAATAATGTTCTGACAATGTGATGCATGGTTTATGAAGCATCATTTTACCTTCTCATTGCTCTTAAATATCCACATGCTGCCTCTCAGATTATGATTTTAGGAAATGAACAAACCTTAATAGGCCTCTTCCAGATAACGGCTTTCTTAATCGCTATAATTTTACCTGCTCTGTAGTACTTTAGTGGTGCGTTGAGTGGCAGAATGCCAGCTGTTCAGCCCTTCAGTCTGCTGTCTTGCCTGTGTGACTTGATTTATTGGGCTTTGGTTGCTACGAGCTGTAAATTGACTCTTTTATTCAGCTGTTAGTTTACTTGTAATGTTCACATATTCAGCTGGAGGAACAGCACCTTCGATACTGACTGTTCGGAACAATAATCAGTGGTTTGAAAAATCTGCTAGCTTGAAAGCTGACCAGCTTTTCTCATGTTTTACAGGATAAAGTTTCACAAGCAGGAGTTCTCATTCATCCAGTGTAAATAAAATACTGGAATTTTCTGTATCCAAGGTTGTTTTTATATTTTCTAAATCATTCAATTCAATCATTTCAGGTTATTTAGTTTCTAGCATTTCATTTAATGAGACTGTATTAATTGCTGAATCCCAAACATCTGTAAATTATGGTCTGTTAAAGAAACCCTCCTGCACCAATAGAGGAAGCTGCAGCTGGTAAAACATGCAACTCTAAATAGTAAAAAAAAAGGATGATATCAGTTACATTATTAAAACAAATAAATTCCATGTAATCTCTATCGTGGTGTTAAGAAGCATGATGAAGGAGAACATCTAAAGAGTATTGAATATATGTAGATAAACAACTGTCAGAGGAACTATATAATAGAAAGATTTGAAAGGTACTACAAAATATTGTTGAAATAATAAAGATTAATTACATTTATATATTGCTTTCCTTGCTACTGAAAGTACTTTACATAGACAGAGGGGAACCACTTCAGGCACCACCAATGTGTGGCACCCATCTA
The DNA here is from genome assembly GCF_016835505.1 of Polypterus senegalus. Classification (NCBI taxonomy): domain Eukaryota; kingdom Metazoa; phylum Chordata; class Cladistia; order Polypteriformes; family Polypteridae; genus Polypterus; species Polypterus senegalus. Next base: position 93,814,755 of record NC_053164.1, read on the forward strand.
GATGATTCAACGCCAGTATGCTCACCACACATTAGCTATTATGTGGTGAAAGAATAAGAGAATAGTGGATGATTTGGGGGCTGGAATGGACAAGGCCATAATAGGCAATTTAGATAGGACATTGGGATAAACCCTACTCTTTTCAAAAGATGCCCAGATATCTTAAATGACCACAGAGAGTCAGGACCTCAGTTTTACATCTCATCTGAAGGGCGGCATCATATTAACAGCACTGTGTCCCTGTCACTGTACTTAGTCATTGGGATCCACACATAAACCACAGGGTAAGCACCCAATCACATCACGCTGAGTAGTTAAAAATGTCAACACACCGGTGGCACCTAACTGGCCAAAAGTCTCCAAAGAATTGAACTCTGATGATAAAATGTGATGAGGATCTGGAAGAAGGAGGGTCACATTAAGGAAAGAGCTGAGATTCTTGTAAAAGATTGGAAAAGAACAGCTGAAACAGCTGCACAGCATTGGCCTTTTGATTCCTCAATGTCTTCAGACCCCCATGGTTCTATCTCTTACTCTTCAGTTACCCACATTCAAGTCCCCAGGTAGATAAGCTCCTGGTAGATTGTGATACAGTTGGCACTTCCTCTGGTGGACAAGAGAGTCTTCCCAATGAGACTTTGAGTTATTAAACAGAAAAGTTTGTGATTTGCATTTTACACAGCACTGAACAAGTATTATGCATTTTAGACTGGATTTAGTGTTCAAATGGACACCATCTACTGACTCAGTAGTCTGTCTGGGACTCTGTGACCAGTGATGGAGGTGCATGATTGAAATTATTGGACTGCAAATTCTGAATTTGATCAGTGAACTGTTACTGGATTTCTGTGCTAGTTAACAATTGTCCATAACCAATGCCACGATCAAACACATAGTTGCTTAGAAGTGTGACTTGGAACCACAGCATCTTGGACCAAAGGGCAATGATTGACTTTATAGTTGTGTATTCCAGAAATCAGGTAAAGGGAAGTGCTGAACAGTCTGATTACCATTTTGTGATGAGCTGGCTCAGGTAGATACAGCACATACTGGACTGATCTGGATGACCCAGATGAATAGTGAGGTTACGTTACCTATGACTGTTTGGCATAATTTAAACTATAAGCTCCAAAAGAGCTTTTCCTGCACTTTGGGAAGAATAGAAAGACCTAACCAATGGAACCTCTTGATTGTCACCATGAATAAGGTAAGCTGTCAGATTCAATACATAGTCTTTCCATGCAATGTTAGCAGGAGGTTCTCCAGATTTAACTGAGAAATGTTGGGAAACCAAGAAAGCAGGAGCTGCAGTAGGCAGTGGGTAAAGGAAAAATCCTTTCTGGGTAGAGTTTAGTTGGGTTAAGGAAAATGACTTCAATACACTCTTGAAGAAGTTTTGTCCACCCAGGCTGTTCTCAGTAAGGGTGGAGAAATGTTGGAAATAATTGGGAAGATCGCTCAAAGGTGACTCCATATTGTAAATGTTGGACATGAATGTCTGTTATGTAAGCAGGGCTTGTCCTCTTAAAGTAACTTCAGCGTATGTTAAGAAGTGACTCTGGGACATGCTTACTGAGTCTAGAGTCTGGTATTTAGAAGGACAACTAGAAATGGGAGGAGAGTTTGGGAGTGGTCTGAGGTACTTGGTGGTGGCAGAACAGAAGAGCTACATTACAAAGAAAAAATGTTTCAGCACCTAGTGGGGCAGGCCCAGGGGATTGCAGGTCTTGTTATTTTGTTCTCTGTTTATTTGCTACTTCATTTTCTCCTTTTGCTCATTCCCCTCTAGCATTTAATCATTCAATAAATGCTATATTATTTTAATATTTTGTGTTTCCCTGGGTATAATGATTGTATACTTTATCTGTAATCCCTTTTTTGTGTCATTAATTGTTACTTAATATTGCCTCAAGCATATGGAACCTCAGCTGTTTGTTGTGTTCTTGACTTCTTACTCCAAACAAGAGGACATGTGAGAGTTTAATTATTGTGGTGCTGTAATAGTGTGGAGGTGATAGGAAATAACATTAAAAGGAGCTAGATGATGCTATTTTTACTAAAAATGATAAGCATAAACATACAAACTTGTATAACTTGCACAAGCAGAAAATACTTCTATGTCATCCTGGTTGATTATATTATAGAACTATCTGTCCCCCACAGCTTCGCCCACATAGAAGTAAAACAGGACAGCGAGGAGGGCCCTGCCTGGCTCCCTACTCCTGATATCACGCTTCCCCCTCCCCTTGGCCCGCAGCCTCTGTCTCAGATTAGCGCGTATACAGTATATATCTCCGTAATCAAACTATGATTCTTAGCACGATGACAGAAGTCACAAAATCAACCGAAATGTTCAAGGAAATTCTAGAAAAAAGCCTGATCTAAATCCATTAAGTTGATTTCTCGTTCACTAGCCAAGCGGAGGTAAGGTACGCCCCTGAGGCTGGCGCGTGAGCACCACTGCGTCTCTCTTAAATTCGCACAAATAAATCGGTACTGCAAGTGAACTATGATAATTAGCACAATGACAGACGTCGCAATATCAACTGGAATGTTCAAGCAAATTATAGAAAAATACCCGATCTAAATCTGTTAAGTAGATCTCTTGTGAAAAGCGGATAGACAGACAGACAGACGTTGGATTTTATATATAGAGAGATATCCTTTATTACACTGTTTTGGTCAAGATTAAATAGAGCCATTCCTTATTCTACCACATGAAGTGTTAACCAACCAACCAACCATTTCCTAACCCGCTGAATCCGAATACAGGGTCACGGGGGTCTGCTGGAGCCAATCCCAGCCAACACAGGGCACAAGGCAGGAACCAATCCAGGGCAGGGTGCCAACCCACCGCAGATGAAGTGTAATGGAGTATTAATTTATGCAAACTTGTTGCACTTTCCTATGACATTTCTCCGTCAGGAATGCATTAGTATTTTAATTTCTGATGTTTTCATTTTGTTTTGCTCCATTGTTTTTAGCTTTTTTTTACTGTGTTTTATCATTCTATCATGACATATACAAAAACAGTGTGTGCCATCAGCCCAGGTGCATTATGTAAAAGACAGTGGCATGCCCAATGACGTGTCAGAACTTTTAGGTGGTCAAATGAAAAAATCTTCAAGATAGACTTGGCTTAGACCATTCAAACAACAAACAAATACAAAAAGGAGAATAGATTAGGAGAAAGAATTAATTTTGGTTTTGACTTTGCTTGTTTTGGGATTTGGATTCAAGTATTGTCCTAGCAACATTTTAAAGGCTAATAATGATTTCCATGTATTAACTTTGTTTAATGTCCCAAACATTTCTGCTGCTTGCAACACCATTTGTTCCCAGAACACTCTCTACATTCTGCCTAACATGTAATTCTCTGTTTTTCATAACATCAACAATTGCAAATCAAATAATTTACTCTAGGTATACTTGGAAAATGGGCCTGTTACCCATTGGTCTGAGCAGAATCTATCACTTTTCACATTTACCACTAAGTTGAAATCGCACGTAGACAATTACCATTTCCTCTTACTCACTGATACTTTCTATATGAAAGGTCACCAGATAAGACTAAAGTAAAAACCATCCTCTCCCCATCTCCTGTTTATGGTGACATTACATTATTGATATTCTAAAGTCTTATTAATGTATTGTCCATGTCACCTGTCTTGTTTCTCAATAACGTTTCTTTGGCTCTTATTTTAGGATTGGGAATGCTAGCCAGCATTTACAAGGACAACACAGAGAGAGGCATTGCCATGGGAATAGCACTGGGTGGACTGGCTTTGGGCTTGCTTGGTAAGTAAAGATGGCACACATGGTATTGTACAGAGTCCTCCAGAGTAAAGCTGAAACAGTGGATCAACCCATGATTATTGCTAGGAGAAGACCATGAACTATTGTATATATTAATTGCCTATAAATACATTTTCTAAGAATGTTACCATTCTAGCAATTCCACACCAGCTGAATTATTTTTCACAAACTTTTTCTAAATTAGTTTAGATTGGCCTCCTTTTCTAACATAAAGGTCTAATGGCTGTATGAATTCAAACACAGTCCTAGCTTGGTGACCCAACCAATACCTAACCTCAACTTGGGATATTAATGTTCACCTCTCTCTAAACCAGAAACAGAAGATCAGACTTCTGTGAGCCCACTCGTGTGTTTGTACTGTGCTGTTAATTACAATGTCTACAAAAATGTAGACATGGAAATAAAATCTTTTAGCAGTGGGCAATATGAAGCAGTGTTCTTGAAGAGGAATTATTTTAATATGGTTTAAGTTGCACAGTATTAATCAATGGCATTAAAAGGTCAATTACGATAACTAGGCCACCTTGGCCTGGAAGATAAGACTGCAAGCTAGCTATGGTGCAAAGGGGAAACTGAGCTGGGAGTGGGTAATCTGCTCAGATAAAATGTGGCAAGGATGTGCTTCAAAAAAATGAACTATGTAGAAATGCAATAACTTTAAGTCACGTATGCTGGATAAAGTAAGGTAATAATATGTGTCAGCTATTTATTAACCAATAATTTTATATGTTAAAGTTGTATAACCATGAATCAGCTCATCTCATGTAGCCACCATAAACATATAAATATATATGAATTGCTTTGCTGATACTCTGATCAGCTTGCTGAAAGCAGGCACTCCCTCTTTGAAGAGAAAATAAAAGATGCAATGAACAAGCTTCCTCCTGCCTGGTTCCTGAATCACAGAGATCCTAATTGAGGACACTATTTGTTTATTTAATATAGGTCCAATTTATTTCTTCTACACTTCCTAAAGATATTAATTTAGACTTAACTCTATCTGGTGGCTGACTAACAGGTAGGACTTAAAGGATGGAAGTAAATGGTTGTCTCTCTGATGTACTGTCCTTAAATCTGAAATTGGTTTCATCTAAAAATTGGCTGATGATTCAGTGATTGTAATCCTACTTAATAAGAATGATCTAATGGTAGATGATTTTGTTAACTGGCCAAGGCTTCTTTAACCCAAATGTTCAAAAAAAAACAAGTAATAATTGATTTTAGAAGAAAACTCAGTTGCTCACAAGATACAATCATCAATGACCAGACAGTTATAAATATCCGGGAGCAGCCATGGACTCAAGAGAGACTTTTAATCAAAATATAGAAGCAGTCTGTAAGAAGAGACAACAGCACCTCTACTGTCTAAGAAAGACGAGTCTTTCTAGTGTGAGTCCTATTGTTATGCCAGTTTTTCATAAATCTAGTGCTTAGTCTTTTTTAACTTATCATCTGCTGACTTGGTTTGGACACCTTAATGTTAGCAATCATTGAAAAATGGAGCTGTAAAATTACAACGTCTCAAAGCCCAAAACTGGCTGATCTATTTAATAAGCATATTTTGAGGACAACAGAATATCTTCTTGCACAAACCTCACCCATTATATTCTTCAATTCCACTTTATGCCATTAGGTCACAGGTTCAGTTTCTGAGGATAAAAAACAACTGGTTTAAATCCACCTTCATCCCAACTGCTGTTCATCTTCAAAATAAGTTTCACTTTAATGAACATCCACTAGTTTAAACCCTGCCTGTTCAGTTGTCCTTTGCGTCAATCATTAGAGAAATGTTATTGTCATACTGTAGGTGCAAAATATTACCACAAGTAAGTGTTTTCTTCACTATCATTTTTTTGTACAAAGTTTATTTTTGATGGCTAAGTTCTTCCTTGTTGTGTTCTTAATGTGATGTCAATCCAAATCTGCTAGCAAGCTAAATGTACCTTTTGGAACACAAACTTGAATTGAGATGAGCAGACCTGAGAACGATGCATATAAACGGAATGTGGGAGCCACTTTGTCACTAAAATATGTCTGACCTTTATTTTTCAGCTGGAGCCCCTTTTGGAAGCATCATGTACGAATTTGTGGGAAAGAAGGCTCCGTTTCTGACTTTAGCTTGCTTGGCTTTATTTGATGGAGGTACTGTGTTATCGTCTAGTCCTAAAGTATGGTAGATCAGGAAAAGGCAGCCTGCAAAGTACAGAACATGGAGACAGAAAATACTAAACTTATCTTTATATTAAACTTTCCTGTTGTATGTGCATGGATGCTGAAATAGTGAACAGGAAATTGAAAGACGACAATGCGTCATTTAGTGTTGATTCCTACCTGATGTCCAATGCCCAGGGGATAGACCTTGACTCTCTGTGACCCTGATTTGGATATGCAGCTTACAAAATGGATAGATGTATCCATCTAATTGTAGCTCACAAGTTGCAGGTGGATCCCACTGGTGTGCTAAAGCTGCACTTTGAGGGCCCTGCACCAGTCTCTTGGCACACTTTACTTTTCATTCAAGGACCTTAGCGATTGGGTAGGAAGAATTTACAGTACCTGCTCAGGATCACCCTGTGGCCTGGTAGCTTATACTCTGATTCCTAACACCAGTGTTTCCTAAACATTTTTTTTTTCTTATGACCCAATCTGTCCCTCCTTATAGTATTCAAGACCCAGTTCATAACGACCAATAGAGTGGAGACAGACAGTCATAGTGAATGGACAATCCCATGGACAATCACCTGTGTTGACCCATCACAAGATTCTTTTCAAACCATACATGACCCCATTGAATACATTTGTGAGTCATGACTCCTCACAACCCAAAAGGTGGCATCCCATAGTTTAAGAATCTTTGCCTTAGACCATGCATCAACAACATAAACAAAAGGCACATTGATGAAATTACAGAGATGGGTTAACAGAAAATAATTTGCTATCCATCAGAAGTTGTATTTCCTCTTTAAAAAGATGGCCATCCACTAGATGTTGATTTTAAGGACTGGGAGATTCTATCTGATATATGAGGAGACCATTTTAAATAATCTAATGATCATTTAATGATGCTTTAATGATCTGACGGTAGAGATGTCCACCTACATGGGCCTGTGACTTCTATCATGTGCTTAATTAGAGGTAGATTGTATTTTTAATAGAAGTCTGTCTGACACTGAATGATGAGATTTTGTTGTAGTTGATAAATGTTCCACTGTTCAAAGGCATGGCTTCCCTTTCTCCCCTGTGGAAACCTGTTCCCCAGATGATATCAAGCTCCCACCCATCTAAACAGGCAGCAGCAGCAGAAAGACCAGTGGAGCAATAATTGTGCTATCTGCTTTATAAGCTGATATCTAGAGGAGGATAATTTACATGCTGGAATTTATGTCATTTTCATTCATTTCTTTCTTTTTCTGTGATATAGCATTGCAGCTTTGTATTCTTCAGCCCTCCAAGATTTCTCCAGAGGTGAGCTGATATTTGAGAATTATTTATGCATCACTTTTAATGCCAATGGTATTGTATCTTCAGACTCATTGTCTATTGGAGGAACTTGTCTTCAACTCATTTAACTGATCCAGAAAGGTTTATATATGTGATGCATTGTCCTTTTAAGCCCATCAGTGGAAAAGCAACAGGGTCTTGGGTAGTGCTTTGGTACTGGAAATGGGGGATTCTAAAGCCTCTATCTTATTGGCCTATGACCTCTTTCACCATATGGCATGGGACTTGGTTCAGATGTTGGGATCCTCTACTGAATGCAGTGCCTCACAAGGTTTAGTGTTACTGCCATTGAGAAATATCCATCCATTTTCAATTGATTCCAATCTAATAGGAACTTCATCTAGCAAGAACTTAAGTAGGAATTATCTCAGGAATGGTGCTTAGCCACTCTGAATGTGTTGTACTGTACGTATATAATACTGAAAGGTTTCCTTATCACGGCCCTTTTGGTAAACAGTAATTAAGCTGTGGAAACTTCACCAAGCCGGCACTGCAGTCTGGAGGCTGTGTTGACTTTTAAACTGTAATACTGCTGATTTAGTCTCTACCACTGACTCACATAATTGTTTTGTAAATTGTTAAATACCAGTCTTAGCCCAATATTTGGTTCCATTATGGGAAAAATGAGAATTTAATTTTGGTTAATTATTTATCAGTTTTGCATTCTGCAATACAGGTAATTGATTAAATAATTCAGTAAGGCTCCTACTTTATTTATCTTACCTTTCTCTGTTATAGGAGGCAAGTCTCTGGCCTGAGACACACTCGTTTTAAGAAACAGAATTATACAATTTATTGGTAAGCACAACGGGTACAGAAATATGATAACTGCATATATATTAACATTAAAGACAGGACACAAGACAGACGAGACAGAAAAACATATAACACAGACGTGGCTGGCTGCTTACTGGTATTTAGAGTTCCAATTTATCAAGTCTGATGTTGTGTGAAGTTGTCGCTGTTGTTGCTCCGGGTTCAAGTGGAGGATTCCTCTTGCACTGCAGTGCACTCTTTATCTTTGCGCCATGGCCCTTTGTACATGGTGTGCTCTGCTTTTTTCAGGCTATTTGTTGTGTCTACTGCAACTTCATAGGGAAAAGCATTACTCTTTCTTATGCAAGAGTTTAGATGCTGAAGTACCCTTGGGGTCAGTTGCTGGTACACGACTTGGCTTGGTAGAGTGGATCTCAGCTTTCATCTCCCCAAAGTGGGAACAGATGATCAGCTTTTAGCTTTCAGTGAGCAGGTTTTAATGAGTGCCCAAGAGTGATGAGTGAAACCAATTTTTGAAGGAAGATATAACCTCTTGTGATTGAATTAAAGTCATATCCAATTACCTAATCCTCTCTTGCTCATACGCGCATTGTTTTGTCTAGCTCAGTTTTCATATATTGTATTATAGTTCTTTGTTTGGACTTGAGCATCCATTTGGCATCTTCTGGTCTGAGAGGAGCCTCTGCAAGGATGTCAGTTCAATTCTGACCTACACCTTAGTTATCAGATGACGTAAAGACTGATACTGGTACACACAGCAGTTCAGTCACTTTATGGAAAGCAGTCTGGGGGAAAGTGAAGTTGGATTTTTGCAGCCCTGTTAAATAGGCCTTGTGTGCTGCTAAACGCTTAGCAGAACTGGCAATGTCCAATGTGTCCTACACCAGTATCAAGAATTAGCTGAGCTTGTCTCAGCTTTCATGCCAGCAACAAAGCTGGAATTAAATGTGGACACAATGCCAGTAAATCAAAGAACTGGAATCCAGCAGGACCATTCTGAGTCTCTAATTCCTTAAACTTTCTTTCTTTATTTAGTCATCTGCCTCAGGGCACGTCTTTCAATCGGCAGTTATTCCATTGTATTCTCTCTTCCGCTCTTCTTTTTATTTCTTGTTATGATTTACAATCTTTCAGATAATACAACATATCCTGCCTTGGCTTTCCTCTTGATTTCTTTCCCTCCAGCATTATTTTCAGTGATTCATCTCCTCCTAGTTTATGTCCCATTTCATTTTGTTACCTTCTTCTCACTGTTTCCAGCGTGCTCCTTTCTTCACCAATCTTTCCAGCACTTTTTTATTAAATACTTTATCCATTCAACTGACCTATTCCAACTTTCGTATTAGTCATAGTTGGAGTGCTTCCAGTCTGTTTATATCCCTTTTCCTCATTGTTCATGTGTCTGCTCCATACAATGAATAATTCCAGATTACTCTTTTTATTATTCATTTCTTTGGAGTTCAATCTGTTATATTTGTTAGTAATGTTTGTTTCACATTGAAGGCCACTTTTTGGGCAGTAGGCCTTCCCATCCCACACTCAGACTTGCACCCATTCACATCCAGCTTTTTTGTAGGCTCCAGTTAATCAAGCGCATTCTTTCTAAAGTGTGGTCTAATGTCAACCATTCCAGTGCCTGCCCTTATCCTGGACCTGAGTGATTTGCTAGTTCCTTTCCTATAAAAGCAAAATAAAAGAGTACAAGCAGTCACACAAATCACATTGTCTGGCCAGAAAAGCATTTTACTCCATTACATGTTACTCAGAAGATGTCCCCTCAAGCCATAGCACAAACCGCATGCACAGTTTCTGCTGGAAGGCAGCTTGAAATTTGCTTACCCACCCAGCATTCACTGCTGTTTTGGGCCTTTGATTTAATTTATAATTGTGTATTGCTATTTTATTCTATAACTGGTTGATAAGAAAAAGAACAAAAAATAAGTAAAATCTAAAAAGCACACACATTTTAGTAAACTATCTGCTGCACTTTGTCAAAAATCAACGTACTCAAAGCTTGCAGTGTCCTGTTTGGCGTGTGTTAGTATGTTGAAGGAGGGAGCCAGTCAGAGCTGCTCTTGCCATTTTAGATAGCCGGCCATTGGAGGGCGCTACTGCAAGTGACAAGTGTGAATTAGGATGAGTTGGTTTCTACTTTGAGACATGTAAAGCAAAATCAATGAGACATTTCAGGACATTTCAAGACATTTGTGCAAGGCATGGCTGAACCCAGTGCCCATACATTTAATTTAAGCTTGTTGCTAGTTGGTAGTAGGGATTTTATTATATGATATAATCAATGTATCCAGCTTCTTCTACCTTACAGGTTATCCTTAAGCCGTATAACACACTTGTAAGGCCTCATTTGGCACATTGTGTGCAGTTTTATTCTTCTACTGCAAAAAAGACAAAGTTAGAAAACGTTTAGATACAAGTTACTAGAGTATAATCTAGGACAGAGGGATAACATAAACGCTTTAAGAATACAGTTATGCTTGAAAGTTTGTGAACCCTTTGGAATTTTCTATATTTCTGCATAAATATGACCTAAAACATCATCAGATTTTCACTCAAGTCCTAAAAGTAGATAAAAAGAAACCAGTTAAACAAATGAGACAAAAATATTATACATGGTCATTTATTTATTAAGGAAAATGATCAAATCTTACATATTTGTGAGTGTCAAAAGTATGTGAACCTTTGCTTTCAGTATTTGGTGTGACCCCCCCTTTGCAGCAATAACTGCAACTAAACATTTCGGTTAACTTTTGATCATTCCTGCACACCTGCTTGGAGGAATGTTAGCCCATTCCTCCGTAAAGAACAGCTTCAGCTCTGGGATGTTGGTGGGTTTCCTCACATTAACTTCTCGCTTCAGGTCCTTGCACAACATTTCTATTCAATTAAGGTCAGGACTTTGACTTGGCCATTCCAAAACATTAACTTTATTCTTCTTTAACCATTCTTTGGTAGAATGACTTGTGTGCTTAGGGTCGTTGTCTTTCTGCATGACCCACCTTCTCTTGAGATTCAGTTCATGGACAGATGTCCTGACATTTTCCTTTAGAATTCTCTGATATAATTCAGAATTCATTGTTCCATCAATGAAGGCAAGTCATCCTGGCACAGATGCAGCAAAACAGGCCCAAACCATGATACTACCACCACCATGTTTCACAGACAAGATAAGGTTCTTATGCTGGAATGCTGCGTTTTCCTTTCTCCAAACATAACGCTTTTCATTTAAACCTAAAAGTTCTATTTTGGTCTCCTCCATCCACAAAACATTCTTCCAATAGCCTTGTGGTTTGTCCACGTGATCTTTAGCAAACTGCAGATGATCAGCAATGTTTTTTTTGGAGAGCAGTGGCTTTCTCCTTGCAACCCTGCCATGCACACCATTGTTGTTCAGTGTTCTCCTGATGGTAGACTCATGAATATGAACATTAGCCAATGTGAGAGAGGCCTTCAGCTGCTTAGAAGTTACCCTGGGGTCCTTTGTGACCTTGCCAACTATTACACGCCTTCCTCTTGGAGTGATCTTTGTTGGCCAACCACTCCTGGGGAGGGTAACAATGGTCTTGAATTTCCTCCATTTGTACACAATCTGTCTGACTGTGGATTGGTGGAGTCCAAACTCTTTAGAGATGGTTTTGTAACCTTTTCCAGCCTGATGGGCATCAACAACTCTTTTTCTGAGGTCCTCAGAAATCTCCTTTGTTTGTGCCATGATACACTTCCACAAACATGTGCTGTGAAGAGCAGACTTTGATAGATCCCTGTTCTTTAAATAACATAGGGTGCCCACTCACACCTGATTGTGACCCCATTTATTGAAAACACCTGACTCTAATTTCACCTTCAAAATAACTGCTAATCCTAGAGGTTCACATACTTTTGTCACTCACAAATACGTAATATTCAATCATTTTCCTCAATAAGTAAATGACCAAGTGTAATATTTTTGTCTCATTTGTTTAACTGGTTTCTCTTTTAGGACTTGAGTAAAAATCTGATGATGTTTTAGGTCATATTTATGCAGAAATATAGAAAATTCTAAAGGGTTCACTAACTTTCAAGCACAACTGTAAGCAATTAAATCTTAAAAGATGATAGAAGGGTTTAAAATTATAAATTTAATATTACATGAACTAAGTAGCATGTTCCTGTCTGTCCCCCTTTCACCTGGGAAAGGCTTTAGCCCTCAATAATACTATAATGGGGTTAGTGTTTAGAATTACAGATGTGGACAAATTTGTTTGTACTCCTCAATGAAAAAAGAAGAACCCACAATTATCTCTGAAATAACCTAAAACTGACAAAAGTAATTAGCGCCCACCATTGCTTAGAGTTTTAGAGCTTCAGTTCAACAGATAATTTCAAATAATACACATGAAAATGGCATGGACAAAAATGATGGGGTCCTAAACCTAATATTTTGATGCACAACTTCTGAGACTTCTGCACCTGACAACAGGTAGTTTGGCCCATTCTTCCTGAGCAAACTGGTCCAGCTGTGTCAGTTTTGAAGGGGGGCCTTCTCTATACTGCATATTACTGTTCTTTCCATAGATGTTCAATAGAATTCAAATCAGGACTCGTAGTTGGCCACTTCAGAATAGTTCAATGTTTTGTTCTTAGCTATTCGTGGGTGCATTTAGCTGCGTGTTTTGGGTCATTATCCTGTTGGAGGATCCATGACCTGCAACTGAGACAGAGCTTTCTACCACTGAGCAGTATGGTTTCCTCCAGAATATTGTGATGGTGCGGATCGGCTACACACTACCAGTCCCTTCTGGAAGCAGCTTGAACCCGCCCCCATCCGTAACGTAACCAAGGGATGAGTCGAAAAGATGAGGGCACATACACATCTAGCCAAGGGGTAGGTGCAAAAATGTGCCAAAGTGCTTTCATTAAAACAATCCAAATCAAAGTCTCCAAATGTGGTGCAAAATCTCCAGTACATAAATAAATAAGTTAGTGCCAGTCTTAGCTGTATGGTACTGTGTTATTTTGTACATTTTTGCAGATATTCATTCAACTTTTCCATTCAAACAGTGACAATCTGGGAGTTTAAAAGCAAGACTTAAAATGAGAATAAAAACTATTACAGTCATTGGGTCAATGTGACTTCCACTCTTGAACAAGCCTGGCACAACTCCCTTTTTATCTGCCAAGCTCTCCCATTCATTGTTTCCAGAACAGACTCAAGTCACCCCTCAAGTCAGCCCGAGCCTCCTCCATGTTTCAAACATTAGAACACTCTAGACGAGAACAGGCCATTCAGCCCAACAAAGCTCGCCAGTCCTATCCACTTATTTCTTCCAAAAAAACATCAAGTCGAGTTTTGAAAGCCCCTAACGTCTTACTGTCTACCACACTACTTGGTAGCTTATTCCAAGTGTCTATAGTTCTTTGTGTAAAGAAAAACTTCCTAATGTTTGTGCGAAATTTACGATTAACAAGTTTCCAACTGTGTCCCCGTGTTCTTAATAGGATCATTTTTAAATAACAGTCTTGATCCACTGTACTAATTCCCTTCATAATTTTAAACACTTCACCTCTTAATCTTCTTTTGCTTAAACTGTATAGGCTCAGCTCTTTTAATCTTTCCTCATAATTCAACCCCTGTAGCCCTGGAATCAGCCTAGTTGCTCTTCTCTGGACCTTTTCTAGCGCTGCTATGTCCTTTTTGTAGCCTAGAGACCAAAACTGCACACAGTACTCCAGATGAGGCCTCACCAGTGCATTATAAAGGTTCAGCAGAACCTCCTTGGACTTCTACTCCACACATCGTGCTATATAACCTAACATTCTGTTAGCCTTCTTAATGGCTTCTGAACACTGTCAGGAAGTCGATAGCTTAGAGTCCACTATGACTCCTAAATCCTTCTCATAAGGTGTACTCTTGATTTTCCGACCGCCCATTGTGTATTCAAACCTAATATTTTTACTTCCTATGTGTAATACTTTACATTTACTGACACTAAATTTCATCTGCCACAAACCTGTCCAAGCCTGTATGCTATCCAAGTCCTTCTTTAATGATATAACGGATTCCAAATTATCTGCTAATCCACCTATCTTGGTATCATCTACAAACTTAACCAGCTTGTTACTTATATTCTTATCTAAATCATTTATATATATTAAAAATAGCAGCGGCCCTAGCTGGTTCCTCGCACCATCACCCTCTGCTTCCTGTGTCTGAGCCAATTCTGCACCCATCTAAAAAAATCACCCTTAACTCCCACTTCTTTTAATTTGATGCCCAACCTCTCATGTGGCACCTTATCAAATGCTTTCTGAAAGTCCAGATAAATAATATCATAAGCTCCACTTTGATTGTATCTTTTTGTTGCCTCCTCATAGAATTCCAGCGTGTTAGTAAAACACGACCTCCCTCTTCTGAACCCATGCTGACTGTTCAGAATAAATCCTGTCCTTGTCAGGTGTTGCTCAATCTTACCCATAATAATTCCTTCTATTAATTTTCCTGTAATGCATGTTAAGCTTATTGGCCTATAGTTGCTTGGGTTTGCCCTGTCACCCTTTTTATATAATGGGATGATATTTGCCATTTCCAGTCCTTTGGAATCTCTCCAGTGTGCAGTGACTTCCTAAAAATATGTTTCAAGGGTTTATATATGTACTCTTCAGCCTCCTTAAGAACTGACTAGCCTCCTTAAGAACACAGTAGTATGGTGTTCTTTTCTTTGAAAGCTTCATTTGTTCATCTGCTGAATATTAATTTGCCAAAAAGCTCCAGTTTTTTTCTCATTTGTCCAAAGAACAAGCACTGTGGCTTGTCAATAAACATTTTAGAAAATTCCAATCTTGCTTTATTATGTTTTTCTTCCAACAATGGATTCCTCCTTCCATTGAGCCCGCTGTCACTCATAAAGCAACAGAAGGTGCAATGAGATCCCAATGATCTTGGAGTTTAGCTTGTATATCTTTGGAATATGTCTTTGGCTTTTTGTCTACCATTCTCACTATCTTTCTGCCCATTCTGGAGTTAATTTTCCCCTTGCGGCCATGTCCAGGGAGGTTGAAAACAGTCCCATAGTTCTTAAACGTCTTTATAACATTTGCAATTGTTGTCACAGGAACATCAAGCTGCTTTGCCATTTGTATGCTTGTCTATAATTTACGTTCTGATTTTCTCAGACATATCTCTCCTTTGCTTCCTCTGGTCCATGTTCAGTGTAGAACACACGATGATACCAAACAACAGAGTGACCGATTTTCTTCATTTAAATAGGACGACTGACTGATTGCACGATTGGAGACATTTGTGATACTAATTAAAGAAAACAGCTAATTTGAAAAATCACTCTAACCCAATTATTAATGATGTTTTCTAGGGATAACAGCATATGTGTCCAGGCCATTTTAGAATTTCTTTGTAGAATAAGCAATACTTTATCACAATTGCTGTGCTTTACACGATGACATAAGAAAGGCATGCAGGTAGACAAAGGACAATTGATTTTCATTTAGGGGGCATGCAGCTCTTTATCAATGAGGGCATCAAGAATGTGTCCATTTGTAATTTTGTGATTAGTCCATCCCTCCAGGATTGATTCTTTCCTTGCACCCAGTGCTTCCCAGTCTGGCTTCAATCCTCAACAATCCTAAAGGTTGAATAACCTGCATTAGAAAATAAATGAAAGGATGGGGACACAGGGGACATCCTTAACTCACTGGTCATTGACATCAGTTTGTGAAGTGGCACTCATATGGGTAAATAGCACTGCCCCACCATTAAAATGATTGCTGAATTGGCATCTTTATTCAAATGGATCGTGCTAGGTGCCAATACTGAGCCAAGGCCAGCCTTAAAAACTATTGCTATTACACACCATACACCAGTGATGTGGCTGTGAATTGGAACAATCGTGTTTGAAAATCAATGGAGTAAATAAAATACGCACGTATGTCGTAATGTCATTCTAGCCACTGCTCAGCAGCGGTCATAGATATACAGTTTGCCCCACTTGGAATGCACTTCTGTACTATCAGAAGAAATGAAACAACAAGGCATAGGAGTGACATCCCATGGTGAGTTGTATCCTGCCTTGAAGCCGATGCTGGTTATCAACTGATTTCAGAAAGTGAAGGCATGAATTGACTAATGATGAGGCAAGCGAGGGTGACATTCACCCTGTCACTGCTGCACATCTCTATCCTCTGCACCTAAAGCTTGAGAGGCTCAGGGGCCTCATGTATAAACGGTGCGTACGCACAGAAATGTTGCATAAGAACTTTTCCACGTTCAAATCGCGATGTATAAAACCTACACTTGGCGTAAAGCCACAGACTTTTCCACGGTACCTCATGCCTTGTCGTACGCAAGTTCTCCGCTCGGTTTTGCAAACTGGTGGCACCCAGCGTCAAAGCAATGGTACTGTTCTTGTGTGATTACTCATTATTTTCATGACGCGGCTTTATAAATACACAGAAATTAACCGCATATTGTTTATTAGTGTAATGCATCTGATTGTAATTAACTCGTAACAATATAATGGTCCAGGGAACAGCCATAGTATTCCAAATACCATAACTGCTTTAGCGTTGTTACTCTCACTTCTTCTTCTTCTTCTTCTTTCAGCTCCTCCCGTTAGGAGTTGCCACAGCGGATCATCTTTTTCCATATTACTCTCACTGCACGACTCGGAGTATTTATATCACTGTATCTGAGTGTGAATCACAGCAGCAGCTGATCGGAAAGAGAATTATCGGTATACAGCTTCAAGGACACGCTGTCTCAGCCACTGCAAAATGTTTTAAAGCCTTTCCTGTACGGACATCGTGGTTCAGAAACAGTTTAATCCCAAGAACTTTAAATGCACTCAATCAATTGCACCTTGTAGAACTGTTTGTACTTATAAGTACAATCACCCCACTGTAAACTTGCACTACAGTTATAATATCTCACAACCTGGGCCACTTTATAAAGTGCGTATTTACATATGATGACGATATCATTTTTAAGGTGAAATGCAGCAAAATATGTTTGTTAAATTATACACATAAAACTTTAACTTCATTTAAATAATCTATATTCTTCACTGGGAGTGTCGTGAAGGATAGAATAATTAAACATGTACTACGAAGATATTTCAATGTTCTTTAAAGCGTTTTGAAGAATCGCTAAGCTTTCAGATGGCTTAACTTCTATTACAGAGCTGATTGTGTGTCGATCGGTTACTTGGGGAAAGAAAAGCAAGGACTCTTGGGGCGGCCACGCCAATATATATTGAATATAAAACAGAAACAACAAATCCTCCCATAATTACGCCTATTTGAATATGCAAATCAATATAAATCGCCCTTAAGCGCAGCCTTCTGTGAAAAGACAATGGGAAAAGCACGGGGGGAAATATAAGAATTTCAGCGAATACCAAGTGGCGGCAAAGGAAAAACATACTATTTGTTCAAATAAACTGTGGTATAATCAACAAAATGAAGTTGATCGAGTGACATAGCGTGTTGGAGAAACTTGAAAGCTCACATTCACAAAATCGCACAGTGCGGAAATAAAAAGAAGTCACATATCAAAGTTGCCGTAAAAGAAGAGTTGTAAGCCCACTGTCTGAGTGTCATATGAAAGTTTATTAGGGTACAGAGAAAAAAGGCACACGGTGGGGAAAAAGCACGAAATGTCAACTTCAATCTCGACATTTCCACTTTAATCACGTAGTTTATTTTGTCATTAAAGTAGAACATCATAAACTTCATCTTAAAATCGTTTAATTAACCAGTTTCTCAAATCACATCGTAATTAAAGTAGCACGTTAAATGCTTTGTTTTGTATTTGATCTTCTACTCATATGTGCTCTATGTGCGTGAATCACTACTTGCTTCTTAAACTGGCTCTCTTCCTCCAACTGGACACAGAGTCCATTACATTCGTGATATTACAGCTCTCTGAATAACTAAAATACTGAGATGTATACGTGATGTCATTTTCATGATGATAGGAGTTAAAGCACGTTATTAAACATGGGTTTCACTTCGATTAAATAATTTATTGTCGAAATTTGTGGCTGCGTTTTTAGCTGTGTTGTTATTTTCTCTTTCTGTTTTATATTCAATATATATTGGCGTAGCCGTCACTGCAGTCAGTGCTTTTCTTTCCCCAAGTAACCGATCGCCATACAATCAGCTCTGTAATAGACGTTAAGCCATCTGTAAGCTTAGCGCCGATTCTTCAAAACGTTTAAAGAACATTGAAATATCTTCGTAGTACATGTTTAATTATTCTATCCTTCACGACACTCCCAGTGAAGAATATAGATTATTTAAATGAAGTTAAAGTTTTATGTGTATAATTTAACAAACATATTTTGCTGCATTTCACCTTAAAAATGATATCGTCATCATATGTAAATACGCGCTTTATAAAGTGGCTCAGGTTGTGAGATATTATAACTGTAGTGCAAGTTTACAGTGGGGTGATTGTACTTATAAGTACAAACCGTTCTACAAGGAGCAAATGATTGAGTGCATTTAAAGTTCTTGGGATGAAACTGTTTTGAACCGCGAGGTCCGTACAGGAAAGGCTTTAAAACATTTTGCAGTGGCTGAGACAGCGTGTCCTTGAAGCTGTATACCGATAATCCTCTTTCCGATAAGCTGCTGCTGTGATTCACACTCAGATACAGTGATATAAATACTCCGAGTCGTGCAGTGAGAGTAATATGGAAAAAGATGATCCGCTGTGGCAACTCCTAACGGGAGGAGCTGAAAGAAGAAGAAGAAGAAGAAGAAGAAGAAGAAGGAGAAGTGAGAGTAACAACGCTAAAGCAGTTATGGTATTTGGAATACTATGGCTGTTCCCTGAACCATTATATTGTTACGAGTTAATTACAATCAGATGCATTACACTAATAAACAATATGCGGTTAGTTTCGGTGTATTCATAAAGCCGCGTCATGAAAATAATGAGTAATCACACAAGAACAGTAGCACTGCTTTGACGCTGAGTGCCGCCAGTTTGCAAAACCGAGAGGAGAACTTGCGTACGACAAGGCATGAGGTACCGTGGAAAAGTTCGTGGCTTTACGCCAAGTGTAGGTTTTATACATCGCGATTTGAACGTGGAAAAGTTCTTACGCAACATTTCTGTGCGTACGCACCGTTTATACATGAGGCCCCAGGTGATTTAGACCAGTGGTTCTCAAAGTATGGCCTGGGGGTCCCCATACAGCTTCTGATTTTTGTTTCAACCAACTCCTGTTGTTCATTGGACCACTAGTGTAATTAAGCAACCTATAATTTTATATGTTATTTGTTTTGAGGTGAATGTTGAAATGACAAAACTAGGGTTGGTAAATATTAATCGAATTTGCCAAGCATTTATATATGCTACATGGAGTTAATTTAGTGTTTTTTTAGCCTGTTTTTTAAGATTTTCATCATCATGGTCTTCATTGTGCTTTTCCAGGTATTCTGGTTGTTTAGTTCAATATTTACTAATGAGCATGTTAGTGGGTTCAATGCTGAAGTAGCTGCAACCTTTAAGTATTTGCTCATTGTTAATTCATGCTATTAGCTATACAGAAAAAATGCAAATCAATAGAAAAATAGAGAGTTATGCATTTAAAAAGTTTTAACCAAAAGAGAATTATTTCTAAATGTATCATAAACATTAAAATTGCTTTGATGTAATATATATATGTATATATATACTTTTTAAAAACCACGCTTATATTAAGTTAAAAAGTTTACTAAAAAGTAAAAAACAAGTCTCTCATACATCACTCATAAAATAAAAGGTGGGTGCTTTTGCTAAGATTTTAAGAAGTGTTTTTTGAATGTTGATTGATGAAAAGCACCCACACTTTTATTTTATGAGTGATGTATGAGACTTGTTTTTTACTTTTTAGTACCTGTACACTTTTTAACTTAATATAAGCGTGGTTTTTAAAAAGTATTTTTTTATATATATATTATTTTCAACTTTTTAGTCTTGGGTTTTTTTTAGTTCTATCCATTACTAGTGCCATCTATTGGTGAAATGTTGAACTATTCTTCATATAAAAATTTAATCTCTTAATTAACATGGATTAATTGATTAGTTAGTGAAACTAAAGGAGATTGAAGACTGCAAAGTGGTGGCAAGGGAAAGTGTAGTTAAGCAGCATAGGATGGTGGTCTGTAGGATGACATGGAGATCAAGAAGAGGAAGAGAGCGAGGGCAGAGGATCAAATGGTGGAAGTTGAAAAAGGAAGACTGCAAGGTTGAGTTTAGGGAGGAGGTGAGACAGGCTGGGTGGCAGTGAAGTGTTACCAGACAGCTGGGAAACGACAGCAGATGTAGTAAGGGTGACAGCAAGAAGGGTGCTTGGCGTGGCATCTGGAAAGAGGAAGGAGGAAAAGGAAACCTGGTGGTGGAATGAGGAAATACAGGAGAGTATACAGAGGAAGAAGATGGCAAAGAAAAAGTGGTATAGTCAGAGAGATGCAGAAAGTAGACAAGAGTACAAGGAGATAAGGAGCATGGTGAAGAGAGAGGTGGCAAAGGCTAAAGAAAAGGCATATGATGAGTTGTATGAGAGGCTGGACAGTAAGGAGGGAGAAAAGGACCTGTACCGATTGGCTAGAAAGAGGGACCGAGCTGGGAAAGATGTGCAGCAGGTTAGGGTGATAAAGGATAAAGATGGAAACATACTCACAAGCGAGGAGAGTGTGTTGAGCAGATGGAAAGAGTACTTTGAGAGTCTTATGAATGAAGAGAATGAGAGAGAGAGAGAAGAGGTTGGATGATGTGGAGTTAGTGAATCAGGACGTGCAAGAGGTTACCAAGGAGGAAGTAAGGACAGCTATGAAGGAGATAAAGAATGGAAAAGCTGTTGGTCCAGATGACATACCTGTGGAAGCATGGAGGTGTTTAGGAGAGATGGCAGTGGAGTTTTTAACCAGATTGTTTAATGGAATCTTGGAAAGTGAGAAGATGCCTGAGGAGTGGAGAAGTGTACTGGTGCCGATATTTAAGAATAAGGGGGATGTGCAGGACTGTAGTAATTACAGGGGGATAAAATTGATGAGCCACAGACTGAAGTTATGGGAAAGAGTAGTGGAAGCTAGGATAAGAAGTGAGGTGATAATTAGTGAGCAGCATACCATACCAAGAAAGAGCACCACAGATGCAATGTTTGCTCTGAGGGTGTTGAAGGAGAAGTATAGAGAAGGCCAGAAGGAGTTGTATTGTGTCTTTGTGGACCTGGAGAAATCATATGACAGGGTGTGTCGAGCGGAGATATGGTATTGTATGAGAAAGTCGGGAGTGGCAGACAACTATGTAAGAGTTGTACAGGATATGTACGAGGGAAATGTGACTGTGGCGAGTTCTGCGGTAGGAGTGATAGATGTATTCAAGGTAGAGGTGGGATTACATCAGGGATCGGCTCTGAGCCCTTTCTTATTTGCAATGGTGATGGAAAGGTTGACAGACGACATTAGACAGGAGTCCCTGTGGACTATGATGTTTGCTGATGACATTGTAAACTGTAGCGATAGTAGGGAGCAAGTTGAGGAGACCCTGGAGAGGTAGAGATATGCTCTAGAGAGGAGAGGAATGAAGGTCAGTAGGAACAAGACAGAATACATGTTTGTAAATGAGATGGAGGTCAGTGGAATGGTGAGGATGCAGGGAGTAGAGTTGGTGAAGGTGGATGAGTTTAAATACTTGGGATCAACAGTACAGAGTAATGGGGGTTGTGGAAGAGAGGTGAAAAAGAGAGTGCAGGCAGGGTGAAATGGGTGGAGAAGAGCGTCAGGAGTGATATGTGACAGACAGATATCAGCAGGAGTGAAAGGGAAGGTCTACATGACGGTAGTGAGACCAGCTATGTTATATGGGTTGGAGACGGTGGCACTGACTAGAAAGGAGGAGACTGAGCTGGAGGTGGCAGAGTTAAAGATGCTAAGATTTGCACTGGGTGTGACGAGGATGGATAGGATTATAAATGAGTACATTAGAGGGTCAGCTCAAGTTGGACGGTTGGGAGACAAAGTCAGAGAGGCGAAATTGTGTTGGTTTGGACATGTGCAGAGGAGAGATGCTGGGTATATTGGGAGGGAAGGGAAGAGGAAAAGAGGAAGGCCTAAGAGAAGGTTTATGGATGTGGTGAGAGAGGACATGCAGGTGATGGGTGTAACAGAACAAGATGCAGAGGACAGAAAGATATGGAAGAAGATGATCCGCTGTGATGACCCCTAACGGGAACAGCCAAAAGATGAAGAAGAAGTGAAACTGATTATTGATTCATGTATTGTCATCAGAAGTGAGTAAGTGTGCAAAATTGCAAGTCATTTGGACAATAGGAAGTGGGTTAAATATTGATTACAAGATTTATGCCAGATAACAAACAGGTGAAGTTAATATAAAGCATGGTAAAATAGGAAAAGAGGAATAAGACCAGCTAATTAAATCAGATAAATTATAAATAAAATGACTCACTAAGTGAGCAATTGGCTGCAACAAAAGTCCCCAAGACGGAGTTTGAGAATCGTTAGTTTAGACCTTCCAAAAGCTTATCCTAGCAGATTGACTTTTAGGCACCATTTCCCATGCCTGGTGTTTTGCAACTCACAAGGTATTATGGCTGAAAATGCAATGGACAGACTAACAGAAATCTGACCAAAGCTTTTTCTGGAGCGGTGAGCCTGACTTGTGAGCCATGTCCTTAAGGTAGATCTGTTACATTAGGATGATTAGAAGTAGCCTGAAGCTGAAGTCTGCAAACTTTCAATTATTTTCCGGTTATGCTGGCACACCTAAGAGCAGCAGGCCATAACAGACACAAATGTCAGATCATGCCAGGCTAAGTGGCTTTGTCTCTCTCCCTTTCTATGCAGGCTGTAAAAGGCACACCATTGTTAACTTTACTGCGGGATCCCTACATTCTCATTGCAGCGGGTAAGTTAACTGTCCTCAGTACAAAAAAAAAGATAAAATTAAATCATCTTTAAACTGTAATGTGATTAACACTGTAATTGACACAGGGATGAGATGAAATCCCCACACAGCTGACCAGTAGAGATGAATGTTTGTTGGGAATTAACTGGCAGAACTATTACTTAAACTGAATCAGATGTTCATAGAATTATTGCACCTCTAAACTAACATGTGATCTTTGAGAAGTAAAATGAAACTGTGGTTCATTCTACTCATCGGGCACATCTTAATCTCCCTTGGCTGCTGGTCATTAGTCTTTCATCATATGCAGAACACTTTTAAGTTCTGGGTTTAACTGAGTCAAAATCTGTCCCATGGTCTTCTGGGTGCCGGTCCCTGACAGACCTTATTAGGGTAATTCATAGTGACCAGATGGATGGCTTTATGACCCACAATCAAAATCCCACATGGTGAAAGACTTTGAAAGTATTGATGATACCACAAGCATTTTTTAAAATTTAAATTAATTATTTTGTTTACAGATTCACATTGACAACAATTTTTTTTTTATCTTCCATATGTCATTTATATCCACTCATAGGATGGATGAATTTCTCGTTTAGGCCCTGCTTGCATCTTCTGGTACTTTTTGGTTGCCCTAGTGTTTGACAACTTTCATCTTATGGCAGTACAGCCACAAAAGCCATTGTCTTGTGGCACCCAAAGATTTGTAGGGACCTCATCTTCAGATTGATACTCCGAATAATGGTGAAGCAGAATTCACTAAACGTTGATTTCTCCATTCACTAATGTGGCACATGAGGTGGGATTACACCATTATGAAACAGCTCCATTTTACCCTTCTTGATGATGTGTTGTCACACAGTTTGATCTTCATATGGTTTTTCTTAAGGCATGACCTGGATAATATTCATTAGCATGTTTTGTACAGGTGATGCTGTTACCATTTCTCAGACCTAAGAGGAGGTAACTGTTTGGAATGAACATCGATCTTGAGACCATGACTGAATACTTTAGGCATCTACTGTCATGCAACTATGAGCAGTAGACAAAGATGGTTCATTAAGGAGGAACTTCTAGATGTCTGTGGACAAATAGCTCAGTGGCAGTGCAAGCTACTCCATTTCTTCTGTCTCTCTTATTGATATAAACATTTAAGTGTCATCATCATTTGAGTGGCACTTCATATGTCTCCTAATGTTAGATAATATTGTACAGTAAACTGTGTTCTGAGATGTTTCAGGTAATGAAGGCCGAAGTTTCAAGGTAAGGCCATTATTCTCACTAACCAAGGCACCAGAGAGTGGCAATGTGTTTCAAGTTAATTAACACATGTAAGTAAGAGTTTCACTGTACTATACTCAAGACTGGGAGAGCACAAAGTAATGAATGAAGATCTTTTAGTTTAGAAAACTATATGATATTGACTGGGAACATTTAAACCCAAAGAGAAGAAGTCCAGTAAATCACCAGTATGGACAAGCAAAAAGAAATTTTCATTATCTGGTAGAGTTGGTAGGATGATCTGAATAAGAATAATTGATTCCGGCTTGCTGAGATTGAGGCCTGCTAGAAGGTAACAGATTTTCTTGACCATTTAAGTTTTTACAGATTATTGTCCAGTGACAGTCAGGAAAGTTACAGCACATGTGGTTGTCTTTATGAATCCCTTTCAGGCACACCACTGTAGTATGATTCCCCAGGTAATGCTCTACTGAAAGCATTAAGATCTTGGAAGTAACCAATCTTGTCCATGCCACCAGCTGTATAGTCAATTCTCATTCTCTGCAGGGCTATGTTCCTGAAAAACCGCAAATACTGAAGTATTGATCCTATCAGAAAAATGTGGTTAGGTTCCATCTAGGTGCCAACTTGGTGGAGGGAAAACCAGCTGGGTGGATGTGTTGGCCCTCCTATCTTGCTCCTTTATGCTTAGTAAAGATCCTTCACCTATAGAAATGACTTTTACTGTCTCTCTAGTCAAATTGAAAGAACTTATATGCGTTCCACACCAGAGCCAATCTGAGGACATCACTAAGCTAGCCAATCAATAGTAGTGATGGCAGTGTGTACAAAGGTCAGGAATTTAATCAATGTGACTTTATGACCTACACTTACTGGAGGTTTCTTGTCCTTGGGGAACTATTGAAATTATGAATGGAGTTCAATGGCTTACCCACATTGATCCATTCAGTGTATGCACACATGCACACCCGGGCGCCTAAGGGCATCACAGGCCTGTTATTGTTTAATCTCATGCTTTGTTACTGCACATTTGCTTCTCAGATTATTATTTTTTTTTTGTGCTGTGCATGACCACAAAGAGTTGTGAGCGTCACAAAATGGGTTCCATTTTTGTAATAACTCATAAGTGAATCCACAGGATTTACTGTGATTAGTGTACGGTAGTTTAGATCTGACCAGTGCCTGAAGATGCTGTGGAGCTTAAAGCATGGAGAATGTAGGCAATGCCTGATTCACTTGTTTTTTTGTATTTGCCAGAAGTCAGAATATTAACAAAATGTAATGTTTCAAAGTAATTAGCACCTGGCCAGATTTACTAGATAAAAGCCAACATGCTTGGAATGCTAGTGTTTTTATGAAATGCTAGTGTGATGGCCCAAGTCTGACATGATGAGGAAAACAGTTCATGAGGCTCCTTGTTTTGGATATAATATAATTCCATCGGAAGCAGCCTTAGGGTTAAGATACAGGAAGGCTGATTGTGCTACCACTGATCTCGTGTAGTGCCAGACTTGTACCCCTGTCTATCTCTCTCTCTCTCTCTCTGTCTTTGCAGGGTCTCTCTGTTTTGGAAATATGGGAATTGCAATGTTGGAGGTGACTCTGCCCATTTGGATGATGCAGACTATGTGTGCCCCAAACTGGCAGCTAGGTAATGATGTGTATCCAAAGACACCAATTAGTGGGTTTCCCCGTTTGTGTTACATTTTTTCTTTTCTTTTTTTTGTACTTGAATTATTTTTCATTGTTCATGCCTGCTGTACATTTTCATTGTCTGCTTGTTTTTCAGGTGTGGCATTTCTTCCAACCAGTTTAGCATATCTATTTTCCATCAACATGTTTGGCTTCCTTGCAAATAAACTTGGAAGGTAATCTTTGCACAGTTTAAATAGTTCAGGAAAATGAGCAACCTAAATTGTGAGAATGGTGATGTATCTTTACACACTGGCAGATTTCCTTGTCGGGGTAGTGGCACCAACTGGGTACAGGACAAGGGAATGGAGGCAGGGCTGTCTTAACAGCATTATAGGCCCCCAATCAAGGCAGTGCACTGAGACCCCTACCTACACAATCAGTCACAGGAATAAAAATGAAAATGGTTAATAAAATAAAACATATATTTATTATATTGGTACTTCCAACAAAATTAGTGTTTAAACATTAAAAAACATGCTGTACAGCAAAGAATAAACAACACAAATGTTTGAACAATATAACATGAGCCTTGAAAAACACACAAATTTCAAAATATAAATGATACTCAATTGGTAAACCATACAGATGGAGATGGCACAATATGACATTACAATGGATTACTTATTATTATTCAAGTGTTCAACACAAACATTTGCAAAATTTCTTTGCAGAGAATTGAGTTGAAGTGATGGTAACCTTTACCTTTTTACATTATGTAATGCGTGAGATCCGTGCACATCCATAAACGTCAGATTGCAGAGGTAACTGTGATACTAAATCAGAGGCAAATGCCAATGTCCACTTGTAACACAATAACAGATATTTGTAGTTTAGTATAGTATAGTATGTATTTATTGACAGCAAGTCACAAAATACATAGATTAGCATGGGGCCCCTATGCTCGTGGGGCCCCCGGGCAACTGCCCAGCATGCCCATGTGTTAAGATGGCCCTGCATGGAGGTACTGCATACACTACCCATCAAAAGTTTTAGGACACCTCCGTTTTTTCAGTTTTTCTTCAACTTTAACCAGTTGAAATGAAATAAATGACTTAAAAAAGTGAAAAGGTAAAGAGTAAAGTCCCAGAGGTTTAAATTTAAAGTTTAGTTTAGCAAAAACCTAAAAAGGATATATAAGAATATTACAAATGGGCCTTCTTCAGGGAACAACTAATAGGTTACAACCTACAGAAGTTCTGCAGCAGTCAAAGTAAATTAAGCCTTGCAAGTTGAAGCAAACAATTTGTACAGGTGTCCAAACTTCTGTTGATTCTTAAAAAATAACTCTGTGTATCTTAAAGCAGAGTTGGAAGAGAGTGTGTTACTACACCCACTGATGTGCTACTTGGACAATATTCCAGTGATAATGACAAGAAAACAGCAATTAACAAATGAAATGAGGCAGAGTATTATAACCCTTAGAAGTGTAGGCCTTTCATTTAGAGAAATTACAGATTTGTGCAGTAAGAAAGATATTCCTCAAAGGACCAAATAGGGCCTTGAAATACCAGCTGTGGACTACTGCAGACTGGACAAAGTCTCCTCGTCAAAGTGGAAACTAAGACTTACTTTTTTCTACCTTTGTTAAGCTGTGTTTGAAGTTGTTTTGCTGAGAGGTGCCTATCACGCAAGCTGGTGACCCTCAGAAACTTGTCTTCTGATTGGGTTATGACTTTGAGTCTGACAGATCTCTTCCTATCAGAGTTTCTTCCAGTTTCCAATTGCCTGATTTTGCAATTTCTCTAAATGAAAGGCCTATGTTCATGACATTACACTGGAATATTATCCTAGCAGTACTTCAGAGGGTGTAGTGACACACTCTCTTCTAACTCTGCTTTAAGGGAATCAACAGAAGTTGGGACACCTGTGCAAACTGATTGCTTTAACTTCCAAGGCTTAATTTACTTTAACTGCTGCAGAACATCAGTAGCTTGTAACCTCTTAGTCCAGCAGTTCTCAAACTGTGGGGTGCGCCCCCCTGGGAGGGCACTGAAGCTGTACAAGGGGGGCGTCGAATAAATGAAGAAGACATCAAAATTAATTTTTTACATTTTTATTTTAAATTTAAATTTGCAAGCATATAATCACAATGAATGCATTATAACTAAAATTAAAATAAAACATTTCTAAGGCATAGATCTAATGACTAACTGACAAGCGGCGCCACTGCTGCTGCTTTTATAGTCGCATATTTTCAATCCAGAAAGTTCGAGACTTATCGGTATCTGTCACAAACATTCGGGTAACAGTAGATCAGGTGATAATGCGGTGAAAATGCACCACATTGGCAGCGTAGCCAATATTGCCAAATTGAGTTAAATAATTTACTGCGTATTGGGTTGTTTTCATGATACAACTAACAGTGGTATAATATTTGTCGGACGAAAATACGTTTGTCTCATGCAGATTGACTTCATCGGTGTCCTCGTTTATGAGATTATTAAAAATTAAAACATATTTAATTGTTTCTTTACATAAAAAATAGTTAAATAAAAACAAATAATTTATTCGTTTTTGGGATTAGAATTACTAACAAAAACTACACAAGGCATTTTAACAGTTATTAAAGCACTTTAAAAAAATAAATTGCAAATATTTCATCAAAGTTAGCCGAACACATGCAAATCTTATGGAAGTAAAAATGATAGGATACCGCGACACTGCACGAGTATCATACCTTTGTTAGTTGTATCATGGGTTATTCTCATCTATCTTATATTATGCA
This sequence comes from Polypterus senegalus, assembly GCF_016835505.1. Taxonomy (NCBI): domain Eukaryota; kingdom Metazoa; phylum Chordata; class Cladistia; order Polypteriformes; family Polypteridae; genus Polypterus; species Polypterus senegalus. The sequence goes on from NC_053164.1 coordinate 93,843,440, forward strand.
GGGGGCGCAGAATTATTCCAGGTAGGAAAGGGGGGGCGCGAAATACCAAAGTTTGAGACCCGCTGTCTTAGTCGTTACCTGAAGGCAGCCCATTTGTAATATTCTGATATTTCCTTTTTTTCCAGTTTTTGTTAACCTAAACTTTAAATTTAAACCTCTGTCAGTTTACTGCTTACCTTTTCTCCATTTTAGGCTTTTCACTGCATTTCAACAGATTAAATCTGAAGAAAAACTGTGGTATTCTAAAACTTTTGACAGGTAGTGTAGTGTAGGTGGAGTTGAATTTGAGTGCAGAAAATGAGTGAGTGAGCACTCATTAATAATAATAATATTAATAATACATTTTATATATTTGTAGGCACCTTTCTAAACACTCAAGGACACTGAACAATAGATAAAACACAGGTTATAAACAAAGTAAAATACAAAAGTTAAAATCAGATAGAGCATTGTAATCAAAGAGAAAAAGCATTCTTAAACAAATGAGTTTTAAGTTTAGATTTGAAAAGTGAAAATGATTCAATATTTCTAAGCTAAGATGGTAGTGAGTTCCAAAGCTGGGGAGCAGAGCAAGTGAATGCTCTGCTCCCCATAGTGGTAAGATGGACAAAGGGGACAGTCAAGTGGATGGAGGAAGAGGATCTAAGGGTACGGGAGGGTACGGCATAATGGAGGCGGTCAGACAGATATGGAGGGGCAAGGTTGTGGACAGCATTAAAAGTTAGTAGGAGAATTTTGAAATGAATTCGGAACTGAACTGGAAGCCAGTGAAGCTGCTGAAAAACAGGAGTGATATGGTGAATAGAGGGGGTTCTAGTAATAATGCGGGCAGCTGAATTCTGGACCAGTTGAAGCTTATAAAGAGATTTGCGAGACAGACCACAGAAAAGGAAATTGCAATAATCCAGATGAGAAGTGACAAGGCTATGAGCAAGGATAGCAGTGGTGTGGGGAGTGAGGGAGTGGCGAATATGATTTATGTGCTTTGCCCAAGGAATAAAAGAGAAAGATTTTGTCACATTAAAGTAATACTTTTTTATTGCAAAGAATCTGAGATTCCTATTTAGGGTATTTTCTTAATTACAGTTCTCCATTTGCCTCATTATAAATATCAGTTTCTGGTCTGTATTTTCCCCTGCCACTGAAAAACAAGAAGATACAACAAAGTGCTCTTTTCTTTGGGAGAGACATTCTTATACAACATGGGGATAAGTTCCAGCACCCTTACACCTTGAATTTAGAATAAGCAGGCTCAAAAAATAGGATTAAATGCCTTTGATGCTTTGTGTTTGTGATGAATATATAAACTCACGTTGGGTGCTTAGTGCACAATGTTTATGGCTTTTATTTTTCTTTTACAGGTGGATTTGTGCTGTGATCGGGATGCTGTTCTTGGGTATCGGCCTCATCCTTGTAAGTAGACTGCATGGAGATGAGTAAAAGTTATCTGAGAATGGAAAAGAACTTGAGTACAGGAGGCTGCCCAAATGGACACTTGAAATGGGTGCAAATCTGCCATGCTGAACCTCCCTGTACGTTATCACTTGCAGTTTCAAAGTGTAGCTCCGCATGTAACATTAATCTTCTAACCTACTTATCCACTTTAAGGAGATGGACCCTCTCCTGGCAGCATTTGGGTGTAACGTGAGAATGAAAGTAAGATGGGGTGTCAATTATTGGCAAAACATGTTTAAATGCAAAACCACACTCGTTCTCACTGGGTCAGTTTAATGTCATCCATCACACTGCCATTATAACCAGCATGATAGAATGATCAACAAGTTGTTTAGGAAATTTGATATGTGTGAAGCATGCCGGTATATTCAATAAAAGTGTCGTACTGCAGCAAGCACTGCCCATCACCTAACCTAATCTCCAGTATGTGGGAGGAAAACCTACACTAACATAAGGAGAAAATGCAAACTCCACACAGCAGGTGACCAGCCTAAGATCTGAACCCAGGACTCTGGAGCTACTAATGTATTTATTGCAGATTTAAAAAGTCAAAACTCTGCCTTCATTAATGTAAAAATTACTGAGCTGAACACCACCTCCTGTTAGACTTAGAGAAATGTGTAGGGCTGTAAAGAAGTGTGCCAGTCTTAATAAATACCAACGTCATCCTGAAAACAGCTTTGCATGCAAAGGTAGCCACTCAAACACTCTTTGGAAGTGTATTGTAGTAAACAGCCTTACTGAAGAAGACATGGTGCTGAACACGCTGGCATTTAAATAAATATGCCCACTTGTCCTCAGGATGTTTTCATATTGTCCTATACATTTTTTACAGTTTCGGGGCACAGATAGCTGGAGTCAGTTAGGAGAGCACTGGGCTCAAGATGGGAACCAACCCTGGACTAGGAGCCAGTCCACCAAAGGGCGAGCACACACACACACCCTCACTTATACTGGCCAGTTCAGAGTCATAAATGAACTGAGAGGTGCAAGAAGGAAAAAGGCTCAGCATTTATGGGGTCATTATTGTCATGTGAACAGAGTACCGTGAAATTTTTAACTAATCAACATGTAACACATCGCAACCCTTCAACACTAGTGTTAGTGACTGTGATATAGATCACTACAAAAGGCAGCATATAAAGAAAAAGAAGAACTTTGAAAAACCTTTAAAATATACATTTCTATATTAATTTCAGCAAAATCATTAATAAAAACGGAGGTTCTTTAAGTGGGCTAATTTGAAATGGTAAACTGCCAGATCAGATAAGATCTATCCATTATCCAACCCGCTATATCCTAACTACAGGGTCACGGGGGTCTGCTGGAGCCAATCTCAGCCAACACAGGGCACAAGGCAGGAAACAAACCCCAGGCAGGGTGTGCATAAACTAGGGACAATTTAGGATCACCAATGCAACTAACCTGCATGTCTTTGGACTGTGGGAGAAAACCCGTGCAGACACGGGGAGTACATGCACACTCCATGTAGGGAGGACCCGGGAAGCGAACCCAGGTCTCCTAACTATGAGGCAGCAGCACTACCCACTGCGCCACCATGCCACCCTCAGATAAGATCACAACTTGAACATCTGAACATATCAAATATTGGATGGCTTTAAAACTTTTTTCTGTCAATGGTAACTCTGGAAAAATCATAAGTCTACAGTATAAACAGAAGGGCTGTGGATGTCAGCTCATCTAAAAAATTTACACCAGAAGGGCTAACAAAATAAATACCAAAACACATATAACATTTTGTGCTTTTCACTAAAAAAGGGGGTCAGATGTTAAAGGGAAAGGTCAAAGTATCAAAAAGTAAAAAAAAAAAAAAATCCTGAAGTCCATCTTCATATTTCTTAAACAAACTGAATTTGAGTTAGTGTTCTTATATGGCACAGTTCTGTTTATGAGTTAAGTGCAACAGTATAAAACAAACTAAACAAAGTAATCAGTTTAGCTCAATTCTGGGTGACAGGGGGTTTCACACAAGCTATGCAGACATCACCGAGCATAAGGCAGCAAGCAGCTTGGGGCAGGGTGCCTGTCCATCACAGGGCGATCGGGCAGATGGCATTTGGGTAACAACTAAAGGGCAGGATTTGAATCTGTGAGGAAGCAGCTTTAACCGCTGCACCACCCCAAACACAGTACAACTAAATTACCAGAAAACATTACATGCAACAAGAGCACAAACATAAAACAGATCACAAAACAACATCCAATGTGTGCAAAGAAAGAAAGCTTTCCATATAAATTAAGAGGCAGTGTGGTGTAGTGGTTATGTCTGTGGACTGCAAACCCTGAGATTGTGGATTCTAATCCTGCTACTGACACAGTGAGACCTTGAGCAAGACACGTGACCTGCATCTGCTCCAACTAGAAATATACAAATGAAATGTAACTAATCGTATCATAAATGTTGTAAGTCGCCTTGGATAGGCATCAGACAAATAAGTAAATGTAATTTCTGTAGCTGGAATTCCTGCTCCATTTAACATTGCTGTGTTTGTCAGTTTATTGATCTCATAGTGATTTCTGAAGTTTCCCTAAAGGCTGTGGGGTAAGAGAAGTAGTGTACAGAGCTCATAAGTGTACCGTGAGCCAAATATCACAAATGAACTCATGACATTTGGGTGTAATAAAGCATTGATGTGTTTTGTTCGAAACATTTGATGTGAAGTGTCAATGACTGATGTAAGGGAAGGTACCCTAGGATGCATTCATGCCACTTTAGTTTCTGCCAGGATAGGCTGTAGTATCCCACATGCCCTTGTTTAAACAGTTACATTCAGAAGGTCTTTCATTTGTTCAGAAAACAAATAAATATTACATGAGAGTGAAATAATATCAGTCTAGCCCTCAAAGGGCCAATGTGCTTGACAAAAGATTTAATATTATCTTTTTCATTTTAGGTTCCCCTGGGAAAAAATATCTTTGGACTCATTGGCCCAAATGCACTCCTTGGAATTGCAATTGGTGAGTGTAAAATGTTTTTGGAGACATCTTTTTGAAAAAAACAAAAAATTAAGGAATTCAGTTATTTGAAAGAATTGTAAGTAAAAAAATGAAAATGAGTTTTGTGCCATTTGAAAAGCTGTAATTGACTATAAGTGAACAGAACGTACACTCCAAATGGCTGCAACAAATGTAGTAGGCAAGATCAAATTGAGTGAATACAGGGTGTATAGACACACACTGTATGAACTGTTGAGTCCAGTGAGTAGAGCATGGCACTTACTGTAGGAAACTGTCAACTATATGAAAGTCTACTGTTAACAGCCGGGTACTAGAACTGGCATGTGAGCCACATCATCGAGTGGTATGTACTAGGCAGGGTATGCTATTGGTCAAAATATGTCTGGGGAGAAGAGATACCAAAGTCAAGGACAATATAAACTTTATGTAAAACTGATTTAGTCATGCCAAGCTAAATAAGTATAATGTAACATTATAAACCTGCCTAATCTTAAACAAGGAGTATTAGATAGTAAAAAAAGGAATGAAAATGCCACAGGAAAACCTCTTCACTCAGATTCACAATATGTATGTCCTTTTTCTTTCATCTAATGAGAATGTTATGCTTATGTGACATAAATTAGCTCTATTAATTTTTTATTTATGTTACTCTGTCAACTTTCCCTGTAATGGTCTAACCTTAATATAACTCCATGTACCATGTTATGTAAACCATTGTGTACCAGCATAGCAAAACACCCATTTATTAAAATGGCCGCATTATAGTCTATGTGTTTCGATCACTGTGTGTTTTTTTGCCTTTGTTCATTGGACATTCCAACCCTCACATCACTCTTTCTTTGTGCTTCTTGCTGCCTTTGTTATTCGGACAGTCCTACCCTCTTGTGGACACCAGACGACAATAAGCTTGGCCACAGACAGTCTAGACAGCTTTTAAGCTCCAAGTTAGCTAGCTGTATTTTATTGAAGTTCTGTAAAAGAATCTTAGCAGCTTTTCATTATTGTCAGGGTCAAGGAAAACATAGCAAAAACATAGCAGAAATAAAAACTGAAGACATGTCTGCCATAGTCTGTCTGTTTGTTGGCCTCTTACTTAATATGGGAATAGCACCTACTGTAGTCATCATATCTTTCTGTCTGTCTGTCTACATGAAACACCTTGGCTCCCAGTGGACTGATTTAGTTGAGATTTGGTACACATTATTTTTCAAGTAAGTCACGCATGCAGAAGGGAAAACTCGTCGTAGCATATCAGCAAACTGCAAAAACCTAGCATGTTCATTACACAGTAATGCCCCTAAAATATGACATCCATCCAGGGACTTGCACTGACAATAAAGCACACAAAGAATTCTTGAACAAGACATTTGTCTGTCATATGAATTGTTACATAAGTTTGATCGAAGTCAAACCTTTGGTCTTTTTAAGGCTGGATGATTGGGCCATCGTACTGTAGCATATGTTGGGAAAACATGATAGGTGTCCCTAACCCTTGAGTATAATTACAGTATATACATAACAGCAGTATGAATGGAATGATGGATCAGGGAACACCATATCACAGTGTCTTGTCACTCACTCTCTCTCTCTCTACGTAAATCAAGCCATAGAAGAGCTTGCACGGATGGAACTCCATAACCATGTCTACTATCATCGGCTATATTTGATCTGGTGTCATTCAGCCAGCACTTCCTTTGGCTGGTGTCAGGTACACCTCAATGTGAATCCTGTTGCTACCTAATGACCATTGGACTCAAATATGGAGATAACATTGACAATAATTCAATCCAGATAATTTGTCATGCAGCACACTAATAGAAGTTTGGATAACACAATGTCCAGATGCCTCTAGGCTTTCTGGAAACTGTCTTAACAAGGAATAAAATGTCAAGGAGCTTTTTCTACCTATCAAATCAGGATTTGTGGCAGGTCTACTTGGTGTCGGCTTCTATCAGGTGTGGATGACAGGAGCACCCACTGATGAATTCCCAAACTCAAAATAATAACACAGGGGCAACGAATAAAAAGTTAAAATAAAAAAGTATGAAAAGTGAATTGATGGAATACACATAATGCAAGGTGAGGAAAAAATAATAATGAATATCTGCTGTCTCTCTAAGCCTGAATAAACAGGCAAGGCCCCGGCTACACATTGTGGTGTATGCCATCTTCATCATCTCTGTAGCCAAAGATTCCAAAGATTCCACCTCCACCTCAGATTCCAAACCCTCTACTTTCTAACAGTCAAACATTTTCACTAACTTACCTATCAATTTCAATCACAAGTAGCTAGTGAGGAAGAGGGTGTGACATAAATTGTAATTGTAACTTGTAGGGGCAATGTACAGTTACTTTCAAGAATCCCAATGGTCCACTTCCTTAGAGACAACCCTATGCACTCCTTCCTCTCCCTGCTACTTTAACTGGCACAGAAGCGGCTCTCTCCTATACTCAGATAAGGTCTGTACGTAAAACAGATATTTCTTGAAATCGTCTTATGGTCTGGAGGACTTCTAATAAGTCTCTTATTGTCTCCCACTGCTATAATAATAATAATAATAATAATAACTAGGGGACTTCGCCCCCTGCTCATTTTGCACGCCAGTCACTTCACGTCACTGCCGCTCACATATCTGGATTCCACTTTCACCAAACAACAAATCTTTTAATTCTCACGAATACGCATCTTCATTGGGAAGAAACACTACTTTTCCCTGATGGCAACACAAATTAGACAATCTACAAGTCTCAGAATTAAAGTTTAAATCCAAACAATATATTTGATCTCTTTTCACTGTTCCATTATTTCACTGAGTAATAATTTCCATTTGTTTGCGCTACTTCGATCTTTACTATCATTTTTTGAGACTATCGAATTTTAGTACTTTCATTATCTCTAACTTGCTCTGCATGTGTGTCGTGCCAACGTTTTTGTACCTCTTCACAACATTCTACTTTGCCATCTACTCTTTGTCTTTTATTTCCAGCCCCGGGTGTGGTTAAATCTCTTGGCACAAAATCTCGTCTCACGGGACACAAAAGTATCTCTCTGAAAAAGTCCTGTCTCGTCCCAGGCTAAAAAGTCTTGTCCCATCTCGTCCCTGGATTTTTTTATATAATAGAGAGATAATTCTCACTCTCTCTACTCTTACATTTGTTCACCTTGTATCACTACAAGGTATTTACCATAAAATTGGTAACTGCTGCCCTCAATATTGTCCTGTCTCTTGTCCTAGTGTTATGATAAATGTTAATCCTGTACCAGCTTCAGACTTTTAGCACCTCGGACAGTTCTCCTCCCAACCTGTTGTAGACTTTTTGTCCTGACTGGGTTCTTTTCTACACTGGGACATTCTTAACTACTTTGCTGAAAATGCCTACATAATGGCTTCTTTGCCTGGTGCATTTGTTGGTCTATCTCCAATATAGCATTTGTAGGAAATGCTGGTATACCAAGTACAGTCTACCCCACAACCACTGCAAACCTTTACCACCCTGAAGCAGCAGTTGCATAATGCTTGGTTTGGATTTACAATACTACCTACATGAGTCCGCCATCCATGACACACAGTCTTACTCTCCATGGCTTTTTGCCCAGTGTCAATAAATCCCACATGAGTCTAGTTCAGGGGTCCCCAACTCCAGTCCTAGAGGGCCCCATTGGCAGCAGGTTTTGATTCTAACCCTTTTCTTAAATAGTGACCTGTTTTTGAAGCTAATTAACCTCTTTTGAATTCATTTTAATTGACTTGCTCTTGAAGACCCAGACCCCTTCATTGTTTCTTTTTCCTTATTTAGCAGCCAAACAATAATGAGATACAAAATGAACCAAAACATGAGACGATCATACAATATCTGAAAATAAAGAAAGGTGAAGCTCTCAGGAATGCTGCTCTGCTCAGGTCCTCAAAACACTGTAACAGAAAAATTTAGAAATGTCAGAAATGTATGCTATGGCACAATGAGAGCAGCAACAAGCCATGGAATTAAAGAACGGGTTTAATTAGCAACAAGAGTCAATGCTTAATTAAGAAACTCATTGGAGCGAAATTGGTTGGAGTTTGAGGCCCTGACTTAGTTGGTCTTCTGTTGATTCACTAACTTCACGTTTCATTTCTGTTTGGGTGCCATTTAAGGAAAGAAATGAAGCAATTCAGAAGAACAATGAAGAAATTCAGGGGAACAAATCTTCAATAAACAAGTCAATTAAAGTTAATTCAAAAGAAGTTCATTAACAGCAAAAACTGGTCACCAATTAAAAAAAGGGTTAGAATGAAAACCTGAAGCCACTGGGGCCCTCTAGGACCGGAGTTAGGGACCCCTGGTCTAGTTCCTTTATTTGGATTTTGGAGAACTGTCTGTTGATACAACAATCCTTTTATCCTTATAATCCCTGAGTAGTGCAGAATGTGATTTCAAATTTTTAACCAATGCATGTTTAAAGACCATACATGTTCAGCTTTTTTGTCAATGGTAGGTTATTTCAGGCTGAAGGTACTCTTAGGCCCAGACAAGTATGACTACTATAAGCTGTAGGACTGAGGCTCACCTAAGTATTCTTAGAAAAGTAAAGAAAATTAAGTAGGCCAAACAGAAAAGAAAAACTCTGTCCACATTGGAATGGTCTGATGGTTCTCTCTCAGCTCTTCTCAGAAGCCTCTGCCTTCATAGTCTGAATTTAACAAAACATCTGGGATATTCTTTAATTTAATGAAATGACAGGTTCACCTCTAATTCCTGTAATTATACTCCAGTGTTGTTCAAACAATCTTGCAATTATTTCAAATGAAAATAGCAGCGCTATAGTATTAATAGTAATAACATTAGTGAAACCATAGCAATAACCAGGAGCAGATGCAACAACCCATGTGAATGACTTTATTGAATTGACTGCCAGGCCATTGACACGGCCTCCTGAGCACCTGTCACAATATGTACAATTAGGTTTCTATTTCCTACCTGTTAGTCTGGTGTACAGCTCTGGCTATGTGTTTTAGGTCAAACTGTGTCCTTTTAAAAAAGCCCCTTGACCAGAGCCTGACATGAATGGTTATTAATGTTCCTGAGCAACACTGAATTCAGCACCAGTATTTAACCATTAACAAGAGTGCAGGCTAATGAAAAGCCTCTGAGCTCACTTAACATCAGTAAGTCATGAAGGGAATTCATTCTCTGCCTTTATTTAGGCTATATCACAGCCGGCGTGAGACTGGAGATAGGGGCATTGACAGGTGGTTATTGCCTTATCTTCCTTCAGTAGTGCACAATTGTTGTTATATAACAAAACAAAATCAGATGCATCTGGCACATGATGTTTTCTACATGAAGCTGTGCTTTCGAAATTGACTTTTTTATATATCTATATATTCTAGCTATGTTACCTGTTCAAGAGATAATAGAACAAAATTTAAAATACTTAATATTTGATACCTCTTGCCATGAATGTGCTCTCAGAATTACTCCTACATCTTTTCTCAATGTCCCTGTGTACCTGTCTTGCCTGCTGCTCCCTCTGTTGATCACGTTTCTGTAAAGCCTGCTTCTCAGACTCAGTCATTTCAAGGTGCAATGCTCATCTTCTTTATACTTTTTGACTAACGGTACATGGGCCCGGTGTGAAAATATCTTTGGTACTCTTAAAAATCCCTCCCAATTTCAAAGGCAACTCTCATCATTCCTCTTATTCCTTTCTTCTGTCCTAATGTATCTGAACCTCTCTTTCCCAGTACTTCCTCTATCAGTCACATTCCTGTTAAGCCTGCTCAGACTCTTGACTTTTTGAGATACCTGACTTACATTGTATCCACTTTATGACTGCCTACAATGGTATACTGGCCCACATTACCCACTGTGAAAATATGACTCCCAGCATTCCTCCTCTGCCTTTCTTCTGTATCTTCATGTGTCTTCACCTCTCCTGACCATCACTTCCTCTCTAAACTGCATTCCTGTAAAGTCTACTCAGACAGGTGACGTTTCGAGGCACCTTGCTGGCACCCTGTGCACTTAATGACTACCTACAAGGGTAGATGGGCCTCCCTTACCTGCTATGAAAACATCATTTGTAGTCTTGTGAATCCCTCCCATCTTTGAAGGCAGCTCTCAGTGTGGCTCCTGCGCCTTTCCTGTTTTTCCTTGTGTGTCTGAATCTCTCTTGCCCAGCACCTTCTCCGTCAATCGTATTCCCGTAAAGCCTGCTTAGACTCTTGACATTTCAAGACACCTTATTTACATTGTATCCACTTTATGACTACCTTCCAATGGTAAATGGACCCCATTTATCACTGTGAAGACATCATTGGAATTCTTGAAATTACTTCCCGTCCTTGAAGACGGCTCGATTTGTGCCTTGTTAGTATTTAGCAACCCAACATTGCCTACTACATTGTTTTCTATGTTGTTGTTAAAATGCTTCATTTTAACTTCTTTTTATAAAAATAAATTGAAAAAAAGATTGTCACAATCAGGAATTGTACTTTGCACCCTTAACATATTGTGTCATCATCCCTACCACTGAGCCACAGAAGTCAAACCAACCAATCCGGTTTTTCAGAAGGACCAGGCACACACACACACAGACAGAAGCTTTTTATTATATAGTAGAGTAGACCATATTTATTCTGCATACAGTATACACATGCCTGTGGTACCGCATATGTGGTATCTCCGTAAATAAAATCTATTTCAGCAAATTTGCACATAATCAGTGAGCCTTCAGAATGCTAATAACTATGACAGGTTTCATCTGGACTGAGCGATATCACATCTTAGGACATAGCTACCGCCAAATGCACACACAGACACACACATCACTCCAGAAGTGAGCAGGTCATGTTCCAAGATGCCTCAAATGCATAAATCCATTGAAAACTTGAATATGAAACTTTGACCCTGTCACAATACATTCGCTATTTTTATGCTTTCAGCATACGTAGAGAGAGTAAGAAAAATTCTAAAGCACAGAGAAGTTAACAAAGAGTGGAAATCAGGCAGAAGTTTCATTTAATCTTGGTGAAATTTAATTACTGTTTTAATTTAAAAAGTAAATGGAGAAAAGTTTAGGGATCAGACAGAAAAAGGCAATTAGATATCTGAAACAAAAGGAGGAAAATGAGGCTTAGTATTTAACAAAAGAGTTTCCAACTGGGATAAGGGCCACTGCCACTGACAATGAAAAGTAATAAAAAACCCATTAGTCAAGGCAAACGCTCATTATGAGACGCGGCAGGACTTGAAAAAGACGGCCAGTGCTGCCTGTAAGACAGTCGAGTTGCAAACACAAAAAAATGTGGATGCATTCGTTCTGCTTATTGACTAAACAAAACAATTTAAAATAAAGATAAAGATCTGTGTGTGTTGTTCTAAGGCTGTCCAAGGATGAGCAGCCTTAGACCCAGATTGGGACTGCAGTAATCCATACCTTAATATGGCAATAGCCAATAAGAGGGCATCCCTTATACCACACAGCCGCCGTCAAAATTAGAGAATCTACAAGGAAGACATAATACAAGTGAACTGAAAGGGTGGATCATCAGGCCAGAGTGGTTTGATTGCAAACTAGATTTTTTCTATTTTCTTTTTATAGGAGTATAGCGACTGTAAAATCCAGTATTTATGTTAGCAAAACTAGACAACAGTGGTCTTTTGTCCCTATCAAAATGGTATGCTTAAATCAGTCTGAACTCCAAGTAAATGGATGCTTCCCATGTTTCCTGAAAAACTGTGTTTTCAAATGTTACTTTACTACTAAACAAATCATTTAAAGCTGTGATCATACAATGTTTTCTCTCTTTCTAGGAATGGTTGATTCTTCATTATTGCCAATAATGGGCTACTTAGTGGATATCCGGCACACCTCTGTGTATGGGAGCGTCTATGCTATAGCAGATGTTGCACTTTGTCTTGGATTTGCCATTGGTAAGTCTGATATGAAAGTCAAGATGGGATAAGCACATGTTCTACCACATTCACTCTTGTGTTCAGAAGTTGAGAAACATTTTGGGCAAAGCTGGATCACATTTAATATCAATCATTAAAGCAAGATGTTGCTGGGGCATTACTTAGGTCAAAAGGACCTCAGAATTCAGAATTCAAGGGTGATAGAGTATACAAAATGCCAAACCAATTCAGATAATTCCCACCATTGTTAACAGTAATAATAAAATTAACAATAAGTTTTATTTGTATAGAACTTTATATCAAACCCATTGTCACTTTACAAAAATGCAAACTAATAGGTACAGAGAAAACCAAAATATTTCATATGGCACAATAAAAACATACAGTATAAATAACTTAAAAATAACATTGGAAATTTTTAGGCAAAAATAAATAAATACATGTTATGTCTTAATAAAAGAATGGTAACACTGGGTGAATAGACATGTTTCAGGATTGAACGTGAAAGAGGAAAGACTTAAACAGCTCTGGGGACATGGAAGAAGTGTGTTCCACAGTTTGGGAGCAGCTACAATAAACAGCCGGACTGCAACAGTAGAAAATTTTTCTGTAGAGAACAGTAAGAAGACTTGTGGGAGCCACCTCATGTATAAGGTGGAAGAAGAGCACGAAGATAAGAAGGGGCAAGACCACTGAGTGCTTGGAAGGTTACGGGTGAGGAGTTTATATTGAGCACAAATCAGTACAGAAAGCCAGCCGGAAAAGGAACAGGGGTGGTATGGACGAGTAGCCTGGCTGCTGAGTTTTGGATTTGTTACAGCGTACTGAGAGATTTCACATGGAGACCAGTATATAATGAATGTTATTGGGAATTGGGATCTCTGCATCATGGAAAGCAAATGAGGAGCATAGATGGGCGATATTATGTATGTGACAGAACACGGCTTTAGTTAAAGAATTAATATGCATCTGGAAAAAGAGTGTGGAATCAAAAATAACATCAAAATTCCAAATGATACTTGAAAGAGTAACTGTAGTGCCCTCTAAATTAAAAAAAAAAGTCATGAACCCTTGAAAGGGCAGCCTTGTACCGTGTCAAAATGATCTCAGTTTTATCCTTATTTAACACAAGCATCATTGCACAAGTCTGTGTAGAGATAAACCTAGTGTATGCTCTTGTCACCCTCTAGGACCTTTGACTGGGGGGGCCATCGTGAAATACCTCAGCTTTCCTTACCTCATGGTCATCATTGGAGTTATTAATATCGTGTATACACCACTGTGTTGGTTTCTTCGAAATCCACCTACAAGGGAAGAGAAAATGGTAAGATCATTTTTGTGTACTTGTTCATTGTCAAGGTATGCCTGTATTGTCAAAAAAGGAGGAAACCATTTCAAAACTACCTAATCCTACACACAGGAAGACAAATACAGGCAGTCCCCCGGGTTATGTATGAGGGACTGTAGGTTTGTACTTAAGTTGAATTTGTATGTAAATCAGAACAGGTACATTATTTTAATAAATGCTATTGTTGACCGACTGTAACCAAGTGCTCTGCGAATGAATGATGGAGTTTCACCCCTCTCTGACCTTTTTATTATTTCTACTTTATTTTCAATGGTGATGGTTTTTCTCTTCTTTACTGTATCACCAGCACTTGCATCAGATTTGTGTTTCAGAGACATTCTTGAAGGATGAAGACAAAAGGTTAAGATGAGTTCTTCTGCACAGCACTATACACGCTATCACAGCAGGAAGGCACCCGTCAACACGTCTGATGTACTAACAAGAGACAACTTCCTGCTATGTGCGTAATAGTACAAGCAGGCTTACTATTGAGAGTAACTGGGGGCGCCAAGGGGGGGTTCATCATTCGCCCACCACACAGTCACCTCCATTACAACGTCCGCCCACCGAGAACGAACACAGTGCGGCCAAAAGTGGGTAGTGAATCGCCCAACCCCAATTCAACAGGCAGCCATCCGAGGCACACTACAATGCTACTCCCGCCGCCCCGTTCACTCTCAATCCCACCATTCAGCCACAACCGGGTCACCGCTTGCAGCATTACTAGCCGTGTGTGCTGGGCGGGCAGAGAAACGTCCCCCTCCCGCTCCATCCAGCCTGTGTCCAGTCAGGAGCAGTAGCTGCGGCGGCGTAGTGGGTGGGCAGTGAACCATTGTCCTGCACATGAGCGATAGCTGTGGCCCCGGTGACTATGGACGACGGGTAACCGCTTGCCGCCGGGTGCTGCCCGAGGGGCACTACACTGCGCAAGCAGCGAAATCACCCTCCTCCAGCCTCTGCTTGCAGCATCCCCAGGCCGAAGATGACAGAGCGGAAGTTATTGAGGCACATGCATCGCAGCTGCGTCCTCGTTTGTAAGTCGTAGGTCGGATGTCCGTAACCTGGGGACTACCTGTACTACATTTAAACTTCTCTGTACATTCCAACAACCATCAAAAGGTGTTAATAGCTTAAAAACTTCCTCATCTTTGAATTAAAGTGTATAAAGATACAATTTTTAAATACATTTGAATCTCTTCTCTGTGGTGAGATCCTAAAACCACCACACAACATCATATGCACATGCTGCCAACACCCACAAAAGGGCTATATCAGGAATGGCTTCATGGCTTCTCAAAGAGATAATTAACAATTAGAAAGAAGGAAATGAAGAATTATTGAGAAAAAACAATCCAAAGTGGACTAAAGGATATCATAATTTCAGCAGAAAAGCTGAAGTAGAACAAAAAGCATTCCAAAAGAAATCTGAATCTGAAATAAAGCTAAAAAATAGCAATCAACCCTAAATCCAGAGGAACCAAACATCCGGCTGTTCTTTGCCATATTCCTTATATCAGGGAGGAGGACCACAGGACAATCCTTCAGCCACAGCACAAATCATAACCTTTAGAAAGACAAAACATGGCTGTTTTGCTCATCACTAATGTTGAATCTAACCCTGGCTAGTCAAGCATATGAGCTTTAATATTTACAAGAATTTTGCAGGGGCAGGTGAACATTCATAAACCCATCATTTTCATGCTGGAAATGGAGGTCCAGGAAAATAGAGAGAGAAGCACAGAAGGTTTATGTACTAAATGGCTTTGTTAATAAATGAGCTAAACCAGACCATTCATCTTCTAAAAAATATTGAACCAGTTTTGCAAAATTGTTGCAAAACCATCGTTTTCTTCTTCACATTGTACTGTGCACCAGGAGGCTAAGGATCTTCTCATTCATTGCTTTTCTTTCTTTGTCTTTGTGTGCTTTCTTTGCAGGCCATTATCACACAGGAGTGTCCCATGCACGTGAAAACCTACCAGACCCAAAAGTGCCACCGAGAATTTCCTCTGAGTGACGAGAGTGATTAATCAAGTGGTACCAGTAGGAGCTGCACTTCTAGTGGCCTTCATTCTACTCATCTACTTCATGTCATCTTTTTAGACAGACATCTGAAGCATGGCTGGTACCTGTTTTAAGGTGTCTGCTGTCTGTGGGGAGTAATTTGGTTTCCTCCCATCATCTCAAACACATGCATGTTAAATTAAATAACAACTGTAAGTTGGCCTAGTGTAGGTGCTATCTGAATATGTCCACCATGAACAAGCTGCCCATCCAGGATTAGTTCCTGCCTTCTGCTCAGTGCTGCCAGGATATCCTCCAGCCACTACAACCCCATACTGGATTAAGTGGGTTTAGGAAGTGTATAGATTGCTTGATGAGTGAATGAGAGAAGTAATGTGCGTGGCTCTGCCCCATTTCTGGCCAGGTGGACCCCATGACCTTACACTGGAAAATACAGGTTCAAATGGGTGGCTGTATCAAGCATATTATAAATAAATTCAAAATAATGAACAGAATGAGTTTTGTCCCAGTGTGGTAAAAATTGTGCTTCTGATTAAATACTGGAAACCAGAAAACAGAAACAACAAGCAAGACAGAGTGAGCTCTTGTGTTGGACTTCATCTTCTCAAAGCTTATGGTCTAATTTAGTTATGGATTAACTGGATTCTGGATGGTGGCAAAACTTCAAGACAGAGAAGAAATTGTTAAGAAGATCAGGAGGTGCACTGGTATAAAATGACATACTAAGAGCTTGGTGATACTGGGACATTCTTGAGATTACAAAGGACAAAGGCAGGTGAGCTGAGCTGTTGCTGAAAGTTGGTAATCAAACATGGTGCTGATTGTCACACTTATAGAGGTGAGGTGACCTAGGCTCTTACAAGGTCTTATGATCAAGACTAAGAGATGAAGTTAGTCACATATGTGCTGGAAATTAGTGGTACAATTTGTCAATGAATCACCTCAGCTCCCTTCTGAGAGGGATTCGAGTGTTCGTGGGACTTACCAGATGCTACAAGTGAGAACGGGAAATGAAGTGGGACAAGTATATGCTTAAAATGAATGATAACATTGGGAAATAAAATGATTCATGAACATCCTGTGGGCGACTCAGGTGAACCTGGAACATGAAGGCAATAAGATCGGGACAGGAAGGAGAGGTAGCTCAGATGACACTGGCACATAACAGTAGTTACTTGAACTAAACAAGGAGGTTGTGACCAACCAAGATGCCTTTAAAAACAACATAATTACACTAAGGTTTGATAATTTTATGGCTGATGGAGGAGCGAGCATCGAACACTGAAATCATAACTGCAAGACAAGTAGGAGTCAATCAATCTAGCCTAATTTCTTATAGGTCAAGCACAAAAATGAACACTGAGGAGGCCAAAAAATATAATGAAATGATCAATTTAACAATATTGTAATTTTGAGAGTGTTTCATTTTTATGTAAAGAATTAACTAAATGTAACCTAGCCCCTGATGCTTAAATAAGATGACATCAACATGTCACCAATTGAGGCACGAGTAAATGCACCACAGCAATAGGGAAACATCCTCAGACATAAGGCAGGGCTCACAAAATAATAACTAAATCAAGGTACCAACAAATATTATAAATAATATAAATAAGAATTTAAAAAAAAAAAAAAAGTGGAATGAATATTTACAGTGATGCAAGACAAATTCAATTCACACAGAATCTGAAAGAGAGCTGATCTAATAGATTATACAGTCAAAGCAGGAAGATGAGGTGGGTTTTGATGCAGAGATGTTCCAGTAGTTACTGGCAAGTCATGGAGGTGAGGCTGATCAGACATGCTCTTGATGTTGATGATAGACCTGAAATGGGAGATGACATAAGGAGACAACACAAATTGCCAGCAAAATTAAGAGTTCAGGAGATCATAGGAGAAAGTTGGGGTGGCCCTGAAACTTTCTAGACATTCAATGCGAGACAGTAGGATGAGGTAGGTCAGGTATTTGCATGAAGTTTACCAGAGACCTGTTGCCCACGCAGGTCATGCACTGACTATAAGGTTACTGAAATTCAACCTGAACCAGACATTTAACAACTGATTTTTAGGTTCACTTCTGTCCCAATCATGCCTTTTCTTTCTCACAATGACTCATACACCCTCATTTGCATCATCATGAAAGTATGAGCTGGCTCCTCATAATACTAGCTGAGTCATGTGCTGTTTAAAATTTTCAATATCCTGTCCTCTCGCTGCCCTGTGCACCTGAAGCCAGCTCTACCTCTAATCTTCTAATGCTCATATTGGCATTTTATTGAACTTTCTCATCTGTGGCCTCATGGACTGTTTGACAATCATATTTTCTATTTCCCCTTATTTAAAAAGGAGTACAGTGAAGTAGCACGACTACACTCATGCCTGTTTCATTCCTGCTAACTTCAGTTGCTTTCTTGGATTTGCATATTTCGACTGTCACCATGTCAAACATTCAACCTCTCAGGTTTTTAAAATGTTTAAGGTTTTAATATGTAGCAAGGTGTTATTATGTAGCATTTTTATTTCATTGCAAAACATTAAAAAAACTCACCCAAGTCAGATCTTTCTGAATGAATCTCTCATTAGCTCAATACCCACTGACCTATCTGAAGTCAGCTTGTTGCTTCTTTTAACATGCAAAGTTTAACAAATTAGAGGAGACCATTCAGTCCATCAAGTTTGTTTGGTTAGCTACTACCGAAGATGTCCCAATACTTCATCCAGATAGCTCTTACAGGTTGTCAGGGTTTCCACTTCAACTACATAACTCCATATTGTGTTCTAGATTCCTATAACTCCTTGAAGAAGTACTCCCTGTCTTCACCACCTCTTAATCTCAACTGGTGTCACCAAATATGTGATTTGCTATTTACTTGAATTAATTTTTCCCTATGAATCTCGACTCCTTCCCCCAATTCTCTAACTAGTATCCCTGACACCTCTTCTTTGTAATTCTGGTCCTTTTATCCCTTATGCTTTAAAAACTTGTCACCACATTCCATTTAATTTCTGCTTGGTATTATTACATTGACAGATGTTGATGTGATTTGCAGCTCAGGGTCCAGTGTCTCCAACCCTTCCTCCTCTTCATTGTTCTGTTATCTTCAATTGCACTTAGCTGTTAGAACATGAGGTGGGTCACTATGCTATCTCCTCCTTCACCCGCTTTCTGTTGTCAGTTGGGGTTTCTCCCCACATATGAAATCTGTTGCTACTCTGTGTGTTGCATAGCATCCTACAAGTCCTTACCTTTGCATTTAGTATGATAACACAATCTCCCACCCTTCATCATTTTATCTTAACATACCAAATCACCAGCACTTTAGGTTTTATTTTTTCATTGTTTTAATTGTTCATGGCCATATTTCAGTGGGTTTATCAATTAACTATTGTCACCACTGCTCTCTAATTATTTCCACAACGTATCTACAAATGTTTTGGAACTGTTCCCAGTCACTTCCTATTGCTCCTTCGTTCCAAGTTCTCTCTCCTCTACTTTCCCTGTTGAAACAGAGGTTAAGTCACAGACCCTTTCTTCACATCAAAAGTCATGGCAATATGGAACAGACCATGAAGTCATACAGTTGAAACAGAAATCTTTCCAACATTGAAGAGCATGTGGATAAGATGTTGGGGCAACTTAAGTAACCAATGAGCTTGATAATTTCTTATGTTTTGGCTCTCTTAGAGTAGCATCTTTATCTATCACTTCAAAGATATGATCAACCAAAGCCCACTGATGAATGTCAAAGCTTACAGCATCTTATAAGTTTGATCACAACTGCCAGCCTGTGTCCTTCAAATTCACCTTTACTTTTCCAAATGAAACACCTTTCGCTGTGAGTGCCATCTCAAAATCCTTTACCGAGCAAATCATGACAATGTATTTTATAAATACACAATGCATTTTTGATGTTTGATTTGCTTTTTAGGCAAAAAATTTAATTTTCCTTTACAATCATGAACTAGAAGACCCTGCAGAGAGTGTCACATGACTGTCGATAGACATCTACAGCTATTAAACCACAATCTGCTGCAGAGCCACGATGCTAAATGATGAGCAGCTCTGGTCTTTTCATTACAGATGGTGGGGTAAGCTTTGGAAACCACAAAGTTAGCAGTTAAACTATAATTACTTTACACGTACCAAGTAATTACACTTACTGTACTGGGTATTTCTGGATTCCCGAATGTCGGACTTTAAAATGGAATTACAAGTCCAGCATCTGCTCCAGTGTAATTCCAATGGAAAGTGAATGGATATACATCATTGAATCTCCTTTGTATATTTCAAGCTAATCCACACAGCTTTTTTCTATTTCAAAGTAACAGACCACCTTATGCTTTCCATTAAAAAAAAAGATTTGAGTCAATGAAGGAAGGCTTTTGTAGAGACTGGAGAATCATAATGCAGGCTGAACAGGCCTACTCCTTATCTCCGCAGTTAGCTTAGAGGCCGATTGTAAGGCTCCCACAAAGTAGAAGAGCACCAGGCCTTGGGGGTCAGGGTAGGGACTTTGCAGATGTGCATGTCAATAGGCAGATAGTGTCACTAAGGGATGATTTGCTTAAGAAGCAAAAAGTCGATATTAACATCATGAAAATCATCTGCCATGAGTCGAGAATAAACTCTCTAGTCACTTTGTTAAAGAGGACATTTTGACAATTTGAAGAAACAATGTGATGAGGATGATCAGTTGTGGGCTTAGGAGAGAAGGGACCCTTGGGCTTGAACCACTGTTTGGGCCGGACCTACATGTTCTGAGGGAAACACAAAAAAACAGTATTTAAAGTTAAAGTTGTTGAATAGGCCCAAACCTGATTCCAAAAAAAGTCATGACAGTATGAAAAATGCTAATAAAATCAAAGAGTGATTTGTAAATTTACTTTGATTTGTATTACAACAAAAACAACACCATTCCCCAACTGCTTCCACTGATTCAAGTTAAGGCTTTACTATGCAAAGCAGAAACCATAATTGACATTGATAGAAGCGCTGCTGGTGTCTCTGGGAATGGTCTCGCCTGAGAAGGAAAGTAGCTCTGTGGAATTGTATTTTGTGGTCCAATGAGTCAACATTTCAGATAGTTTTTGGAAAAAAAACAACCGGCATGTTCACCTGACTAAGGAGGAAAAGACCCATCTAAACTCTTATCAACACCAGGCCAAAAACTAGCGTCTGACATGGTATGGGGTGGTGTCAGTGCCCATGGCATGGGAAACCTGCCCATATGTGAGGACTCCATTAATCCAGGAAGATATGTACACATTTTGGATCAACAAATGCTGCTGTCTAGATGCTTTCTTCTCCTGGGAAGTCCCTTCAGTTTCCAAAATTGTGCAGCGGAAGACCTGCATACACACAAACACACCTTCACCAATATGACATCCCTCATTAATCTACCTTGCATGTCTTTGAGATGTGAAGGACAATGAAGTTCCTTTACAATTGTGTATAATGAATGAATGGGAGAAAAATTCCACTTGGTAAACTTAACTAACTTGTACCTTTAGTGTCCAAATGTATAATCTGTCGTAAATAGAGAAATAGTGATATTATCAGATTTGACATGAGTGTTTATTTTCAAGAGAATTATAAAATGTATATGGTAAATCATCAAATAATTTGTTGTTGTAGTGTTTCCAACATGCAGTACAGAACGAATAAAAGTTTCAGATCACTTGTTTTGGTTTTTATTATCATTTTCTGCACTGTCCCAACTTTTTTTGGAAATGGGGTTGTACTACACAAGAACAAAAAGTAGTATGCAATACGCAATATGCATGCATAGCCACAAAATATAGAAATGGTGTCTGAGATAGATAGATAGATAGATAGATAGATAGATAGATAGATAGATAGATAGATAGATAGATAGATAGATAGATAGATAGATAGATAGAGCACTTGCAGTGTCTAAGCTTAGAATTATACTTGACAGCCATCAGAGCACAGTATAGCATGTCAAAGAGCCTGAGCCTATTTTGAGAGAGAATGAAAGATATAGAAGGTAAGAGGGAGGGAAACTATTTAATAACATTATTACAGAAACTAATTATTTTCAAAATATCAGATATTTTTAGTCCATTAAGGCAAAACTGAGAAAAAATAAAACTAAAATAGAATAAATTAATTAAAAACACTACAGCTGGTTTAATTTTTCACCAGTGTGCACTTTTGCTGACCTACCAATAAACTTTCCATGTAGTTCAGTAGAGACACTGCCAACTTCGTCACTGAATGAGGTTTCAATCAGTTTATTCCCAATCTTCCCAAACCAGAAGTGATCTGCCGTTAACAGTGAAGTTCTTCTCGGTTACATACATTTTAGCGAAACTCTATCAGTGCCTCAAAGAACAGTTTGATTTTCAGAAAGAATTTCTCATGACTGTGTGAAGTGACAAGTACAGTAGTGAAATCCAAAAACCTGACATGGAAGTTGTTTTTTCACTCATGATCTGCCTTCCATAAGGAGTTTCAAGCAAAGAGTTAGTTGACAAACACATTTTAAAGATGATTCAAAGAATATTCCTTTGAAAAACTATTTATTAGTTTTTTAATATTATTTCATACCATACACCTTGATTGGCTTCAGAATCCCCTGCAGCCCAGGTTAGTTTGTGCAGGAGGATGGCAGACCTGCCCTATGAACTAATGCAATAAGCACTTTGAGTAGCAAGAGAAGCGCTATATAAATGTCAAGAATTTTATTTATAAAAAAATATTTTTATTTATATTTTTATAATAATTTATTTATTATTATTATTATTATTATTATTATTAAGTGACACAATCTAAATAGAATCTGTAATGTTGTGGGTTTTATCCACAACACTGAATATAGTGCCTTTTCAAGGTAGTGCCACCATATAGCTCTCAAAATCTGAGACATTATAACGGTAAAAGAGCATCGGTCAGGTGCCTGGTGTCAGATGATTTAAAGCACATCTCATGAGATTCATTTAATCCAATCAGTTGTTTTCCACCCTCACTCCATTACAGCAGGCACGTGTCTAATGCCACCAACACTGGGAATAAAATAAAAGCCAATCATCTGTGTGGTGCCACTGCCTCTCAGGGTGCACACACATACACACCCTCATCAACCATCCGTCATTAACCTTCCTTGCATGTCTTAGAGATGTGAGAAGAAATCACAGCACTGGGAGATTATGAAGAGCCCACAAAGGATAGTGACCAGGCCATTCTCCTGAGCAGCAGTGCCATGTTGCTATCCATTAAAAAAAAAGTTCAAAACACAATGCTTTGACAGTTGTCCTATTGTGGAGCGTGTCACTTCACCTCTTGTTTTATTTCACTTGTGCCAATACATACTGATGCTCATAAATTGTTGCAGTGTTAGTCTTTAAACTATGAGGTTGCAGGCTAAATTGCTGCTACTGGCTCCTTGTGTGGCCCTAAGCGTGTTACCTAACCTAACAGTAATTTAATTGTAAAAATATATGCAAATATTTTAACAGTTTAATTGCAATGCAAAATAAATGCCATATCTAAATCTCTAGAACCCCCCGTGTAAAGTAGAAAAGTGCAAACTGCTACACGTGAGCAAATGGAACTTCATTTATAAATTCAAGATGGGGACATTGTTTAACAGGAAGCAACCTCTGGAAATGACTTAGGGGTTTATGTTGACACAACATTTTCATTGACTATGCACTATAAAGAAATATTTAAAAGGGCAAAAAAAATGTTAGGTTATATTGCAAAAATTGCTGAATATACTGTAATCAAGGGATGCCATACTCAAATTGCATAAAGCACTAGTGGGACCACATTTGGAGTGTTGTGTGCAGCTCTGGTTGCCACACTACAAGAAAGATACGGCAGCACTTGAAGCTATGCAGAGGAGAGCAACCAAGTGCATCCCAGGACTTAGGGACATGAGCTGCTGTGACAGACTCAGAGAATTAAATCTGTTCAGTCAGACTGAGTGGGGACCTAATCCACGTCTGCAAAATCCTCAAAGGCCTTGATAAAGTCAATCCAGCTGAATTTTTTTACTACACGAGGGAACTGATGCATATTAAGGACTGAAGCCAGGAAGCACTTCTTTACATAAAGAGTTATGGGAATCTTGAACAAACTACCGAGCCATGTAGTTGAAGCAGAGACCTTGACAAGCTTTAATAAGTGTCTGGATGAGATATAGGGACAACTTAGCTATTAGCTAAACAAACAAGCTTGAAGGACTGAATGGTCTACTCTCGTTTGTTAAATTTCTTATCTTCTTATGGTGTAGAAATATTGGCTTTCAGGGATCCTATACCAAAATGAAATCACATTTTAAGAAAATGTGGCCTGTGTTAACATCAACATGTTAATTTGTCTACTTTCATTTCAGAATGTTATAAACACCACCTTCCTTTTAGTATGGCCTGTGTTAACATCAACATGTTAATTTGTCTACTTTCATTTCAGAATGTTATAAACACCACCTTCCTTTTAGTACAAACCAGCCAATTAGTGCCTTATAAGCCTCCTACATCACAGCATGATGGAGTTAGCTGTGGATTTTTGTATTTGTTAATGATCGCTGTACTCTGCAGGCACATGCCTACTGCCTTCATGTTTGTTGGCATGCCCACAGCAGTTTCGGAATGTGCCTGATGCCAGGTTTGCGCGTGTAGCTCTGTTAAAATTGACCGATTGCAGTAGTTGACTTTTAAAAGCCACAACTTGGTTCATCCTTAACAGGACATGCACTCTCTTCTGAAATTAGTACAATTGTCTACTGAAACACCTGAACTGTGCGCTGAGGTTTTATCTCCATATTTTGATATTTTGTCTCATAAACTGTATGTGAATTTATGAAATTAACTGTATAGACTTGTGAGTAAAATTACTGAATTTATTGGGTATTGGCAGTTCCTTAACCTGAACAATCAAGGAAGTTGTGAACTTGAGAGCTTCTGTGTCCTGTGTTGTCATTTTCCCTATGTGAAATGATTTAAGTCCTCAACAGCTCCTCATTAACTTCTTCCTTCTCTGTTTGTGAACATGCTTGGTGCCATCTTTGGCTGCATTTACACCATCAATCTAGCCAGATATGCGGAAGAATTGAAATATGGTTAGAACATCCAACTCAGATATGTGATTTTTCGAGACTGGATAAGGGCCTGGGCCTCCTTCAATTGTGCTACTGAATTCCAGTTTAGTTTCGATTGAACATATTCGTTTAATCGGTCAGGCTTAATTTCAGAAGGAAGTGGCGTGATTAGAACAGTTTTGTGCATTGTGGGACACGTTAAAACAATGATGGCAGGCAAAGCAAACACCAATGCAGTCAGGATATTTGTAATAACTTTATGGCATAGTAAACATATTCACCATATTTAGAAAAACAGAACACTGAAGAGCTTTAGCAGAAAAAATGTGTCAGATCCATTTTAATATCTTTAAAATTAATTGTGCATAAGCTGACTGTGTATTTAAGCATCCCGGCCTCATTCAGATGGAAGTTATGGCATGGCAGTCTATGTATGAACATTGTGATGTTCTGAAGATATTTGTGTTCTTCCTTTTGCCTCTTGTATGTGTTTTGTTTTCTGGTTACCCAACATTTTGTTTTAGTTTTAGTACATTCTTCTTGGCCTTTTTCACGTCAAATTTTATTTTAATTAACTAATTTTATTTTATTTTCTGAATTTATTACCTCTGTTCATGGTTAATGTGGATATGTAGTGTTTTGCGACAATACTTACAATGGATATGTTGTATTTTGTCTTAAAAGCTTTTGGTTTCTGAACCTCCTGACACATTTTAGATTTATTTTTGAAAAATGTTTCTGTATAGATTTAATAAACGTGTAAAATTTTATATTGTAAGTGTTTTTCATCACATTTCATCACAACAGCATAGGTCATTTTTCTCAGTTTGGCTGAAATGGCTCTAAAGCATTTTGTGATGAAACTCTTCATCTATATGAGTCAGATCATGTAAAGTTGTCTTTCATAAAAGTGTCAGCCAAATGGACATTATTGCCTCCATGGGGACTATAAATCAGACCTAGAAAACTATTATAGCAGCCCACCCAAGTTCTTCTAAAGTTGGACAGCTGTTAGCAACATCACTTTACACTTCAGGCATCGAGAGTGAACCTTCATTGTTTGGGTGACGGAAGAGATGAAGGCCACCACAGCATGTCAAGTGGCCACTTTATTAAATCTAATTTTCCTTCCCATATATGCCAAATCAATATGTGGACAACAATACAGCCCCGGGTTAACAACTACTGCCACAAGTACTGTTAGCCAACAGGGTGTTGGCGGAAATTGGGCTACTATTGGCCGAAGAAGAAGAAGGAGAAGAAGAGCGGGGAGACGTGTCCGGAGGCAGGAGGAGAGGAGGAAAGTAAAGAGAGTGGAACTGAGGGTAGGATCTTTGAATGTTGGCAGTATGACTGGTAAGGTGGAGAGAGTTAGCAGATATGATGGAGAGAAGGAAGGTTGATATATTGTGCGTGCAAGAGACTAAATGGATGGGGAGTAAGGCCAGGTGGATCGGAGGTGGATTCAAATTGTTCTATCATGGTGTGGATGGGAGGAGAAATGGGGTAGAGGTTATTCTAAAGGAACAGTATGTCAAGAGTGTTTTGGCAGGCAGAGTAATGATTATGAAGGTGGAAACTGGAGGTGTGATAATGAATGTTGTTAGTGCATATCCACCGCAAGTTGGGTGTGCAATGGGTGAGAAAGAAGATTTTTGGAGTGAGTTGGATGAAGTGATGAACAGTGTGCCCAAGGGACAGAAAGTGGTGATTGGAGTGTATTTCAATGGGCATGCTGGTGAAGGGAACAGTGGAGATGAGGAGGTGATGGGTAGGTATGGTGTCAAGGAGAGGAATGAAGAAGGTCAGAGGATAGTGGATTTTGCCAAAAGGATGGACATGGCTGTGGTGAATATGTTTTTTAAGAAGAGGGAGGAACATAGGGTTATGTACAAGAGTGGAGGAAGATGCACACAGGTAAATTACATCCTATGCAGAAGAGTTGATCTGAAGGAGATTGAAGACTGCAAAGTGGTGGAAGGGGAAAGTGTAGTTAAGCTGCATAGGATGGTGGTCTGTAGGATGACATTGGAGATCAAGAAGAGGAAGAGAGTGAGGGCAGAGCCAAAGATCAAATGGTGGAAGTTGAAAAAGGAAGACTGCAAGGTTGAGTTTAGGGAGGAGGTGAGACAGGCACTGGGTGGCAGTGAAGAGTTACCAGACAGCTGGGAAACTACAGCAGATGTAGTAATAGTGACAGCAAGAAGGGTGCTTGGTGTGACATCTGGAAAGAGGAAGGAGGAAAAGGAAACCTGGTGGTGGAATCAGGAAATACAGGAGATAATACAGAGGAAGAAGATGGCAAAGAAGAAGTGGGATAGTCAGAGAGATGCAGAAAGTAGACAAGAGTACAAGGAGATAAGGTGCAAGGTGAAGAGCGTGGTAGCGAAGGCTAAAGAAAAGGCATATGATGAGTTGTATGAGAGGTTGGACAGTAAGGAGGAAGAAAAGGACCTATACCGATTGGCTAGACAGAGGGACCGAGCTGGGAAAGATGTGCAGCAGGTTAGGGTGATAAAGGATAAAGATGGAAACGTACTCACAATTGAGGAGAGTGTGTTGAGCAGATGGAATGAGTACTTTGAGAGGCTGATAAATGAAGAGAACGTGAAAGAGAAGAGGTTGGATGATGTGGAAGTGCAACAGATTAGCAAGGAGGAAGTAAGGACAGCCATGAAGAGGATGAAAAATGGAAAGGCTGTTGGTCCAGATGACATACCTATGGAAGCATGGAGGTGTCTAGGAGAGATGGCAGTGGAGTTTTTAACCAGATTGTTTAATGGAATCTTGGAAAGTGAGAGGATGCCTGAGGAGTGGAGAAGAAGTGTACTGGTGCCGATATTTAAAAATAAGGGGGATGTGCAGGACTGCAGTAACTACAGGGGAATAAAATTGATTAGCCACAGTGTGAAGTTATGGGAAAGAGTAGTAGAAGCTAGGTTAAGAAGTGAGGTGATGATTAGTGAGCAGCAGTATGGTTTCATGCCAAGAAAGAGTACAACAGATGCGATGTTTGCTCCGAGGGTATTGATGGAGAAGTTTAGAAAAGGCCAGAAGTAGTTGCATTGCATCTTTGTGGACCTAGAGAAAGCATATGACAGGGTGCCTCGAGAGGAGCTGTGGTATTGTATGAGGAAGTCGGGAGTGGCAGAGAAGTATGTAAGAGTTGTACAGGATATGTACGAGGGAAGTGTGACAGTGGTGAGGTCTGCGGTAGGAGTGATGGATGCATTCAACATGGAGGTGGGATTACATCAGGGATCAGCTCTGAGCCCTTTCTTATTTGCAATGGTGATGGACAGGTTGACAGATGAGATTAGACAGGAGTCCCCGTGGACTATGATGTTTGCTGATGACATTGTGATCTGTAGTGATAATAGGGAGCAGGTTGAGGAGACCCTGGAGAGGCGGAGATATGCTCTAGAGAGGAGAGGCATGAAGGACAGTAGGAACAAGACAGAATACATGTCTGTGAATGGGAGGGAGGTCAGTGGAAAGGTGAGGATGCAGGGAGCAGAGTTGGCGAAGGTGGATGAGTTTAAATTCTTGGGATCAACAGTACAGAGTAATGGGGATTGTGGAAGAGAGGTGAAAAAGAGAGTGCAGGCAGGGTGGAATGAGTGGAGAAGAGTGTCAGGAGTAATTTATGACAGATGGTTATCAGCAAGAGTGAAAGGGAAGGTATACAGGATGGTAGTGAGACCAGCTATGTTATATGGGTTGTAGACGTTGGCACTGACCAGAAAGCAGGAGAAGAGCTGGAGGTGGCAGAGTTAAAGATGCTAAGATTTGCATTGGGTGTGACGAGGATGGATAGGATTAGAAATAAGTACATTAGAGGGTCAACTCAAGTTGTACGGTTGGGAGACAAAGTCAGACAGGTGAGATTGCATTGGTTTGGACATGTGCAGAAGAGAGATGCTGAGTAAATTGGGAGAAGGATGCTAAGGATAGAGCTGCCAAGCAAGAGGAAAAGAGGAAGGCCTAAGCGAAGGTTTATGGATGTGGTGAGAGAGGACATGCAGGTGATGGGTGTAACAGAACAAGATGCAGAGGACAGAAAGATATGAAAGAAGATGATCGGCTGTGGCAACCTCTAACGGAAGCATCCAAAAGAAGAAGA
This sequence comes from Polypterus senegalus, assembly GCF_016835505.1. Taxonomy (NCBI): domain Eukaryota; kingdom Metazoa; phylum Chordata; class Cladistia; order Polypteriformes; family Polypteridae; genus Polypterus; species Polypterus senegalus. The sequence continues at coordinate 93,872,334 of NC_053164.1, forward strand.
AGTTAACTGACAGCTCAAATCAGATGGGTACCACTGAGAATGAGAACCATTAGAACCTGAAGCGATAAATTGTGCCAAGCCACAGATTCTTTCATGTATTGTGCCTAGCCCCTGTTATATATAATCATGAAGCCACTCGAAACTCCAGGTGGGACCCCCCTAAAACTTCAATGTATGTCAACATGCTCAAACCCATGATACCAACATTCTCAAAGACCCTGATACCATCAAATCTTAGAAACGCCCCTGGTACCAATGCCTCCCATTTCTGCATGTGTGTTTGCGGCCATAACAGCAGGAGTGTACCAGAAGACCAATGCTACTGGGGTGTAAAGGATATCGAAAATCTGTTTCAACAACAGTGTTAGCCATAATTATAGATCTGTAGGCTTAACCAGTGCCATATCTGCATTAATGGCAGGGGGGAGCTGCCCCTATCACCCAGCAAATGTGCAAAAATGAAATAGGTACCATAAATATAACACTTTGTTAAAATGTTTATAGCAAACAGTTTATGAAATCATTGTTGTGTCTGGCACCACCAACCTCACGGTGTTCTTGCCTGACCTTCGCTTATAAATATCCTGAACCTGCATAGATCCCTTTTTAAGAAACCCATTGGTTGATTTTTTGTGACAGATTTTGACTGTCCTAGTTGGCTCCATTCTCCCTGTTGCATCCAGGAGCCTCTTGGACCTGAAAACTTCAATAGTCATTGAACGCAGATGAGCCAGGCAAATGAGGACACACACATTCAGCAAGGAGTTGGTGCATAAATGCCATGTGCTTTTATTACAAATTCCCAAACAAACAAAGTGTCCAAGAGTGCAGTGTTTCATCCATTAAATAGTCAATAAATAAATAATCCAATAAAACAGTGCAACTGGTGGAGGTTAAAAAAACCCAATAAATAAATATCCATTAAAAATGAGGCTAAAATCAAGAGGCAGGAAACGTTTTTAAAAACTAATCCCTGGTGCATCCTTTCTAAATTCCGATGTCTCCTTTGTTTACCCCTCTTGAGTTCTTGCAGCAGAGGAGATGCCCAGCCAACTGGCACAGCCAACTTTTTCTCACAGGCTTGGGTCACTGCTGTCACCACAGGATCCAAGCATTGCGCCATGCTGTGCCAAGCAGAGTTAATTTGCCTCCCACTGTCACCGCTCATTCTTGTGCGGGAGCCCCCTATGAGCATCAGGTCACTCCAGCAACCTCAAAAAAGGGTTTAGTTGGAGTGGCCCTCTTCAACTCCTTTGGGATTTGGCAAGGGCAAAGCAGTCTCCTTTTATGTGGCCTTATCGGGTGCAGACATGATCCTCCGCCCACTCTGAGGTGTGCGTGTGGCACCTGCCTGGTCCACTCATATTTGCACATGAGTGCAAATTTGCATTTGCATGCAAAAAATTAGCATTTGCATTTGCATGCATTTGTAAATGAGCCAAACACCCCAATCAACCCCAGAGCAGTGCCGTATTGTACACACTTGTACCTGGTCTGAGCGTGGATGCTGTCAGAGGAGGTGGAGGAAGTTGAGAGCATGCTCTCGGGACACAATTATGTATATAATACCAGCACAACACCACGGATTACTTATCACACAAATTCTAAGTGTGTTTGAACTTTCATTCCTCACTATTTTGGAATGGTCATCATCATTATAATAAATCATATTGATTACTTATCTACATTACTGTTCAGCACTTTAGCCACTGAACAAAAATAGCAACAACAACAACAACATTTATTTATATAGCATGTTTTCATACAAATGATGTAGCTCAAAGTGCTTTACAAGATGAAGAAAGAAAAGTTCATATGAAATAAAAATAAGATTATGCAATACTTAGTAACAAAGGATAAAATAAGGTCAGATGGCCAGGAGGATAAAAAACAAAATCTTTAGGGGTTCCAAGACCATGAGACCTACGAGCCACCACTAGGCACAGATCAGAAATATAAATCAGATATTTATAAGTATTCATTTACGTTTCTGCTTTAGGAGTTGAGCATTTGAAGTTGATTTTGAGATATCTTCTAATACTGCCCTTTGGTGATTGGACTGTATTTCAATATGCTGATAGATCTTTTATGTTATTTTTTTTTTGGATTATTCAGTTGACATTTTATGATCACTGCTGCTGGTAGTCTAATATATTTTGAAATGTAGTGTCTCTCTTTTGCTCCCTCATGTGAGGTCTACTGGAGGGTGTCACATTCCTCAGCCGCCCTCCAACACTGCTGCTGCACCATGAATCTATTCTCATCTCTTTTCATGCATCTCCAATAATTATTTCTCTGCCGTGTCCACTACATGCACATTCACACCGGTAGCTTAATACATTCTGAAAAGCAATGTTTTTCCTTTGCTCCCTCACATAAGGTTTACTGAAGGCCATCTTCTTCCTCCGTTGCCCTCCTGCATTGATGCTGATGCATCACGGATAACGGTTCCTTCCATGTAGCCCCAATTACCTTTTCTCTGCCATGTCCACCGTGTGCACATTCACACTAGTATCTCTGTCTCTCACTATGTGTTAGAAGTAACACCATCTGAACTCACTTTTCTCAGTTCTGCGAGCTGATCAAAGCAAGGATCTTTCCTAAGATCACCTTCAGTCATGTACCCAGACCAGTGGATTTAAGCCAAGGAGCAGGTTTGTCAAAATCTGATTCACAAAGCCAGGTCAGAATAAGAAGAACACCTTTACTGACACATATATGGACTCACTCTGCACATGGAAGGAGATGACTGACTAAGAGATGGTGGTAATGCACTTGTCAGTTACAAAAGTGTGTGATTAGTTTCATGTCTCATGTCCTTGCTATTTACTGATAAACAGGGTACACTACAGGGTGGTCCAGATCTAATTATGCAGATCCAGATCGTCTGGATTACTTTGATTTATGCGGGGAAGATTCCAGTTCGGCGCGAAGACGATTCTTCATGTCGTCAGTTCAAACACTTCTCGATGGTCTAGGATTTTTTGGGTGATTTTCTATGTAATAAACTTAATAAGTTATAGCGTAATAAAAATTGCATAATTAGATCTAGACCACCCTATAGATTGTACTGGCTCTCTTATCAGTTCTTCTCCTTGCATAGAAGTAGCAGTGGGACTGGGTCACATGTCAAGAATGTTCTTTCTCACTCTCTGGTACACACACTACCTCTGCATGACTTCTCAGGATGGCTCTGCCCTTTCAGATAGTATCTCTCACTCTTTCTCTCTCTCTCAGGTCCATGTGGTTTTACAGGAATTTCCATTTCAAAGATGTCCCTGGGCTTGACCAGTATGTTCATACATGCCCTTGTGCATATTGGGATGTCCATTTTCTCAGTACCCCAAGTCCGACTTCTCTTTCCTTTCACCAGCATCACTTTCCATCATTTACAATGTGTTTTCAGCCTTCAGCTGCTGCCAGTACTTGTGTATTCACAGGGTCCAGACATGGATATGCAAGGAGCACAATAACATTTTATTCTTTGGTGGGAGTCCATTGTGGTTCAAGTACAGTAGATAACCAGGACACCACAGTAACTATGGAAAGCATCTGCTAGGCAGTTGGAGAATGTGGACAGATCAAGAGAGACCAGGCTGAAAACAATTAATTGTAGGTTGGTTTCAGTCCTCAGTTTTACTAGTCCCATTTCTCTGGGCTATGAAAGGCACTATAACAAGCAAACAGATAAACCATCTTTGATGAAGAATGGATTGCTTAGAAAAAAATTCTTTATATTGAACCACACAGAACAGTACAGCTCAGTAGAGTATTATTAATAATAACTGACGTCATTAATCCACAAAACGTGCACATGGGAGTCATGGTTACGTACGGCAAGTGTGAGTCACAAAAGATAAAATCAAGATAAACAATAAATCAGGGAGGACGTCCTGGATGAATGTATTCTAACCGGAGTGTGACTGTAGATTGGAGGTGATAAGCTGTATTATGAGTGGCAAGCCATCTGCTGCCTTCACAAAAGGTCTGTTTACGCTGCACACAATGGAGGAGAAATGTTTCCTCCTGAGGTGTATTTGTAAGCCCAGCATTTACAAGCCTGGCAATGAATGATCCCACCTAGTTGAAAATCTGTAGGTTTCCATCAACACTTGGAAGGACAGATAGGCATAAATCCCATAAAGCTAGCAAGCACATTTTATGCCCACCATCTCATGATTTTCACATTGATGGACAATTTATATCTCACATTTTCCTTTTCTATTTTTGACACTGTAATAACAATTATTGCCCAAAGGCAAAGCAGCATCTTTTGAGTCATGGAATGTTATTAGGATGATTTGCATTTCAGTAATAGAAACAACTGGAAAGATGACATTTCATTCTAGAGAAGCCACCGCTTGTAGCTCAGCATTAAGTTAGTGCAAAATAAGAAAGCAGATGGCACAGTGGCCCAGTGGTTGGCACTGCTGCTTCACATCTCTAGGGTCCTGGGTTTGAATGTGAGTCTGCTCTCTAACTGTGTGGAGTCTGCATGTTCTCGCTTTGTCTGTATGAAATTCCTGCTCTTTTCCCCCTAGCGACAGTCCCACTAGCTGTGCCAACGTGAAGACAGTTTTGCACGCATGCTGGCAAATGTGAATTGTGAATACTTGGCAGAACAGCTGAGGTGATACCTTGTATGTAAGCATACACGTTATTGTGCCCATTTGCTGGCAGACTCTAATCCCAAAATTGCAGTGTCCAGAAAAAAATGTCACATTTCATATTTCTCACAACATGGTCATTTTTATCCAGTTTGTTTTAAATAAGGAAACTCCAAATCATGTAAAACACATGAATTTAAAATATTTATACATATACTAGTGGAACACACCCAGCAGGAAACACAAAATAGTCTTCTCAGACTTGAGCCCTTACCGAGACCACTCTAGACAGCGGGCAGCCGGGTAGGAAGAGGAGGTTCCAGGTGGATGGACACCGGAAGTGACACTGGTGGAGGAGAACTGCCAATCTTCCATTCTACAGAGGGAGGAAAAGCGAGAACACTATCACACAGCGCCACCCCCCGGATTGGTGAGGAATTACTATCACCTGAGCTCTTAAACTGTCTTCCATGCGCACACACGTGACAGTATGCACCATGTCCAGGGGGATTATTAATAAAGACTCCTAGCGATGTCAAAGATAAGGAGCTGTTGACACCTCTTTTGTGTTGTGAGTTGTTTACTCTTCAATTATATTGTTTTTTATTAGTTCTGGTGGTTCATATAGAGCAAGCCGAAAATTTCCAATTTGGTAATACATTCTTTTGTTCTCAGTATGAAAAAAGCATGGCTTCACAGTGATCACAGTGTTCTAATTTTTGTAAGTAGAGGTCTTCAAACAAACAGTGATGTAAAGATATAAAAGCAATGCTTCTGTTTCTGTATAGGCGGTAGTTGTGAGTTTTTGATGATCTCCTCATTTGTCAGCATACATTTTTCTCTCCTTGTCATTCTTGCATTCTGTATAATGGGGTGTATCTGGCATGTAAGTGAGCCATAGTATGTGCCAGCTGCTCAAAAGCTCTATATTCAGACATACGTCTTGGTTTGCTATATGCTCTATGCTTCGTTGTGTTTCATCATATTCTTTCTCGTTCTTCATCACTGAAGCACCTCTTATGTTTGGCTTGACGCTCAAGAGAAGTTGCTACTAGAGTTCTTTTTCATGCCATCTTGGTGTATAGCACTGTATTTTGTGATCATTATGATCACTTTGGTGTGAGGTCAGTTTGCAAAGGCATTGGTTTTTGTTGGTCATGCATTGTGTACCCCATACTTGATGTTCAGCATATTGCGCTGCTATTCTTTTTCATTTTCCTCTGAGCAGTCTCAGCAATGCGCTTCACACTCAGCAGATGTCATTGCTCTTATCTTTCTTTCTGCCATGTGTAGCCAAAGGTTTGAAGTGTGCCACTGTGCTCTGTAAATTTTATTCCACCTTGCATTATTTTATTTAAAACAGGTAACTTAGGCCATGTATAGACATAGCTGAAGCATTTAAGCCACGCATGCCGGCTGACAGGGAGAAGGCAAAACTGAGAAAGGCAAAAGCAAGAGGACGCAACTCAGGCAGGCTATTAAAGGAGAGTAGATGTACTCCTTGGTTTGATGGTCAGTTTATGGTCAAGTTATTATGTGCTATTTAAAATTGAATGATGCCAGCAAAAGATTGTATCCTATGTTTTTAACGTACACATGCTTAGTTTGGAACCAAAGAGTGTGAGAAAAGCACAAAAGCTCTAGAAACTGCACTGAAAATTGAAGCTCATCTACAGACAGATGGAAGATATCACTCCTGCCTTTACCTAGGAAAACTGACTCCCACGCTCTCAAAGCAGCCACAGGAACCTTACAGCTGCATCAAACTTTGCCAGGAGCATTCCTTCAAAATTGTATTATTGAGAGTGCCAGCCAATATTTAAAGAAGATACTGTAAGTGTATCCTTTCTTTAGTCTTATTTTTTCTTTCTTCACCTTAGAATTACGGCCATTAGAGAAGGATATTTTATATATATATATATATATATATATATATATATATATATATATATATATATATATATATATATATATATATAAATTGGCTCTAGCAGACCCCCATGACCCTGTATTATGGATATAGTGGGTTGGATAATTGATGGATGGATATATGTATATATATATATATTTAAATAGAGAGACAGAGACAGAGAGAGTAATTCATGCATGTCTGGGCTCATCCCAGGTATGTGATACCACTCCAGGCTGAAAGGGGGCGCTGCCACTAGCACTCTTTTTTTTCTCTACAGTCTCAAGAAACCACCCAGTCAGGGCAACTGACTTCGCCCCTTATGGTCTCAGAGATTCAAAAAGATGATATCCTGGAAAGAGACATCACTTCTCATGGACATGACTTGTCCAAAGGAGCACCATGTCTGATAGATAGATAGATAGATAGATAGATAGATAGATAGATAGATAGATAGATAGATAGATACTTTATTAATCCCAAGGGGAAATTCACATAATCCAGCAGCAGTATACTGATACAAAAACAATATTAAATTAAAGAGTAATAAAAATACATGTAAAAGCAGACCATAACTTTGAATAATGTTAGCGTTTACCCAAACGGATGGAATTGAAGAGTCGCATAGTGTGTGGGAGGAACGATCTCCTCAGTCAGTCAGTAGAGTAGGACAGTGACAGCAGTCTGTTGCTGAAGCTGCTCCTCTGTCTGGAGATGATACTTACTGTTCAGTGGATGCAGTGGATTCTCCCTGATTGACAGGACCCTGCTCAGTGCCCGTCGCTCTGCCACAGATGTTAAACTGTCCAGCATCATTCCTACAATAGAGCCTGCCTTCCTAACAAGTTTGACCAGGTGTGAGGTGTCCTTTATCTTTATGTTGCCTCCCCAGCACACCACTGCATAGAAGAGGGCACTCGCCACAACTGTCTGGTAGAACATCTGCAGCATCTTATTGCAGATGTTGAAGGACGCCAACTTTCTAAGGAAGTATAGTCGGCTCTGACCTTTCTTACACAGTGCATCAGTATTGGCAGTCCAGTCCAATTTATCATCCTGCTGCACTCCCAAGTATTTATAGGTCTGCACCTATAAATGGTCTGATGACCCATTGAGAGAGCCGAAATAATCAAAAGCCTCCCCACTTCATGGTGATTGTCTTTATATCATTATCTTAAGCCATCAAGTATTTTTTTTTTTTTTGTTGAATACTGTTAATAAATGGGGAGGGCCTTGTTGAACATCCAAAGGGAGCACTTTGACTACCACATTGAAAAATTCATCTTCTCCTAGGCTTCAGGTGCCAGCTCTACCTGCCAGCACCCATTCTGCTGATCCAAGTTCAAAAAGCAACTTGACCCTGTTGCTAGGTCTAGGGAATCCTTTACAGAAGTGGGTATGAGCCTTTCCTGGTAATGGTCCACACAGAAATGTCATTCTCCTATATGATTCGGTGCCAGGACCACCAGGGAGCACCATGGAGATTTGGACAGCTGTCCTCATTTCCCTAATTAGCCTCAGCTTCCTATTGCTGGATGACACCGTGTTTGCTGTTTGATAGGCTGACCATCGCCAGTGTCAAGATTGGAATGAACAAGGTAGGGTCAACCTGATATCAGCTAGCAAAGTAGCAGATTTGTCCGGAAACTCTCAAAGTAAGTCTCTCAGTTGTCTTTGGACAGGTCCAGGCCATTACAGTTAGCTCACCACAGCCTCTCTAAGGAGGGGATTTAATCTTTAATACTTCCAGATGGTATGTGCTGGAGGTGATCTCTCTCAGATCGTCAGTGGCCTTTTCCTGAAATCCATATACAGTTGTGCCTTTAGCAAAAAGGTCATCCCCATAATATGAGGTATTTTCGTATCTGCTCCCCTCACAGGATCATCCCAAGTGTAATCACCGAACCGAAAGGTGACCATTGCCTGGCCCCTCATAGCAGTACTGGCATCTGTAAGCAATGCATAGGACAGCAAACATATAGTAGCTGACAAAAGTCAAATTATCATCTTCTTCATCACCCCCATCATTATAATAAAATCCATGAAGCAAATGCAGCCTGCGCTGGGTGGTCTGACAAACTTGTCTAACGCATTGTGTCACGTTTATGGTACAACAGCACCTCCTAACGTTGGCCAAATGTTTTGTACGCAAACTTAAAACAAAAAAGCAAGTTAAGAAAGTCGTGGCACAGTTTCCTTTAAAAAAAAAAAAAAAGTTATATTTACATTTGTAATATATTTATTGTAAGTTCAAACGCTCTTTTTTTTCGTGTTTATTTAAATGCATTACCAAAGGACTTAGGAAATGCAGAAAGAAATCATTTTATAATACAAATATAAAACAAATGCAAATCGCTTGATTATTCATGTAAAACAAACAGGATTTTCTGCGTGTGTTAAAAGTAAAAGAAGCAACAGGGGAAAAAAAGCAAAGCAGCTAAGCAAATAAAGCAGCACGCCGGCAGCGCGCACAGCGAGTGCGCGCATTCGTCCGAACGGTGATCGACTGCTTTTCCTGTCGTTTGTGGGAAGCTTAATCGAAAGAAGATTGTCATAAATCGAGTATGGGAAGTCGCTTATGTCAATCTGTCGTAAAAGAGAAGCGTTAACTGTTTGCCAATATTTGTGACTACGGTACTTAATGTGCATTTGGTATGTGTACAGTTTCTTTTAATGGTATAGATAACGGTTCTAAATACAAATATGTTTTTTTCACATGTATGCAGATATGATACCAATAACGTGTATGCGGACGGGTATGTATTTCATATACTGGACGTATTATGATGGGTTTAAGTTTATGACTGTAATTTGAAACATAACGACTACCGTAAGTGTGCATTTTTTCATTACTTACAATTTTAAGAAACGCCGAGCTCGTTGGAAGTCTACCGTGTTGCTGTTTTAAATTCGCATTTACATGCTGCCTTTGGCTAACATGTGCGCATCTTTCAGTGTTCATAAGAGGTGTTGTGGTCACTGTTAGACATAAAACAGGGCATACGACTTCTCTTTAAAATAACCCCATTCAAAGGCGTAGAGCTGCATGCTGTACTGTATATTCACCATGTGAACGCGGTCAGCCGCTTCAGACGCTCAAACCCAACACAGACAGACGCAGGACACAAGTTCAGCACACAGCTTTTTATTTTTCTTGTGGAAAACACCTTCCACCGTCTCTCACCCACATAGCACAGTTCCAAAGTGCCAAACACAAAAGCCCACTTTTTTCCTTCTCTCTCTCTCATCCCATCACCACCCCGCACGAAATCCAGCGGGCCTGCCAATTAGCGCAGTAGGGAAGGTACTACCCTGAATATGCTCTCTACCCTGGTCCTGCCACTATATAGGCGGCCCAGCCAGGCAAGGGCTCCGGCAGTCCACCACACTGCTGTCTGGACATTATTATTGCTTTTTATTTGGCTTTATCCAAGGCAACTTACATTTGAGATATAATTGGTTACATTCGACGTGTTTTTCCCATTGAGGCCCATGCAGGCGAAGTGACTTGCTCATGGTCACACAGTGTCAGTACTGGGATTTGAACCCACAACTTCAGGGTTTGAAGTCCAAAGCCCACAATGACGTGGTCATGCATAGAACCACAGATCCATCTATTCTCAGATATGCTTATTCCAGTTTAGTGTCACTGATATGACTGGGCACTAGGAAGAAACCAACCCAGGGCAAGGCGCCAGTCTTTAACAGGCTATATAACATATACACATATGCCCTCACATTCACTTAGACAGAGACATTATAGGGTTACCAGTCAGCCTTATATTCACGTTGTGAGCTTTACCTGAGTGGCTGTTTGTAAGATAAACTGATTAAACTATTAAAACCAAAGTCGATTTGCAATTATTTTGTTATGTATGCTATTATTATTTGGCTGAAGGCATTATGCCATCTGGATATTATTAGAACGTGAGAGGAATCTAGATGAGAGCAAGTCATTCAGCCCAACAAAGCCCACCAGTCCTGTTCACTTAATTCTTCTAAAAAACCATCAAGTCCAGTTTTGAAAGTCCCTAAAGTTCTACTATCTTACCACTCGGTACTTAGTAGCTTATTCCAAGTGCCTGTGGGTCTCTGTATAAAGAAATATTTCCTAATGTTTGTGCCAAATCCACCCTTAACAAGTTTCCAACTGTGTCCCTGTGTTCTTGATGAACTCATTTTAAAATAACAGTCTCAATCCACTGTACTAATTCCCTTCATAATTTAAAACACTTCAGTCATGTCACCTCTTGAAGAGATCTGCTTTTGCTTAAACTGAAAAGGCTCAACTCTTTTAATCTTTCCTCATAATTCAACCCCTGGAATCAGCCTAGTCGCTCTTCTCTGGACATTTTCTAGTGCTGCTATGTCCTTTTTGTAGCCTGGGGACTAAAACTGCACATAGTACTCAAGATGAGGCCTCACCAGTGCATTCATTATAAAGGTTGAGCATAACCTTCTTGGACACATCATGCTATATAACCTAATAGAAATATTATTACATTATTAGGCAGACACCTTTATCCAAGGCAATGTACAATATTTATGATATAATTGGTTCCATTTCTTTTGTTTTTTCCAGTTGATGCACAGGCAGGTGATGCAACTTGCTCATGGTCAAAGAGTGTTAGTGGTGGGATTTGAACCCATAACCTCACAGTTTGAATTCCAAAGCCTTAACCAGTACACCTCACTGCCTTAATGACTTACAAATCATGATTTCATAAATGTAATTGTTTCCAGTTTTACGCAGTTCAGCCTTTATCAGTTTAAGAGACTTTCTAAGGGTTATGTGGTACTTTGTGAAGAAATGAATCTGCAAAAAAAAGTGAACATTCAAGAGTTTATTTATTCACATTTAAAAAACCTTTCAGAGGTGAGCAGCATGTTACAGAACTAGTGCAATGCATATTTTTACACCTTGTGGTATACCATGCAGGGTTAAGTAGCTAGTGTAGGTAACAGTGTGACCCTTGACCTGATGGCTCATCCCCTTTGGTTTGTTGACAGCTTTATCAAGCTGTCAAGCTGCAAAATGTGCTTCTGCTACTCAGAAATGTTCTACAGCCAAAAAATATATAATGTAAAAATACATATTTGCAAATTTGCCTGAGGTAAAATTCTACTAACTGGGCATCAGAATTGATTTGCAGGAGCAGCACAGGACAGCATCCAGCTAATAAAAAGCAGCAGGATCATTAATGTTTGACTTGACGTTGCCTGACAAGCAAGTGAATTGTGGTTGGCTATGCTTACTTGGTAGTGCCCTTTAATCCTTAACGTTTTTTAATTGCTGAATGGCATAATTTAAACATCAGAAAGCTTTGCAAGGTCAGTCACTTCTCTTAAAACTTTGGAAATCCTGAGGCATTTTATCCTCTGCTTGACTGGTCAGGCGTCATTATTTTTGTTTCCTGTTGCCACCAGGCCTTGCCTGCCTTATTTAGCAGACCTCTCTGTGTTAGATATGGCCTCCTTTTGACAAGTGCCTGTTAGGTGTTGGGTTATCTGACACCGTTTTTAATTAACACAGGGTGCACATAGCCTAACAGATTCAGGTCTCTGTCTAATCAAACTTTCCATATCATGGCTCACCCGAACATCCTGGAGAGCTTTTCAGTTATAACAGAATATGGCTGCCCAGCCTCAGTTTATGCAGGTGGGCATTTATGTTTTGTTTTTGTTTTCATTCTCCAGTTTTTACACAATCTTTTCTGCAAATAGGTGCCTTTTAATGTAATTCTAAAACTACAACCAACAGAGAATTTAAAAAATCCAGTATGGTACAATTCTTGTATATTACCTTCTCCAAAGCAGTTTTATGTTCTTATGTTAGTTGTGCATCGTTTATGTACCTTGCCACAGATATCTCATTCAGTTTCATTCCACAGATTCCCAAACATGGATTTGTCAGAAATCCTAACCAAACTCCAGCTGGAAAACAAGGAGACTTCAGACAGCACTTCTCCTCAGCCTTGCATTCCTGTCTCCAAAGCTCTATCACAGATTCAACATTTGTTCCGAGCAGCAACGTCACCCAAATCTCAGGAGGGCATTTTAAAAGATATCCGATCGTTCCTGTCAGCAGCAGATGTCCACTGGCTTTTCTCCCCATGCTGCCAAAACGCAGGGCTCAATATTGGTGACATATGGAAAGAGTTTGTTAACTCCCTCATCCAGCATACCATCCTTCCAAAATGTGAGTTGGACAGTGGAGAGTTACCGGAAAGTTCATATCAGCTCATTCCTGACCGGGCAAAGAACATAACAGAAGTGCTTCTGATTCTCTTGAGTAAGGCTGCTGCAGAAAAGCACTTGAACCCTTGTAACAGCACCGTGGTGCCTGAAACATCACCTGCCAGCACCCTTTTACCTTCTGTCTTTATTTTTGCTGCCACACATCTGCAGGATTATCCCTGGACCACTGCCAGCTCAAGGTTTGCTGCCAACAAACTGATGGACCTTCTGGTGGAGACAGCTTATTGCAAAAATGTGCGTGAGCTGTTGTGTGGGAAACAAGATGGAGGCACAACTGGGATTTTTGGAGCAGTGTTAGAACTGCAAAGACCAGAGCTCAAAAAGTGAGTTAGTTTGAGGTTTGTTTTCTTTCACTGCATGCTGTTATGATGATTCTTTAATGGTGAACAGTAGTGCTATGTGTTAGAAACAAGCAGTGTGTCCACATTCGAGCTAGAATCTGAACAAGCAGTACTGGGGTTTTTTCAGCACAGCTGACCCCCATAGGCAGATCGAAGGTTAGCGCCCAGTCTCACATACAGTCTGGTCCATTAAGTATTTGGATAGTGACACAACTTTCATAATTTGGGCTCTGTAGGCCACGACAATGGATTTGAAAAAAATGAAATCATTATGTCATTGATACATAGACTTTGAACTTGAATTTAAGGGGTTTACCAAAACTATCATATGTGCAGTTTAGGACTGACAGCCAAGTTACGAAAATTGTGTCTCTTTCTGAATACGTATGGTCCTGACTATAGGCTGGTTTCCAATGCATTCAGGTTTTTTTCATTAATTTTTCCACTTCTGACTTGTCTAATGATAAGAGAGTAGTCACAGTGAGGCATTATAAAGTTGTTTTGCCATTGTTATAAAACATCCCCAGTAGCATTTCTTAGCACGCTTCTGCTGAATCATTTGCTGGCTGAAAGTCCTCATTGTTAGTATATCAGAGAGAGTATGTGCAGCATTGTTCATAATGGCACTCAGTTTTGTCATCATTCTTTTCTCTGTGCCACCTTGAGTGTATCGAGGGTGCATCCAACATCTGAGCCTGCTTTCTTAATCAGCCTATAGATTCGGTTACCAGCACAACACAATGTAGAAAATCACACTGGACATCACAAAGTTGTAGAACATGGAATGGATGTCACTATCATTAACACTTTTCCTAATGAGAAATAGTCAGCCCTTTCTTATATAGTCCCTCTGTGTTAGTAGACCAGTGCAGCACGTCACTGTTGTGGGCCTCCTAGTATCTGTAGCAGTGCACCACCTCTTCATAAACTCTCTGAAAGTGACCGGACATTAAGGCTCTTTGGTGCATCGCAATTAAATAACCAGTTCCTTGGTTTTGCTGATGTTAAGTTGCAGACAATTCTCTTTAAATCAAGAAACAAAGTTCTCCTTCAGACTCCTATACTCTGACTCATCCACCTTATCAATACACGTCATAAGTGCAGAATCACCTGAGAATTTCTGCAAGTGACATGACCTGGGGCCTCATGCATAACGCCCTGCGTAGAATTCACACTATAACATGGCGTACGGACAAAAGCGGAAATGTGCTTACGCACAAAAAAAATCCAGATGCATAAATCTGTGCATTCACCAACTTCCATGTTTTTCCGCTCCATAAATTCCAGACAGCGTGAAAAGTAACGCACGTGCACACACTTGCTGTCCCACCCTGTCTCCTCCCAGAATTACGCCTCTTTGAATATGCAAATCAATATAAATAGCCGTTAAGCTCAGTGTTCTGTGAAAAGGCAATGGCAAAAGCACGGGGGGAAATAATAGAAGAATTTCAGCAAATACCAAGTGGAGTCAGGGAAAAACGTACTATTTACAACAAAAGGAAGTTGATCGAGTGACATAGCGTGTCTGAGAAACTCGAAACCTCAAGTTCACAAAGTCACACAGTGCCCGAAATAAAAAAGTTGTCAGATATCAAAGTCGCAGTGAAAAGGTGAGTCGTAGCCCACCGTCTGAGTGTCATATGAAAGCTTATTAGGGTACAGAGAAAAAAAAGGCATACAGTGGGGAAAAAGCTCGAAATGTCAACTTTAATCTTGAAATTTCCACTTTAATCGCGTAGTTTATTTTGTCATTAAAGTAGAACATCATAAATTTCATCTTAAAATCGTTTCATTTACTAGTTTCTCAAATTCCATCGTAACTAAAGTACCACATTAAATGCTTTGTTTTGTATGTATTCTTCTGTGTTCTCTATGTATATGAATCACTACGTACTTCTTAAATGGGCCTTCTCTTTCTCCGACAGGACACAGAATCTATTACATTTGTGATATTACAGCTCTCTGAATAATTAAAATACTGAGATGTATACGTGATATCATTTTCATGATGAAAGGAGTTAAAGCATGTTATTAAACATGGGAACATGGTGGCGCGGTGATTGTTCATGTCTCACGCAAGATGCTTGCTGTGCCATGCGCGACCTTTAATGAAATACTTTATTGTAGCAGTACTGTCTCTTTCAAATGTAATAACCCCCAATTCCTGTCCTTACTATTCTTTCTCCAAATACCCAATCGCCACACAATTAGCTCTGTAATAGACATTAAGCCATCTGTAAGCTTAGAACGCCGATTCTTCAAAACTTTTAAGGAACATTGAAATATCTTCGTAGTACATGTTAAATTATTCTATCCATCTATCCTTCCCTTGTCACGCCAGCACCAGCAAGAATACAGTGCGAGGCAGGAACAATCCGTGAACGGATTGCCAGCTCCTCGCTAGTGCTGCTGCACCGTGTCCTCACATGTTTAATTATCAACAATGTAGAATATTTCAATGAAGTTAAAGTTTTATCTGTATAATATAATAAACATATTTTGCTGCATTTCATCTTAAAAATGATATCATCATATGTAAATACGCGCTTTATAAAGTGGCTCAGGTTGTGCAATGTATCGCAAGTTTGCAGTTCAATAGACAGCATGGCTGAGGCAGCGTATGCTTGATGCTGTATACCGATAATTCTTTTTCCAGTCAGCTGCTGTAGAGCTGTGATTCCACACTCAGATACAGTGATATAAATACTCCAAGTGGTGCAGTGAGAGTAACATGGAAAAAGATGATCCACTGTGGCAACCCCTAACGGGAGCAGCTGAAAGAAGAAGAAGAAGGTTCAGTGAGATTAACAACGCTAAAGCAGCTATTGTATTTAGAATAGTTTGACCATTCTGTGGACCATTATATTGTTACAGATTAATTACAATAAACAATATGCAGTTAATTTTAGTGTATTTATAAAGCCGCGTCAGGGATGTGGATCTGAAAAAGAAAGGGTAACCACACAGGAACAGTAGCATTGTTTTGACACTGGGTGCTGCCAGTTTGCAAAACCGAGTGGAGAACTTGTGTACGCCAGGGTATGAGCTACCGTGGAAATGTGCGTGGCTTTACACCAAGTTTAGGTTTTATACATTGCGATTTGAATGTGGAAACGTTCGTACGCAACATTTTTGTGCATATGCACCGTTTATACATGAGGCCTCTGTTGTTATACTGTATTTGTAGTCTGAGGTGTACAGAGTGAAGAGAAAAGTGACAGGATAGCTCAAGTGTTGCTCCACATCAGAGACACGGTAATGGTAACATCCAATGAACAAAGTAAATGTAGGTCCCGTCAGAGCTAAGAAAGTCCACGTTGTGCCAACACAGTGACATTTTCTTTTACACATGTGACCTGATGGGAGCTCAAGCAGGTAAAGTCAGATCTGGGATTTATATTTTTTATTGCTCAACCTGGGCCATAAGACTGTCAGTTTATTCATATGTCATTTCATATAGTCTGTCTATGGGAGGTTTTTTCTGCAAAAAAGGAAATGAAAATTAAAATTATAATTGAATTTTCATTTTCCACTTTGCATTTTCATTTTCAAGTTCTCAACATGCAAATATATTTTAATTACCGTATATACTATTGTTTAAGTTCTCCCACGGATAAGTCGGGGTTTGATTTTACTGTATAATTTCTGGTATTTTATAATGTCAATCAAAAAAGTCGAATGTGGAAAACTCAAGCTATTGGTCCAAGAGATCATGATATGCTAATGCCCACCTGAGAAAGTAACCACGGAGCACACTGCCTTTTTTTTTTCTATGTATAGTGCCTATGTGACCACACGGTAATACCCGAACGATTCCGAAGCGACGTTTGCACTGATTTGTGTTTTTTGTATTTCATACCCTCATACACCTTCATCGTAAGAGCATCCCTTATCTATGATGGAGTGTTCGATCAGAAGAAAATATGAAGTTGGTTTTAAATTAAAAGTCGTTGAAGTGGCGAAAGAAATTGGTAACTGCAGTGCTGCCACAAAATTCAATGAGTCTGAGAAACTGGTGCGAGATTGGAAGAAGTAAGAAGACGTAAAAAAAATGTTAAAAAATTAAGGGTCGCATTTTGAGCATGTGTATAAGTTGGGGTCTGATTTTATGATCAATCTTTTGGGTTTCAAGACCCAACTTATACGGAAGTTTATACGGTAGTGTGAGTCAGTGGGTGTGGCTTCAATATGTGACTGATGCATTTTGGAAGGTACTGGCAGCTTCTAATAGGAAGGAAGGTGGTTTTCAAGAACCAACGAGAGTTCATGGAATTTTATATTACTTAGATGCAAACTGATTTTAGATAGGCTTGGAGATGTTGAGGCTTTCACCAGCCCCAAGGTAAATGATGTTCTACATCACCTAAGCTCAGCATCAGTGGACACGGCAGCCCACGCAGTACCAGATCAGCCTTGGCATTGAAGTGTTAAAGATGTATCTGCTCCTTGGAATAAAGGCCAGAGAAACAGCGTGCCTCATTGGAGTTTCCAAAAGGACGATATTTGAGGATGCCAGTGTTCTAGTGCAAACCCGAAAAAGTGCCCCTCTTTCATTAAACTGTGCATACTGTACGGACGGACACAATTTTAATGTTTTGTACATAGATCTATTTGTTTGTACCGTATTATCATTTTATCTCACATTTATTTTTATAGTACTTTCCCATTTAGACCAGTGATCTCAATATTCAGTCCTCAGGGCCCCCTGAGGCTGCAGGTTTTTTGTCCCAACTAATTTCTCTTAATTTGACTCCTACCTTAATTAGGCAAACTGTTCTTTTCCAGAAATTACAGAATTGTTATGCTATATTTTTACCTAATGAAGTAGGAATTTATATGGATTAGATGATTAAGAATTGATTCTTTTTTCTTTTAAACAATTTTTTATTTTGTTGATGTTCTGATTATTTGCACAATTATTTACAAATAAGCACACAAGTAGCTGCGCCTTTCAGAGTCATTTTTCCTTGTGTCTGCTCAGCTCACCTCAACATTAATTAAGAAAGAAAGAAAACTCCACAGAAAAGGGAATTTAAAAAACAAAACAAGGTAAGCATTTAGACACACAGAAGACATGCAAAGATCCAATTTCCTTTAAGTGTAGATCTGACAAAAGGAAAAAAAGGGTTGGCTAATTAAACAATGAGATCAATTAAAAGTAATGAGGACTGATTAAAAACTGGTTGGAACAAATATGTGCAGCCACAGGTAAACGGTTTTGATGGTGCCTGCAGATGTAATTTACTAGCTATGCTTTCTTGTTTCTCCAGCTATGAGTGGTGTTTTTTGATTTTATTGCACTAATCAGTTTGAATATTTGCTATTATGCTGTGAACCTGTTTAGCATGTGAAACTCTTGATGTGGTGCGGATGGTTTATAAATCGATTCATTGTTTGGTACAAGTAGACATAGACTCCTGTCCTGCAACATCTAATGAAAGTGTGTTGTGTATGCCAGTGCCCAAGGAGCTTCCAAAGCTACAGATCTGTAAAGGAAACTGAGCTTAAGTATACAGTCTTTCATTTGTGTAACTCTTTGTTTCATAATATTATCCGCACTAAACATTGCAAAGAGGGTTTTAGTCAAGTTTGCTTAATATTTTAATGTTGTTGGTCAAAAATATGTTTTTTTTTCCTATGTATGTATTTATTAATTTGCTTGCAGAGACACATGGAAGTTGAACCAGGCAACCAAACATGTCTTTTTGTGGAGTCTACTTCAAGTGCCTCGACCATGGCTGTGTGTCCACCTCGAACATGTTTTTCCTGCCTCTTTGATTATTTCAGATGATTATCGAACAGAGAACAAGGTCCTTGGCGTGCGCTGTCTTCATCACATCGTCATGAATGTAGTAAGTTTTCTTTTGCTTTTTTTTTGTTGTTGTTACTGTTGGGTAGGCTATGAGCTTTATGTAGCGTCACAACAGCAGTAGCCAGTGTGGCTCAATGCACAGGCTTGATGGCTGAGCTCACTATTGGTGAATTCAGCATTACTGTTTTCTCTCTAGCTCTTTGAGTGGTATAGGACAGGGAAAGAAGACCAAAAAGGTTAATACTGCAACTTTTATACTAAATGGGGTAATTAAAAGAGAATCTTAACTTAGGTCCTTTTTTAGATTGAATCTGTACCTGCTAGCAATGAATCGTCCATCACTCAATTGCTCTGAGTGCAGTATACTTGACTTGGGTGATGGGGTGCATTTGAAGGAAAAGTTTGGTATTTTTGAAGTTGTTTTGTTGTGGGAAAATGGTTCAAGGGATTAGAACATAAGTAGGCAAAGAATCAGAGAGAAGAGGTCCAATACTTCTATTTTATTTACTTAATCAACTATAATAATCAAACACATATAATGCAGACATACAAAACAAAATAATACTTACGGACATATAAAAAGACATAGAGCTATCATCCCAGACCAGTAGACTGAGGGGGCCCGCTTGTCAGTCTTGTCAGAGGACCAACTCATTTTTGTCTTTCAAATACCGGGCGGTGCGCGCTGTCCCCACGGTTGAGCCTCCAAAGAAACTGAGGGCGAAACCTTCCCTTATATACTAATTGAGCGTCCTTGCCCAAAGCGGCTTACGTGTAAGCAGTGTATACAGAAGTGATTAGTTTCAGCACACACACCTTTCCACGGGACGCGGTGTTGTTTTGCACTTGGTCCTGATGATGATGACACCTGGTACCAGGAGGCACACAAAAATAAGAATTGCGTAGTGAAGCCCCTTGAAGTGAAAAACAAGTCAGCATGCCCCTTTATCCTGACAGAGACGGCGTCTGGTACCAAAAGGCACACAAAAATAGTGAAGCCCCTCGAAGTGAAAAACAAGTCAGCATAACCCTCTGGCTATATTCCCAGTACTTTTCCTTCTTGAAGCTGGTTTTTGCGCTGAGCGACCAACGCCCATCTGCTCTCTTGATCCCCCCTCTCTTTAGAAAAATCCTTCCATTACAGAAGTCAAAGTTATTTTTTCATAATCAAATGTTTTAGGATTTAAGTAAGAGTCAGGGCTCCCATGAGCTTCATCCACAGTGCTGCAAATTGAGCTGTCTGTTTAGGTTTAGGATTAGGATTTGACGCATAAAAGTTACAAAGTGAAGCGTTTTTTTATACATGTAGTTTAAAACATGTAGTTTCACCTTTAATGAACTAAAATAATCTACTGTAGTGACAAAGTATACAGCAGAACATCTTAGTGAAAGTTTTAAATTAATGAATTAGATTTTGACATTTTTTGTTCATCCAGCAGTTGTTCTGACCCTCCGTTTTGTGTGCCCACCCTACGCTCAGCATGCTACTTGCACTGTTTTCTGCCCTTGAATATTTCTGTTAAATATGTTTGTGTTTGTTGTAGTAAATATTCCGCTCCTCCTTACTAGCACTATTTGTTTTTGTTCTCTTTCAGCCTGCGGCTGATCTGCGGCAGTACAACAGAGCCCAGGTGTTGTATCATGCTTTGTTCAACCATTTGTACACCTCTGACGCTGACCTCATACAAGTAAGTAAGAATTTTAAGATGGGCTTGGTAGGCTTGTCCCCTTTCCGTGATCCTTTTTGACAGGTGTCGTTTTTCTTTTTTGTTTTTCCTGCTCTGTCCAGGTAGTTTTACCATGTATGCTAGATCTACTACAAGTACTAGAAAACCCATCCCATAGGGCAGGGGACCCTCGCAAACCCAATCGGTATGACGAAGTCTTGCGACTCATTTTGATGCACATGGAAATGGAGCACAAGATCAAGTTACGAAGAGTCTATGCAAGAAATCTGCCACCCTTCATAGAAAGGTGTTTATTGGTAATGTGGCCACCTTCACATTATTTTAG
The DNA here is from genome assembly GCF_016835505.1 of Polypterus senegalus. Taxonomy (NCBI): domain Eukaryota; kingdom Metazoa; phylum Chordata; class Cladistia; order Polypteriformes; family Polypteridae; genus Polypterus; species Polypterus senegalus. The sequence continues at coordinate 93,893,274 of NC_053164.1, forward strand.
CACTGAAGGAGCCCAAAGCTTCTCATATGGCTTACCGTTGTGTTTAAATCATTAACTAATTACTTCAGTGCATGATTTCAATGGGCATGTTGGTGAAGGGAGCAGTGGAGACGAGGAGGTGATGGGTAGGTATGGTGTCAAGAAGAGGAATGAAGAAGGTCAGAGGATAGTGGATTTTGCCAAAAGGATGGACATGGCTGTGGTGAATACGTATTTTAAGAAGAGGGAGGAACATAGGGTGGCAGGGGAAAGTGTAGTTAAGCAGCATAGGATGGAGGTCTGTAAGATGATATTGGAGATTGTGATCTGTAGCAATAGTAGGGAGCAGGTTGAGGAGACCCTGGAGAGGTGGAGATATGCTCTAGAGAGGAGAGGTGGAGATATGCTCTAGAGAGGAGAGGAATGAAGGTCAGTAGGAACAAGACAGAATACATGTGTGTAAATGAAAGGGAGTCAGTGGAATGGTGAGGATGCAGGGAGTAGAGTTGGCAAAGGTGTATAAGTTTAAATACTTGGGATCAACAGTGCAGAGTAATGGGGATTGTGAAAGAGAGGTGAAAAAGAGAGTGTAGGCAGGGTAGAATGGGTGGAAATGAGTGTCAAGAGTGATTTGTGACAGACAGATATCAGCAAGAGTGACAGGAAAGGTCTACAGGACGTTAGTGAGACCAGCTATGTTATATGGGTTGGAGACGGTGGCACTGACCAGAAAGCAGGAGACAGAGCTGGAGGTGGCAGAGTTAAAGATACTAAGATTTGCATTGGGTGCGACGAGGATGGATAGGATTAGACATGAGTAAATTAGAGGGTCAGCTCTAGTTGGACGGTTGGGAGACAAAGTCAGAGAGGCGAGATTGCGTTGGTTTGGACATGTGCAGAGGAGAGATGCTGGGTATATTGGGAGAAGGATGCTAAGGATAGAGCTGCCATGGAACAGGAAAAGTGGAAGGCCTAAGAGAAGGTTTATGGATGTGGTGAGAGAGGACATGGAGGTGATGGGTGTAACAGAACAAAATGCAGAGGACAGAAAGATATGGAAGAAGATGATCCACTGTGGCAACCCATAACGGGAGCAGCCGAAAGAAGAAGAAGACTTCAGTGCATGATACTTGAGTAATAACATGTCTTGCTTCAAAAGTTCATTTTTAACTAGGTCACAAAGGAGATAATTTATTTGACAGACAGAGCAACTTATTCTCACATTCAGCTCATTACTTCATTTTTAAAGCATTCACGTTTTTACATGCCAGTTTTGATTTCTTGATGTCTGCAGATCTCCAGTGCGTTTCTGACTTAAATCAATTCTTAAGCCAAGCTTTCACTAGCAGGCCAGGGCGGCTTGTTTTCTTCACACTGATTAATACAGTTTTGTTATTGGACGTTCCTGTCCATGACGATATATTTCAAGTCAAGAAAAGGAAATAATGAGTTTCAGCATATCACAGAATGAATTGAAATTCTTAGCATATCACCACACATAAAAAAATGTCAATTTTGTCACATTGTAACTCATGATAATCTTCTTATATAATACGCTACCGTGGCTGTCCGTTTGTCCAGAATTTTAAATCACCTGTAGCTCGTTTGACCTATTGACCTGAAATTTGACACACACATACGATGTGATGTCTACTATCTGCTTTCGGGGTGATGATTTACCACTAAGGTTATTCCTCTTTTTATTTTTATTTTATTTTATTGTAGAATCAACTCTTGGCAGCGGGCAACAGGGTGGCGCATGCGTATGGGCACTGTTCTAATCCCTACCACCTTTGCCATCATTTCCCCTACCTCTTCATATCTTAAATCACTCTTGAGGCAGAGTGAAGACTTAAGTGCCAGCTTAAGTGAAAAATTAAGGAAAATGTACTAATTGCAACACAAACACTGACTTAACCAGTTTTAAAGTGAAAAGATGCAGATGGAAGAAGAGAAGAATAGGGCCACTAGGGTGGAGAAAAGAAAAGCTGCTCAGGAAGCAGCAAGCACATCAACCTTTGAGCAAACGAATGCTAAACGTACAGAGAAAGAGGATGAAAACTATGAATACTCAAGTCAAGTGTATTCACTGCACACTATTGCTCAGTGCGCTGTTACTGGTGTCAATGTCAATTTATTTATATAGCACATTTAAAACAACATAGGAATGCTGTGGCCAAAGTGCTTTACAGTAATAGAATAAAAGAAAACAAACAAATAAGACAAATAACATACATAGAAATAAAATAAATTAACATTAATAAATAGAAGTAAGATTACATAATCACAATGAGGAAACCATCAGTATTACTGAAGGTCACGGAATGCAAGTGAATGGAAATGAGTCTTTAATCTTGTTTTAAACTGTTCAATTGTAGACGACTCCTTTATGTGATGAGGTAAAGAGTTCCACAGGCGAGGAGCAGCAGCTGCAAAGGCCCTGTCCCTCTTAGTTTTACACTTAGTACGAGGGACAACAAGAGACAACTAACCAGAAGATCTAAGCACTCTGGATGGCTGGTGTAAAACACACAATTTGGATAAATGGGCAGGAGCAAGCCCATGTAAAGATTTAAAAACTAGCAACAAGATTTTAAAATCAATTCGAAAACTGACAGGCAGCCAGCGTAAAGAAGCTAAAATAGGAGAAACAGAGTCATACTTTCTTGCCCCAACCAGAAAGCGAGCGTCAGCATTCTGGACCAACTGTAACCTGTGTATCAAGGATTTGCTAATCCCAGAATACAGCAAATTACAGTAATCAAGGCGAGAAAAAATAAAAGCATAAGTAGCTTTCTCAAGATCCCTAGAAGATAAAAAAGGCTTGATCTTACCTAATAGACGAAGCTGGGAAAAGCAACTCGTGACTACAAAATTTACTTGTTTCTCAAAAGAGAGAATGAATGGTTCTAAATAAATAAAAAGAGAAATGTAGAAAACTGTGAATGCTCAAGTCAAGTGTATTTCGTGCAGTGCGCCGTTACTAGTATTGTATAATGGCATCCCTGGCAATTACAACCTCTGTTACCAAATAAATCATAAAATGTTTTGTTTATGGGACTTTGAAGTGAATGGTTTCCTGTTTTCATCTACTGCGGTAATAGGATAGGTGACAGAGATAAATAATCTTATTATTGTCACATGTACAGCATACAGAGAAATTCTTACTGGTATAATGTTCCTTGCAGACACAATAATCAACATAAAACATCCGTAAGAGAAAAAAAGCTCAAAATGAATTCTAATATTAATAATAATCCCAGTAAAGCACATGAAACACAACATTACATACACAAGAATCGCTTAAGATGTGGCTCTTCATTCAGTCCATGGATTACAGACACATACAGTCACATATCACAGCCATATTAACACAGTTGTGGTGTTACTAGTTCTATAGTGCCTGCCTGCTGGAAGGAGGGAGGTAATTGTCCATTCAGGATGACCGGGGTCTCTTATGATTCATTTTACCTCTCCCAGAGAGAGCTTGGTAAATAAGTCTTCCAAAGATGGTATGTGTGTGCCAGTGAAGATCTGTGCTGTTTTCACCCCCCTCTGCAATGTCTTGTGGGCCCTAGCTGAACTGCTGCCATCCCAGCACACCATGCATTCTGTCAGGATGGACTCCACAATACAATTATAAAAGTTGAGGGCTGCTGGACGTAAAGTTCCACGTTCAAGTAAAGTTTCAAACGTCTGTTTGATTTTGAGACACAGAACCTTGAGAATGACAAACTAGGAACTAGGAAAGCAGATGGTCCATATCGGCCTAATGGTATGCCATCCAGCCATAGTTTTGTGCTGTTCTTTACACACAAACTTGTCTTTTAAAAAGGTGCTGGTCAGATGTACCCACATGCGCTTGGTAGACGATGTTAGCACAGGCAGCGTTTTTAGGGCCTTCGGCTGAAATTGTCTGAATGAAGTTTTCTTAACATGTAGATGATAATATGCTGCCCTGATCTTTGTTTAAGGTTTGTGGTGTGTGTTTTTGTAGCTCCTTTAATGCAACTGTTGAGCTGACAAAGATATACCTGTGGTAAGTGATTAGTGTAGCCTCTGGAAATGCATATTTGGTCATCATGACCTTTTTAGTGTCCTACCTTGCTAAACAATACATTTTTCATTACTTTAGACTAGAATCTACAGCAGCAGCAAAAGTGTCACATGTTTTGTAACCAAAAACATCTCAAGGCACACCATTGTTCTACTAAGCCCAAACGCTTTAAATCTCACAGACAATGTGCTCAACTCTCTGAAGGGGCAGGACTGCTGGAGAAGGCAGTTAAAAAATCAGCGTCCACAGACACAGCATTTACTGGGCACTCTGGTGGCATCTCTCAGCTGCTTTGTCCCTTTGCCAGTCCCCCTGTGTCTCAGGGACAATTCAAATGCCCACTGTCCAGCAGCCCTGTGAGGACCATTGGCGACCACACACCAAGGGCAGATGGGCTCTAGGAGTGAGGAGACGCATAACAGTTGTGGAGCTGCTTTCACGCCAGCTTCTCCAGTAGTCCTGTCCTCCTCAGACAGGTCTCCACCACCTGCCAAGCCTGTCCCTCTTAGGTGCAGACCCAGGTGCACTGTGCTATTATTTCCATGTTGCACCCCTGTGTGTCACCTTCACGCTGGTTGGCAAACACTGGTCTTATCGAGTGATCATATTTGGCGGAAACTTACAGTTTCATAAACCAAACACCGATTATTTACTGTAATTTCATGTTGTAGTCTTATCAGTATTGTTTATTGAAAAACTCTGACCAATTAATCTATAGAGGAAACATAAATATTCTGTCAAATGTGTATGTGTTTTTTTTTTTTTTTAATTTTGATACTTTACTCTTCCCAAAGGGGAAATTGCCATTTTATCTTTTGGAGGTCAGAGCACAGGGTCAGCCATCGTACAGCATCCCAGGAAGCAATTTTCATATTAAGGACATTGCTCAAGGGCCCAACAGAGTAGGATCCCTTCTGGCAGTAATCGGATTTGAACCGGCAACCTTCCAGAGATACCAATGTAGATCCTTAGCTTTAGAGCTATTCATACATACATACATACATATAGTTATGGCAGCTTCTGCATGATTTGAACCCAGTGTAAAAATGAAGTGTTATAGATCCACTCTCTGATTACAAAGCCAATAAGAGACAAATATAACCTGGATATCTACCCAGAGCAGCACTGACAATAAGTGACCAGTAGTTTGGCAGTATGATGAGACAAGATTAAACGTTTTCAGATCTAAAGGAATACTGTATGCCACTTCTGCCATCTCCTTGCATGTGACTACAGAGGACAAGAAACAGGATTGACTCTTTAGCTGTCTTATTGCAAATGCTTTACCTTGGAATGTAATTCTGAAGTTCTTGTAAATTTTACAGGCTGGGCATTTTAATTGCCCGTCATCTGAAGAGACTGGAAAGGGTCATAGTTGGCTTCCTGGAGGTTTGTGATGCACCAGAGGAAGAGGCAAGGCTGTATGTCCTGAAGACACTTGAAAGTACAATAAGACATGCCTGGCCAAGGTCGGTGACAAGCAGTTGATCTTTCTTTCTTTCTTTCTTATAAATGTTCTGATAAAACTATGTATGGTGTGGCTTCCTCTAAGCATCTTTTATATAAACGTCTACACGCGAAAGTGTGCGTGTCTGTCTGTCCTGCCTGGAAGTGCAAGGCTACAGCATGAAGCTCAAAGAAAGCAACTCTGTTACCAAAGTAAAACTGACGAGAAAAGAGAGACAGTCGCTTAACCGCTAATGCACAAACGATGCGAGCACATCGGCAAAATCAATTTTCCTAGAAGAGAGACACCCAGAGTAGATCCTTCTCTACATTTCAATTTTTTTTCTGTCGATGTCAGTAGTTTCTAGGACGCCAGGCTTTTTGCAGCACAGCCTTACAGAGCTACTTGTTTAATAATGTACTTGCTGAGGCAAGGGCCACTATCCATAATACAATGCTGTCACTCCCCGTTACATGCACACAAATGCCTCCTTAAAGGTGCTGACTCATTTTGTAAGAAGCCATCCTTTTTACTTGATAAACTGTTCACTTTCCGGTTCTTGAGTAGCCACAGTTCCATTCAGTATGTTTTGTACAACTCGAAGAATATCATGTGGCAAACAAGTAGTATTCAAAGCAAATAGGAGTTGCACACTGGAAACTTACAAGCAAGTCTGACTGTAGTACGTGCAGTTTGAAGATTCTGTGTGATGTTTGTGCATTTTCATTAAAGTATAAGGGGTGTTCAATTTATCTGAGTATGAAAGAAAGTATGTTGAAATAAGTCTGTGCATGTTGTGATATGTCTCAAGGTTACTCATGCATAGCTGTGGCTCAGTGCGAGTCTAACATTCAAAGAGACAAGATGTCAAGAGACTCCTCAAGCAAATCAAGTGCACCAGGTCGCATGTCACGTCAATCAAAGGCTGCCATCTGAGAATGGGGGTTCCAGCAGTTGAACCATCCACCCTACAGTCCTGAACTGGCTCCCTCAGATTATTTCCTGTTCTGAGTTTTGTAGAAACCTCCCCCGTGAACAGCGTTTTTTAAGTGATGAAGAGGTCAAGGTAGCTGTGACATCCTGGTTTGAAGGTCAAACAGAAGATTTTTTTTTTTAAAGTGGTTAAAGTCATTGCAGGAAAAGTGGAGGAAGTGTATGGAACTATATTGAAAAATAAAACAAAATTATTGGAAAGTCTTTTATTTCCTACTGACACAGAGAAATAATTGAACACTCCTTGTATTATTGTGCTCATAACAGTTTAATTCTGAATGCTGTCAAATGGCTTCACTCAGTCTCTTTTGCCCGATGCCTTCTGACTCATCAGTCTGAGAAAACCACCTTATATGACACTAGTTGTGTAAGCCTGTGCTGTAAAAAGCCTGGGGTCCTAGAAACTATTGAAATTGTCAGGAAAAAAAACTGAAATGTAAAGATGTCGGGTAATTCAAGAGAACTACTCTGGGCATCTCTCAGCTAGGAGGATTTGTTTTGCCGACGTGCTCGCATCGCTTGTGTATTAGCCAATAAGTGAGTGACTCTTTCTTCTGAGGTTTTGTTTTGCTGATGTGCTCGCCTCTCTTATGTATGCTCGGAGGCGGAGCCCTTACCCTGACTCCACCTCTCACTTCCAGACCGGACAGACAGACAGACACACTTCCACGCGTAGAAGTTTATATATGATATATTGTTCAATTTGTCTTGCTGTCCAGTTATGACAGACTTCAACTTTTTGGGGGTTCCTGCTATTTTTTTGCTCTCTAGACCCAACAAACCCTAATTTTTTGGCAAAGTTTGGACAATATTTTGTATTGCAAATTATACCCTTATGATAAATTATAAACCTATAGCAAAAAACATGAGAAGGACTTAAGCTGTGATTGTCACATAAACTGATCCCAGACATCTTTCTTCTATAGGAATATGAGCGGTTAAAGTTCCTTAAAATTAGGGGGGTTTCTGTAAAACAGGCATGTGGAGTGTTGCTTTATGCTATTTCAAGGTTGCTGATCACAAATATGAAGATATTTCTGATATTTGATTCCTAAAGGGTTACAAATGACAAATTTCAAAAATAAGCATGTGGGGTATCTTTTTAGTGCAGTGCTTCCCAAACTCGGTCCTGGGGACCCTCTGTGGCTGCTAACTTCTGTTTTTCATTGGACTCTCAGCCTAATCAAGCGAGTTGTTATTAACCAGTTTCTGTACTTTGGGATCAATTTAGAAATTTCAAAGCTATCTTTGGTAGAGTTTTATGAAAATATACTAAGCAGTTATATGGGGGATTTGTTGTTTTTTATTTTTAACTTAACAGTATTCCTATTCTGCTTTTCCACATGTTCTGGTTTTTTCATTCATTATTTACTAATTAGCAGGTCTGACACTGAAGTCGTTGCTGTTTTCATCATCCCGGGTGTCTGCTATGCTGGTTAATCACTATTGTCACTATTAGTGTTAAATGAAGGGGGCAAACTACACATGAAAAGGGGAAAACAACAAAAGAGAGTTAAGCATTTACAGCTTTTGAAAAAAATAGAAATATTTCTAAATGCTTATAAACAGTAAAACCTTACTGCCATGCTTAACTTGAATGCACAATATGAGAAAAGAAAAAAAGACCACCTAATTAATTTTTTTATAAATATATATATATTTATAATTATTATAAATTATTATCATTGATTGTGAATCTGGTTTTATCAAAAATCTGCTGTCACAGGGGGTCCCTAGGAACCTCTGTTTTAGACTCTTTGAAGCACAGTGATTTTGAAATTTCCCCATTTACTAGTGATCTTTCTAGCCCTCTATCAGAGGGTGAAAAATAACCGCTTTCTACTAAAATCAAGAATATACCAATTTTAAACATTTAAAGTGAAGCACGCGTTTTAATACTTCAAATATCTGACACAAGTATGCTTGTGTATTATTGAATGTACTTCTACTACAAGAAGTAAATTATTTCTTATTAACACCTTAAATTAAGGCAGCTGACACTAATTCAGACCTTTTTTATTCATAAATGAGTTATATATAAGTAAACATTAAATTAAGAAGCTCTTGGCATATCATTCTTACACCCAGTTATTCAAATTTAAGATCAGAAAACCCCTCGGAACATGACATTTCTTTTTTCTAGAATAGCCCCCCGACTGCATGTGCTGGTGAAGTCCCTTGTGAATCTGCTTTATGATGTGTCCACTGACTGCAGCTCCACACCACAGACCATGAAGGATGAGCTGCTAGAGCATGTGACCCGCTGCCTCCTCCTGCTGAGTGAGCTCTGTGGTCAGGACCTCCAGGTATCGTTCAGTCTCATTTCACTTTCAGTTCCCAGATTAAGCATGTCTGTCTGTCTGCCTGCCTGCCTGCCCTGGAGTGGCAGTGTCTACTTACACTCACCTAAAGGATTATTAGGAACACCATACCAATACAGTGTTTGACCCCCTTTCGCCTTCAGAACTGCCTTAATTCTACGTGGCATTGATTCAACAAGGTGCTGAAAGCATTCTTTAGAAATGTTGGCCCATATTGATATGATAGCACCTTGCAGTTGATGGAGATTTGTGGGATGCACATCCAGGGCACGAAGCTCCCGTTACACCACATCCCAAAGATGCTCTATTGGGGTGAGATCTGGTGACTGTGCGGGCCATCTTAGTACAGTGAACTCATTGTCATGTTCAAGAAACCAATTTGAAATGATTCGAGCTTTGTGACATGGTCCATTATCCTGCTGGAAGTAGCCATCAGAGGATGGGTACATGGTGGTCATGAAGGGAAGGACATGGTCAGAAACAATGCTCAGGTAGCCCGTGGCATTTAAACGATGCCCAGTTGACACTAAGGGGCCTAAAGTGTGCCAAGAAAACATCCCCCACACCATTACACCACCACCACCAGCCTGCACAGTGGTAACAAGGCATGATGGATTGATGTTCTCATTCTGTTTACGCCAAATTCTGACTCTACCATTTGAATGTCTCAACAGAAATCGAGACTCATCAGACCAGGCAACATTTTTCCAGTCTTCAACTGTCCAATTTTGGTGAGCTTGTGCAAATTGTAGCCTCTTTTTCCTATTTGTAGTGGTGATGAGTGGTACCCGGTGGGGTCCTCTGCTGTTGTAGCCCATCCGCCTCAAGGTTGTGCGTGTTGTGGCTTCACAAATGCTTTGCTGCATACCTCGGTTGTAACAAGTGGTTATTTCAGTCAAAGTTGCTCTTCTATCAGCTTGAATCAGTCGGCCCATTCTCCTCTGACCTCTAGCGTCAACAAGGCATTTTCGACCCACAGGACTGCCGCATACTGGATGTTTTTCCCTTTTCACACCATTCTTTGTAAACCCTAGAAATGGTTGTGCGTGAAAATCCCAGTAACTGAGCAGATTGTGAAATACTCAGACCGGCCCGTCTGGCACCAACAACCATGCTACGCTCAAAATTGCTTAAATCACCTTTCTTTCCCATTCTGACATTCAGTTTGGAGTTCAGGAGATTGTCTTGACCAGGACCACACCCCTAAATGCATTGAAGCAACTGCCATGTGATTGGTTGATTAGATAATTGCATTAATGAGAAATTGAACAGGTGTTCCTAATAATCCTCTAGGTGAGTGTAGGTCAGCCACATTTTGAACCTTAGCCCAGTCACTGCTACTGTGGAATTTGCATGTTCTCCCGTCATCAGTTTTTTTTTTTCCTCTTCAGGTTTTTCTCCCACCTATCAAAAATGTGCAGGTTACTTGAAATGGTGACTCTATAAACTGTGGCCATACAAGTGTGGGTTGCAATGAGTGAGCATGTAATGCAAATGCCTGGCACCCAGTCTGGGATTAGCTACCATCTTGGGCATCATACTTCAGTACAAGTCACATCTCTTTCCCAAATGTACTGAATGGAGATCCCCACTTTTCTTCTTGTTTTGTTTATTTTAATTTTGCTTTTTCTCCAGTTCTGTCATGACGTACTACTGACCTGCAAAGAGCAGCACCGTCCCGTACTTAACCCCTTCTTTGTGTCCTCCTTTCTTAAGGCCGTACTTGGCGGTGTTCACGGCAGCTGTTCAGACGCTCGTGTCAGCCAGTGTCTTGAGAAGGTCCTCCAGAGTATGAGGTGCCTGCAGTGAGCTTTAAAGGAGCAGCTTTGAGGACCCCACCCTGTGACTGACCAATGGACAAGCTTCACTCGCCACTCTGGTCTAAAACATCCTGCCTGCTTGTCTTTTAATTGCTGCTTTGTGGTTCCCAAAACTGTATATTTTGAAGTATTTTTTTTTTTTTTTCTCCACATTAAACGTCACATTAAAGAAGCTGTTTGTTTTCTTGTCTGCGTCCTGCCAATTACTTCTGAAACGTTTTTAGAAATGCTTTATATGAGTTGTTCAAGTGGACTACATTTGATTCCGCTGTCCCAGGCATAAACTTGTACCTACTGCGGATGCCGTACTCTCGCAGAAGTTATGATGTGTGGCTCTACTCGTCAAAGTAAGTAGTATTTTAAAAAATGAATGGCCAGAAGACAGCCATCAGCATTAGCAGTGGACACTCGACTTGAACAGATGATGTCAAATTTTCACACTGAGGGAAAACAGTTGAGGCTTCATTTTCCTCAGTTGCACATATATTGAGGAATATTTTTGTTTTTTCAAAATGAATATACATACAACAATACTGTGCAATTGGACAAAAATAAAATGTGTGTATATATAATTATGCTCATGAAATGTATGCATTTTGTTATTCTTGATCTTTTTAGTCATTTATTCATTTTAGTGACGGCACTCACCTGAAATAACCCTTACGGCCATCAAGATACGAGAGCATAGTGATTGGCTGTGTAAGTCGGAGAGACCACCGCTGTAGGGGCTGCAGCTTAGAGCACTCAGGCAGTGAGCCACAGGACTCCAAAAGTAAGCTAAGCACAGCAAGCAGCTGTTAGTGACCACTGGTATGACCAAAGGTGGTCACAGTTGTTCATGGCAGACACAAGTGCAAGAAAAGGTTACCCAACATCTACTGTATATTAATTCAAGAAACTACAAATCCTCTTATCATTCTCTCACAAGTCTGCATCTGTCGTAAACATTTCCAGTATGTCCATTCTGCCGGCTACTCATTCTACTCCTGTTATGATTATAACTTTCTACAAGTAGAAAATGTACCAACAGAAAACCAGTCTTCCTATATTTATTTTAAAATATACAGTACAGTATTACACTGCTAAGAATTACAGACAAGTTAGTCACCGAATGAAGGACATGACATTGACAGGATGTGAGAGATGAGATGTTGTTTGTAAGCCTGGAGCGGAGGACACAGATGTCGTGTTTGGATGTGGTAGCACAGTGGTTAGAACTACACATTTGACCAAAAAGGAGACTTTTGATGCTTGTTAAAGGTTGTCAAGGCTTCTCCTTCAACATTTTTGATTAGTAACATCTTGACCTTAAGAAAATAGTGAACAACTATAATTATTTAGCTCTTCAGATGAAACAGGTGGATGAACCAAAGTGGATTGTCTCTTTTATTTTTCTTGTGTTTTTAATACTCTTACGGCTCCTGCCACTTTCACAAATGTTATAAAACTGGTAAATATTGTTAGATACAGAGAGTACAGTGGCTTACCCTACATGGGTCAAATTTCTGAGTAGCAAGGAATCACAGACGTATCTGGCAATTTTAAAACATGACCAGTTCTTTTGAAAATCTACCTGCCTAAGTCAAAAAGTTCCCAATTACCTGAGTTGGGGCACAAGGGTCCTTATCTAGGATTATGTAATGTGCCATATTGGCTTCTGCAAGGACCCTTGAAGCACTAGGTCGTAGGGCCACCGCCACTAGATTGGTTGATTTGAGCTCCATGCTTGTGCCTGACACTCCTCTGCTTACACTACAATAGAGTAGTTTAAATACCAGAGGTCAACACATTTGGAGTACTTTGCAAAACTTAACTTATGTCCATTTAATTTTGCATGGCTATAACAAATCAATGCACTAAAACATCCCATTAAAAGAAACAGGTGGGCAAAGTGGATAACTGAACATGCCATTTGTGTGTTAAAAACATGAGGCCATTGTGGACCGTACAAGTCAAAGGAGGGTAAGCTTAAGCTACTGTACATAACACACTGGTGAGCCCTCACCTGGAGTATGGTGGACAGTTTTGATCTCTCCATTACAAAACATACAGCAGTAGAAAAAGTCCGCAGAAGAGCTACTAGGCAGATTCCAGGACTGTGAGGTACACTGTTGGCTATGAAGAACGATAGAATGAGATGAACCTTCCCAGTTTAAGCAAAAAGAGATAAGGGGTCTCACTAAATAAAGAAAACACAGATGCAGCTGTTAAAGGTAGGTTTCACGTTTTTTCATCATACAGAGAACCAGAGACACACGGTATACGTTAACAAGTAGTGTGGGTTGAGAGCAGGAGTTTAGGATCCTTCAAAACTCGACTTGATGTTATTTTGGAATAATTAGGTGAATACAAGTAAGAAGCTTTATTGGGTTGAATAGCCGATTCTTGCCAAACACTTCTAATACTCCATTTTACTAATCTCAATGGTTCCCCACCATCATCTTTGGTACATACAACAAATGGTATTCTTACATATATACAAAGAGGATTTTGCTGCACAAGTGAAGTTTACCACTGACCAGAGATGTGCTACTCCAAAAAAAATGTCAACTCGCATGTCACACGACCCTCTTCAAACTACATGCTGTGGGCTGAAGAATTCCTCCAGATGATAGGAAAGCATATTAGACATATCTAGCTGAAGCTGTACAAGAGTACTTATTGCCACAGATAATGCCATACTAGTATTTTATATAAGTTTTGATGACTTCAGTTCAAGGCTGTTGTACACTACATACAGCACAATATTTGCCAATAGAGGGCATACACCAGAAAGACCATTTGGAGCAATTAGCAAAAAATATTGTTTTTATCAACTGGATTAGTTCATTGCTAAAAAATGCTGTATATTCTCTAGTTTTCTTGACTTTTTACTCAATGCAGACTGTGAAACTATATTAAAGTGTGATTAACAAACAATTGTAATTGAATGACATAAACCCCTAATAAGGAAGATGATACAAGTACTGATGTAAGATGAACGGGTGTCCTGTGCTTGCTAGGATAAGCTCCAGCCCCCCGTGACCCTACTCAGGATTAATTGTACAGTGTTAACATAGAACATGCACACCACACAGACCCAACTAGATGCAAAATAATTTAACTTCACACACTGCCAGAGAAGCCAGCTGGATTAAAAGGGTTTTAAACATAGGTTTTGAACATTATAGTATAATCTGTAAAAATAAACATAAAAGAAAAAAGTAGCAACATAAAGCAAAATGGGATTGTCAAGCCCTCAGAGGCAACTGGGTTTACCGGCCCTGAGCCCTACTGTACTGAAAGAAGCATGAAGGCATTGCTGCGACTGCTCCTAAAACTTCTCTGAAATGTTTTGGTCACCAAGAAACTCAAAATCACTAGAAAATGAAAAACATTCAAATGTGTAAAATAAATGCTTCAAACTCATCTAGCTGTCACTCATTTTAGGTTTGTTTAACATGAATCTTTAAGCATCAAATTTAAATTGTCCTTTGTATATAGCTTCAAATGCTGAGACAATAGTCAAAAATATAGTACTCACTTTGCCTCTGCCACCACACTTCCACTAAGAATTCCAAGCATCACGCTCATTTTAGAGCTCACAGTGCTAATTCCATGTCATTTCTATGGCCTATTCAGGATTGCTGTACCTGCTTACATATGACTCATTTCTATGCTCGCTTCTGTTCTGCGAGTTCTGGTGCTTCAGTATCTTAGTTGGCCTTTGGTATTATTCTTTCGAGGTTTGGCACAATGTCTGTTGGACACTTCTGTATTTTGCTTTCTTGGCACCACTTGTGCTTTCATTCTCTTCTTAAGCCCGACATTCATTGTTCTTTGAGCAGCTGTTTGCCAGAGACAGCTTTAGCAGAACTCAACTTTGGTCTAAGCCAACTGAATCACACTACAGGACCACTGGACTGTATCTGCATCAGATGGCATCAGACAACACATTTTAAAGGAGATTCACCATTTTAAAGCCCGAATGGCACAGCACCAATTCAAAACAAGTGGTGGGCTTTTGCTCTTTTCTTACAAATGTACCAATGCAAACAGAGCAGGATGAACTAAGACCCAAAAACAGTTACCATATCACCAGTATTTAGGACAGTTTTGCTTTTATCCTTTCATAAACTGAATGTGCCATTCTCTTCCTCTATTCACTGCACTTTGTAAGAATAAAATTCAAGTCTTAAGTAATTTTCTGCTTAAAGGTAAAAAAATGGCTTGCTGGGTCTCTCTAGCAACACAGCTAGATTTACTGTGACTAAAAGGTCAGGGATAAAAGGATAATGTTTAATTACTTTGAAAAGATATATTCACTTTGGAAGAAAATGATGTGCAAATTTATAATAAAAAAAGGCATTCCAAAACCATGTTTAATTTTGGAAGAATTGAGTAGAAACGATAAAGCTGCTCTACAGGCAAACAACCTGCATGTAGAACACGATGGTCCATACAAAAGCTGACAGATGTTAACTATACTGTACGTATCCCATGTCTTGTCCAAAGCTGAAGTCCAAGGCAAAAGTGTCTTTAAAAAGCATGTGTTGTAACAGCCCCGATTGGTCAGGTGGCTCTCTCTTTCACTGCTGGTTCAATTTCATGTTCATACTCGATTTCCACATAAGCCCGCTTCTTTCTAAATGGCCCCTTTATTGGTGCTTTGCCTTTTGACTTCTTTCCTTTAGAGGTTGAACACACTGCCTCTTTCTCTGCTTCTTCCTCCATCTCAGACTCTTCCTCTTCACTTGACCCTTCTTCATCGCTGCTTCCTTTGAGTTTGTTCATTTCCTGAAGGGGAAAAAGAAAAAAAAAAAAAAAAGTCAGCAACAAAGACATCTGACAAGAAGGACATTTAGAAATGAGGTAGAACTAGTAGTAAATGTAAATGACTTGGACAGATTTTAAAATTGTTAAAGCTGTAGCAGTTTCTGCAGTTGTATCCCTTAGCTGTTCAGCAATAGCATTCGGTAAAATGACATATGATAACACTTTGTAAAAATAAATAGCTAACATTATTCAGTTATAGTTATTCTTGTTAATCATACAAGTTGAAAGACCCTACACGCCTCACTTACCAAACTAGGAACAGAAGGATTTTGAAACTGTTAAAAATCTTCCTTCTAGCAAATACTAACACTTTAAGAATACAGTATATACTTTTATTTAGGAACTAACAGTACAATTTGTGGCTCAATCATATTATTTCTCATGAACACTGTGAACTGAATATACTTTGGTTATATTAATTTTCATAAACATTTAAAACCATATCATTAAAGTATCCACAGTGCATTTTTAAACATGTAGAAATGCTCCATCAATCTTTCAAAGTGGCTTAAGGTGCCACAGTTTTATAAGACACTTTTATTTACTTAAATAGAAGAATCTAAGCTCCACTCGTGTTTAGTCTCGAACCCCAATACCAGAAATTCCTTTACCTCAAAGTCACTAAGGTCACTTTCATCGATGTCAGCTTCAACGAACTCTCTGTGGCCATCATCCTGTTGAAAACAGCAGATTTTGTTAACATTACAAGCCCCTAAAAATGATTACTTTAATAATAACCCAATAGTAGTAAATTTGTTAAAAAAAAATCTTCAGTTTAGTTTCAGACTTACAGCATCTTCATTCTCTTCTTCTTCTTCTGAATCAGTTTCACTTTCTGGCTCTTGATTATCCAAAGCCTTTTCAAAAGCATGGGCAGGAAAATTGTAGATATCGCCATACTAAAACATACCAAAAAAAAAAAAACCCTTTAAAATCACTTGCGTTACATTAATTACCCACAGAAAGTAGGCCTGGGTAAAAATATAGATTTTCCGATTGCTATTTTTTTGTTTAAATTACTTGATATTGATTCTCAAAGTCTCTCTATCCTGCTCAATTACTATATGTAGATTTTTGCTCATCTTCATTTTTCGTGTCCAATCCAGTAGATGTTTTTAATGGCTTGCTACAGAAAAAGCTCTTTGGTACGAGTAGCCTTCGCTTTTGGACATAGCAGATATTGAGCTCAGGGGGACAGGGTGCAGACATCCAACTATGCAAACACAGATAATGTTACATGGGCAGGTCTGAAAACCTAACCCCGCCATGTACAGTATGTGGCATGCCTCTCTGAGCTCCAGCAGTACTAACTTGCGATAGGTGAACATCCAGGGCAGGAGATTCTAATGCGACATTTACATCTCACTAAATTAAAAACTACCGGGCACCTGTGGCGGATGTGCTGCATGCCAGTCACGCTCTACATATACAGTATGCAGTGCTGCCGAGATGGCTGGCTCGTTGTTCTTCCAAAAACCTTTCAAGCATGTCTAATGCAATGTTCCATGTACTGCATCAATGACACGTTTGTGTGTTGGCAAATTTAATAAATGTTGCTTCCCTTTAAGTATGTGCCTAGCTGTACTGCTAAGGTGAAAAACATTTCCAATGTGCCTCACCCAGTCAACCTGCGATACCAAAGTGAGCATGTGGGGAAAGCAGCCAATGTGAAGTAACTACATAAGCTGTACTGTACAGATCAACGATATTATCAGTCACGATGGCTGGTTGTCAGCAAATGCAGCTGTGAACAAGCATCAGCTCTAGATCTTGGTTTTAAAATGCTTCCTTTTAGTCTGAGGAGAAAATGTGAAGACACATTTTTCAAGACGGCTTAACGTAACTGCTACACGAGCAACTGGAGATTTATGTAGAAATATACAAAGATACATCTTCCCGATGTATCTTTAATTTTGACTAATTCAAGATTATTTTAATTGTCCAATAGGGGAATAAATTTGAGAAACAGTTTAGGTGCCTACATGGAGATTCATAACACACGAATAGGTCAATGAATAATATATATTACTTAAGAAACAATATTTGATTAGTAGATGTCATTGCATTGTATTAAAACAAGGAGCCCCCCAATAATATGTATGGTCTCTGATATGGCAATACATATGTTAGTTAAGTTATTGTGAATTTTGAATAAGTGCTGTGCAAGGTTTTTTTCTTTTTTTTTTTAAAAGAGCAATGATATTTTGTTCCATGTCTTCCAAATACTGATGTTAACTCTTCATTACTAATCAAGTATTTCTTCTTAAATGTCATTCCATGCATATGCATATGTTATAAAGTCACTATGCAGGAACCCTTCAAATAAAGTGTTACTGAAATTTGACACATTAATGTTCTCTAGGCATGGTCAAGTAATCTCTCAAAAAGGCATTAGAAATATCAGTGCATACTAATCAACCAAGATAAAAATCAATATTGAATCAGGGCATTGTGAATCAGAATCAAATCAAATTGGGACATTGGTGCCAATTTCCAGCCCTAACAGGAAGGCTTGAGGTAACTGTTAGGCAACTGTACTTTCAAAAGCGAAGTCACAGTGGTCACACTGCTATCCAAACACATGCATTGATACCAGCTTTGCAGCACTATATTCCTACCGTGCCTTGCTTCAGTCGTTCCAACAACTCCTTTTCTATTGCATTGTCAAGCTGAGCAGCTACTAAGGCCTTTTCCTAAACAAACCAAAAAAATAAGAATAAGCAATGTATTGTAGTAATGGCAAACTAACCAAAAAAAAAAAAAAAGTTAAAGCCCCAAACATTTCTCTCCAAGTATATTACCTCTCTCCGTTTCTCTCTTCTCTCCACTTTTCTACTCAAGGGAACAAGTTTGCGCCTATAATAAAGATGGGTCAAAAGGTGAATCAACAAATGTCTTCAAAAACAGTATTTGGTTAAATAACAGTTCAGACATTATTCAGTATCATATGTGCTGACTGCCTAAATATGAAGTAACTAAGAACAAGTTTCAGTGCAGAAGTCTGCAACAGGCCATCTTATGTAGCAGTTTAGCTTATCCTTACTAAGCAGTGTACTCTCAGTAGAGATGTCCATCTGTTTCTGGGCTGCATGTAGTCCCAAAACAGCAAACATTATGGCATTTACCACATTATTATTATTTTAATCATCCTTGTACTTACTGTCGCTTGAGAGTCAACTTGCGAATTCTGATCAAGTACTGTGTGATCTTGGTAAACCGCTGTTTGCACTTGTGTCTGATGAAGCGAGGCCAGTATATAAGATTTGTGTCGATCTGTTCCAATGCCTTTTCATAGTTTTTGCTTAGTTTCACCTAAAATAAATGTCAATAAAAACACCCATTTTGAAGAAATACGTTTACAATACAGTCTGAAGTATACACTAAAACCTACAAATCCAACTTCCTATACGGCCAATTCTTGTGGATAAGTACATCACTTGCATTCCTCAGCCTCTGACCAGGAGTGCTACTCAGCACTGTTCACTTTCTTTTTTGATACGTGGTATGGCCTTTATTTAAAACCGTTAATCTCTTATTTGTTAGTTTCAGTTTTTATCAGTTGCACTTATGTATGAATGAGAACCAAGACAGCTACAGTGTATGTAAAGTGCTGTGGATAGGTCTGAAAGCCACACAGAAAAAAAACATTTCTTGATGCATTATTCATTAGAATTAGAAGTTTCCCAAACTTACATATTCCAATACAGGGTGATGGTGACAAGAGTCTGACTGACTTTCAGCATTGGACACAATGCAGGAAACATTAAATACAGCAGCACTACTGTAGTAATTCTCTGATGCACAAACCCACACTCATTCACTGAAAGTCAATTCGGAGTCACTAGTTATCCTAACCTTCAAGTCTTTAGGAGGTTGAAAGAAACCTGAGTGTTTAAGGAAAGCCTACTTCAAAGAACACACAATCTTCATACTGATAGCGCCTGAGCTTGGAGGCTGAGAATCCAACCACTGTGCCTCCCTTAGGAATTACTTAATTGATGAATTACAATAATGCCAAAAGTAGTGCAAACTCCAATAATCCTTAAGAATTCAGTACAAATACATCTGAGAATGACGTAAGCTGCTGTGAGTCTGCCTCCAGAAATGTTCTGCAACAAAGAAAGGTGCCACCTGGAATGAAGACCATTTTAAACTTGCTACAGACCAGGTTGGGTACTTTATGAAGTACTTCTGCCATATTATGGTACTACACCAACATTAAACTGAACAGAAGAATAGTTTGATTTCATGGGAATTATGCCAAAAAAATAAATTGTTTGGTTTTACTTGTGCTTCTCTCAAAAGGTCAGGCTCAAACTTTATGATCACCCTTTGTTATCCAGATAAAGCTTTTTTGGAAAAAAATGCATATATTGTATACTTTGCAGATGGCCTTTTTTAATTTATAGCTATAGCTAATGAAAGTTTGTGTTGAGAGTCCAGTAAATCTACTGTATATAGTTTCTATTTAAGCCATAATCACAGCTATGTAGGAATTCTGCTACGCTACTTTGTTTCTTCTCATTTGAATTTCTTTAAGTTACATACACAGTTTTTCTAAATATTAAATGTATATTTGTTGAAAGTGACATTTTCCGGGTGAAAACTGTATCCCAGTCTTTACAAGACGTGTCAGGTTTAAATTATCCTACATGCATAGGTCTTACCTTCTCCCACAGTCTAGAGGGAAAGGCAGCTCTTTCTATAACCTTCATGTACAGAAAACATTGGCCTGAGGAGGAAACAAAAAATAGATAGATATTAGCAAAGTATAAGCTTTCTTATAAGTAATAAATTATTTCCAAAAACAATTTAAGTATGCTCAGTACATTCTTCTAAATAGATGACTGACCAGTAAAAACTTGAGAAAAACTCTAGATAGCTGAAAACACTTTGTGGCGCACATACATTTTTAATTGACGCAGACACCTAGTTTTGTAAAATAATACTTCATTCAAGCAAACTCACCCTTTTCTTCTTTGATAGTGGCGTACTGGCTATTTGCAAGTGGACAGGATGAACGGTTACACTGGCCTGTGAGGCTGTATTCATTCCGACAGAAATTCTGTGTCTTTGTTCTAAGTATTGTGGGAAAAAAAAAAAGAAAAATAAAAGCTAAATGAAATGTCTACAGATGACACCTAACAGACAATTCAAACAGTGTTTCATAGAATTCAAA
Organism: Polypterus senegalus; assembly: GCF_016835505.1. Taxonomy (NCBI): domain Eukaryota; kingdom Metazoa; phylum Chordata; class Cladistia; order Polypteriformes; family Polypteridae; genus Polypterus; species Polypterus senegalus. The sequence goes on from NC_053164.1 coordinate 93,913,885, forward strand.
CGGTCCACCTTTATTTAAGTCACGCCATGCCATTAAGTCTTTATTAACAATAAACAACTCTTAAGCTTGTGCAAATAACTACACATAGGTTTGTTTCATTTGTGTGTATGCTTTATCTCACTGTCATGTCATTTTGTACTCTACAAAAAACCAAATAAATACATAAAATGGCTCAATGTAACAAATCTGTATACCTAACATACAGTGATTTAAACTTTATTGAAGGAAAAAACATAATTTTTTTACACATACTCATATTTCAAATTCATACCACATACATTAAAACTGCCGAGCTACAAACAAAATCCTGACCCTGATTACGGTAAACAGTGAGGATAAACACACAGGGTCTGACCAGAAAAAGGCTAGCCATTGTTAACATAACAAGAGTGGTTTGCACGGCATTAATGTAACCTGGGAGCCAAGAAGAGTGGACTGGAATGCGTGAACAATGAGGACTTCACTGGACTAGTCAGTGGGGGCGCTAGACACCATTGAGCGTGCACGTGTACTGTGTGGCAGTCACATTTAAAATGAAGAGTGAGTAGAGCAATGAATCTGCATCTAATTGGGAAACTATTCAGACGAAGGCTTTCAGGAACGATGATGCAGTGAGTGGCGAAACGTCAAATCACCCAGGTGACTCAGCCCCACTATAGCTAGGATTTGGTGTCCTGCGACTTCTGGTTTTTCCCCAAAACTAAAATTACCTTTGAAAGGGAAGAGATTTCAAACTGTCAATGACATTCAGGAAAATACGACGAGGCACCTGACGGCGATTCCAACAAAGGATTTTACAGTGCTTTGAACAGTGGAAGAGATGCTGGGAGAACTGTGTGAGGTCCCAAGATGCCTATTTTGAAGGGGACTGAGGCATCACTGTCTTATGTACAATGTTTCTGGTATCTTCTTCAATAAATGTATCTATTTTTCATACTACATGGTTGGATTCCGGACAGACCTTATAATTATTTTTTTCTAAATACATGAACAAGAAGGATGAGACATTCTTCTCATCCCTGTAAAGACCATCAGTTTTATATTCTTTATATATTATACTGACTGCAATCTAGGAGTGGTTCTTGGTCGAGACCGGTGTAGGACATGGCTATGTTATTTACCCCATCCTCTTCCTAGTAGCCATTGACTGAATCATGTAAACAAACATGTCAAGCAAGTCCAGTCAGCCTTACTATCCCTGCCAGAAGATTTGGATATTGCCAATGACCTTACTATACTCTCCCATGACTATGTCCATCTACAGGAGAAAACCAAAAGGCTAAATAAATACAGCAAAGGACTGTATTATCAGCCCCGTTAAAACTAATGTGATAAGCATCAAACCAACATCTCGTGAACTAGTTACAGGGGGTGGTAAACCTCGAGAATGGAAAGGAATTTGCTTATCTGGGAAGCAATGCCAGTAAATGTAACAGGGCAAGTAAATAAAGCTTGCAGTGCCTTTGCCAGACCATTGTCTGTCTGGAGGTCAAAACAATACAACTTACTGACTAAGACCTACTGAGCAACAGCAATGTGAAATCTGTTATGCTGAAGGATAACTCAGAATGAAATTAGACCTCCCAATGTCTTCCAAAATTGATGTCTGGAATGGATCTGCCAGATATTCTGACTGCAAAAGAATTCAAATGTTGCAGTCTATAGGTTAATGAAATGTCCGAATGTATTACTTGAGATCAAATGTTGACGTCTGAGACGGCTAGGGCATGTCTTAAGAACGAACCATAAGCGTATCCCAAAAACAGCTCTGGAAAGAGCACACAAGGATGGGCCAAAACATCTGAGCAAAAGGAGACAGGTTCACCAGATGTGAGGCGCAACATGCTGTCAATGACCAGATCAGATGAAGGCAACTTGTCTCAGCTTTATGATGTCACAGTTGGGAGGAAGAGGACGAATAGTAGTAGTTTCAGTTTCTATCTAAACAATGTAGAACTGACCACAACAAACAGTTTCGTCATATGTGCAGAATTCAGTGATTCATGTTTAATACTGATTTAACCCAGTCACAGGGATGCTGGGCATCTAGAACCTAAACAAAAAAAAACACCAACCATGGATAAAGCAGTAGTCCACTAGAGAGGACATTTGTACACTCTTTTAGACTAAAACAAGTTCAAGCTGACAGCTAACAGATGACAGAAAGACCTCACAATCAAGTAGACAGACGTTCAAGGCAGTCCCTAGTGCAGTGCAGTGCAACTGTGAGCATTCAGGTAGAAGCTATACAGTACTTACTTTACTTTAAATGAGCAAAACTGCTTGTTGCCAATAACATCCCAAAGTACCTGCAAATAAATAAATAAAATTAGAACCATTAATTCAGTGTTTTTCCCCACAGAATTCTATACATAAACTATACTAATTCAAAAGTCAAGTCTTTGAAAAATACATGCCGTGGTCTTATCCTTATGGAATGTGTACTGTGTTCTAAAAGAAGTGCCAATCATTACGTTAATGTATTCTTTAAAAAACTGTGTATCTAGTAAAACTAATTTTGTATGACATTGTTAAATTTTGCCCTCATTATCACTGCTACTCTAATTATACTATCAAGAATACTAATTACGAAACACATGATTTTTAAGAAAAACATTCATATAAAACTTACATCGTCGTGCTGCATGTTGTAGGTATCGAAACTGCGTTGTTTTACTAATTTCAATAAAACGAATACAAATGACAAACTAAAACAGAGGTAGTTGTACTTATTACTTCACGTATTCTAACACGTTGTGGCAGAGACCGGCCATGCCGAAAAGAAAGCAGCTCTCGCGATAACCGAACAAAAACGCGAGACGACTTCGTGACGACGGTAAAATAGAAAGGTCAAGAAGTACGAGACGAACGCCTTTTTCAGTCTGTCAAATACCCCGTTAGCTAAACTGGGGAAACATTCTCAAGCTGCTTCTTAAGCTGGTCGCAAAATAACCGAAGTGATTTTAGAAGCTATGTTATAGTAACCATCAAACGTGGAAAGAATAATGAAGTTTCCAACCAGCTTTAGAGCATATTTCTAGAGCGTGTAAGGAAATGTTCAACAAGATAGAAGTGACAACGCGGAAACGCATCCCGGCCAGGAACTGAATCTATGGCATCAGAGTCCACTGCAGTGACATCATGCTGCCATAATTTAACTTGATTTGTTTTTATTTTGAATTAACATCTCTTTGCATAGCGCACATAAATGCACTTTTTCACAGTGAACACAGAAGTACAGAAGCACTACTCTTCGCCAGGTGTTGAAAGACTGGAGTCGCGGTAACAGAGTAGCACCTTCTGCTATTCTTCCAAGTTGTTCTCTTTAATTTGATAGACACGTTTCTTTCATTTCGCTATTAAAAGTCTGGTCTGATTAAGACACTACGGTTCACCTATACACAGATGTACTGAGGCAAACCAAATGCAATATACCATACGGCAGGAATAACATTAATAAGCTAATATTAAAGGCAAAGGGGCCTCCACCGGACAGATAGATGGGCACTGTATCCATTTTGTTAAATTCCAAATGGAGTCCCATAGGGGTCCCCTCTCTCACCACATCCATAAACCTTCGCTTAGGCCTTTCTCTTTTCCTCTTGCCTGGCAGCTCTATCCTTAGCATCCCTCTCCCAATATACTCAGCATCTCTCCTCTGCGCATGTCCAAACCAATGCAATCTCGCCTCTCTGACTTTGTCTCCAAACTGTCCAACTTGAGCTGACCTTCTAATGTACTCATTTCTAATCCTGTCCATCCTCGTCACACCCACTGCAAATCTTAGCATCTGGTTTGTGCATCTCCTGTGGCTGGGTTTTAGACTGCACTGTAATAATGGAAATAAATTTTACCAATTTTGACAGGTAATTCTGGGGATCCTACACAAAGTTCCATGGGGGCCTCCAACTCACCCTCTTCCGAGTCTTGACATGGTAAAATTTATTATCATTAAGATAGTCTAAATTAATAAAATAACCAGGGAGAATTTGATAAATGCAATTCCTTTATTTAAATTTTGTGAACAATGCACAGCTTGGACTCTGGAACCAATCTCCTTGAGAGGGGCTGGACTCTCTACCACTCTGGAGTTGCCCCCGGTGAGAGGAGCCGAGTGGGTGTGGGCATACTTATTGCCCCCCGACTTGGAGCCTGTTCATTGGGGTTTACCCCGGTGGACGAGAGGGTGGCCTCCCTCCACCTTTGGGTGGGGGGACAGGTCCTAACTGTTGTTTGTACGTATGCGCCGAACAGCAGTTTGGAGTACCCACCCTTTTTGGAGTCCCTGGAGGGGATTTTTCATAATTTTCATAATTTCACTTTAACTTAATCTTGATACTCTGTATGTTCAATTCATCATAATAACTATTCATGGTGGCTCCATATCCGTACTGACCCCTGCTCTCTCTTCTGTTTCTTTTTCCGTTTTTTTGTGGCACCTCCACCACCTACTCAAAGCATCATGATGCTCCAACATTGATGGACTAAAAGCCAGAAGTCTACGTGACCATCATTATCAAGTCCTTCCGTGAGAACCCTAAATCCAAAGAGGACTGTTTCACTTATGTTAGGTAGAATGCCCAGAGGGGAATGGGCAGTCTCATGGTCTGGAATCCCTGCAGATTTTTTTTTTTTTCTCCTGCCATCTGGAGATTTTTTTTTTGTTTTTTTTGTCCACCCTGGCCATGGCACCTTACTCTTATTCTATGATAATTAATGTTGACTTATTTTATTTTCTGTGTCTTTTATTTTTCTATTCTTCATTATGTAAAGCACTTTGAGCTACATTTTTGCATGAAAATGTGCTATATAAATAAATGCTGTTGTTGTTACTAGAGGGCATACCTTCTGGGGACTCTCTTGTACTGCTGGGAGACTTCAATGCTCACGTGGGCAATGACAGTGAGACCTGGAAGGGCGTGATTGGGAGGAATGCCCCCACCCCCCGATCTGAACCCGAGCGGTGTTTTGTTATTGGACTTCTGTGCTCATCACGGATTGCCCATAATGAACACCATATTCAAGCATAGGAGTGTTCAAATGTGCACTTGGCATCAGGACACCCTAGGCCTCAGTCTCTCGGATGAAGGGAGGGACGGAGCTGTCAACTGATCACCACCTGGTGGTGAGTAAGGCTTCGATAGTGGGGGAGGATGCCGGTCAGGCCTGGTAGGCCCAAACGTGTCGTGAGGGTCTGCTGGGAACGTCTGTCAAAATCCCAGAAGTAGCTTCAACTCACACCTCTGGCAGAACTTTGGCCACGTCCTGAGGGAGGTGGGGGACATTGAGTCCAAATGAGCCATGTTCCGTGCCTCTATTATTGAGGTGGCTGACCAGAGCTGTGGCCGTAAGGTGGCTGGTGCCTGTCATGGTGGCAATCCCCAAACCTGTTGGTGGACACCAGCAGTAAGGAATGCCATCAAGCTGAAGAAGGAGTCCTACAGGACCCTTTGGTCCTGTGGGACTCTAGAGGCAACTAATAGGTACCGCCAGGCCAAGCGGAATGCAGCTTCGGTGGTTGCTGAGGCAAAAACTCAGCTGTGGGAGGAGTTTGGGGAGGGCCATGGAGAACAACTTTTGGACGGCTTCGAGGAGTTCTGGTCCACCGTCCGGCGTCTCAGGAGGGGGAAGCAGTGCAGTGTCAACACTGTATATGGTGAGGATGGTGCACTGCTGACCTCGATTTGGGACGTTGTGGATCGGTGGGAGGAGTATTTCGAAGACCTTCTCAATCGCCCTAACATGCCTTCCAATGAGGAAGCAGAGCCTGGGGACTCGGAGGTGGGCTCCCCCATCTCTGGGACTAAAGTCACCGAGGTGGTCAAAAATCTCCTTGGTGTCAGGGCCCTAGGGTGGATGAGATACGCCCAGAGTTCCTCAAGGCTCTTGGTTGACACGTCTCTGCAACATCGCATGAACATTGGGGACAGTGCCTCTGGATTGGCAGACCGGGGTGGTGGTCCCCCTCTTTAATAAGGGGGACCGGAGGGTGCGTTCCAACTACAGAGGGATCACACTCCTCAGCTTCCCTGTTAAAGTCTATTCGGGGTTTCTGGAGAGGAGGGTCCGTCGGATAGTCGAACCTCGGATTCAGGAGGAACAGTGTGGTTTTCGTCCTGGTCACAGAACAGTGGACCAGCTCTAGACCCTTAGCAGGGTCCTGGAGGGTGCATGGGAGTTTGCCCAACCAGTCTACATGTGTTTTGTGGACTTGGAAAATGCGTTCGACAATGTTCCTTAAGGGAATCCTGTGGGGGGTACTCTGAGAGTATGGGGTACCGGAACCCCTGATAAGGGCTGTTCCGTCCCTGTAAAACCGATCTCAGAACTTGGTCCGGATTGCTGGCAGTAAGTCAAACGTATTTCCAGTGAGAGTTGGACTCTGCTAGGGCTACCCTTTGTCACCGATTCTGTTCATAACTTTTATGGACAGAATTTCTAGGCACAGCCAGGGTGTTGAGGGGGTCTGGATTGGTGAACTCAGGATTGGGTCACTGCTTTTTGCAGATGATGTTGTCCTGTTTGCTTCATCAGGCCGTGATCTTCAGCTCTCTCTGAATCGGTTCCCAGCTGAGTGTGAAGCAGCTGGGATGAGAATCAGCACCTCCAAATCCGAGAGCATGGTCCTCAGCCGGAAAAGGGTGGAGTGCCCTCTCCGGGTTGGAAGCAAGATCCTGCCCCAAGTGAAGGAGTTCAAGTATCTTGGGGTCTTGTTCACGAGTGAGGGAATAATGGAGCGTGAGATTGAGAGGCGGATCGGTGCGGCGTCCGCAGTGATGCGGGTTCTACATCGGTCTGTTGTGGTGAAAAAGGAGCTGAGCCGTAAGGCAAAGCTCTCAATTTACCAGTCGATCGACGTTCCTACCCTCACCTATGGTCATGAGGTATGGATAGTGACTGAAAGAACGAATACAAGCAGGTGTCTGGGCTTTCCCTTAAAGATAGGGTGAGAAGTTCAGTCATCCGGGAGGGGCTCAGAGTAGAGCCGCTGCTCATCCTCATCGAGAGGAGTCAGATGAGGTGGCTTGGTCATCTGATCAGGATGCCTCCTGGACGCCTCGCTGGCGAGTTGTTCCGAGCACATCCAACCAGGAGGAGGCCCTGGGGAAGACTCAGGACACGCTGAAGGGACTATGTCTCCCGGCTGGCCTGGGAACGCCTTGGGATTCCCCCGGAAGAGCTAGACGAAGTGGCCGGGGAGAGGGAAGTCTGGGCATCTCTGCTCAAGCTGCTGCCCCCGTGACCCGACCTCGGATAAGCAGAAGAGGATGAATAGATGGATGAATTTTTGTGAAAAACAGACTATATAAATAAAACACCACAACAAAATACAACATTTGTAAAGAAAATAGAAAAACAATAATAATAGAGAGAGAGGAGGACAGGTTAGGAGCACGCGCCGATACAGCATATTGCCGCACCCACCACATGACAAACCAACTCAGGATCCCAGATCAGGACCCAAGTGCAGCCATGCAACGTGTAACACCTCAGCACCACACTAGTTCAGAAACCAGTGGTTCATGGAACCAGTGTGAGTTTTTTTATGGTGGCTTGAGTGCCAATCCTACCACCAACCCCCAAGTTTTTCCCTGCCATACCCAGGATGGAAAAATCGCAGGTAAAGAGCCTCGCTCAAGGGCTCAACAAAGTGCAGTCACTTTTGGCATTTACGGGATTTGAACTGGCAACCTAGCCTCAGATCCACCACTCCGCCCTCCATTCCATTCTATAATAACAGAATAAAATAAAATGTATAAACCAAAATGAAAAAATGAATAAAATGCAAATAAATGTAAGGTGCACATGGTAATGAAAAATAAATACAAAATTCACAATGCAATATTAAAAAATAAAAATGGCTTGTAAAGGTATTACAGTATTACAGGTATTACAGTAAATTTGTGGGCTATGGCTACAGCAAATGCAGCCATTATCTCCTCCAGATTCAAAGACCCTCAAACTCTCTATTGAAATTCAAGCTAGGGCTGAAAGCCACTCAGGGCCAGAATAAGACCTATAGAGGCCCTAACCACTTAAAGATTTTGGTGCTCCCATATATATCTAATTGAAAATATAGACAATAATAAACCATAAAATAAAATTGTATTTTTCAAAATGAAACCAAATTTACAGTAAGATGAAAAATAATGCTGATTTTTGTACACTTCCACTATATTTATATTTGAAATGTTTTCTCTTACTGTTTCTAATTGCAAAGTCTTTCATCAGATCCTCAAAACTAATCTTACATAAGGCATCAGCTTCAATGTTTAGTAGAGATAAGGCATCCAACCTGCCTCTATTATTACTATTTTATTATTTTTATTATTGTGTATTTATGCGCTGAGCAGGCTCCTGTCAATTGTGGAGAATCCACTGCATCCACTAAACAGTATCTCTAGACAGAGGAGCAGCTTCAGCAACAGACTGCTGTCACTGCCCTGCTCCACTAAGAGACTGGGAAGATCAACCCCCCAACCACTATACAACTCTTCAATTCCACCCACGGGTTTAGCATTAACATTAGATAGATAGATAGATAGATAGATAGATAGATAGATAGATAGATAGATAGATAGATAGATAGATAGATAGATAGATAGATAGATAGAGATAAAAAGGTAAAAAGATAAAGTCATATACGGAGCTGCTGGAAAGGCTATACAAAGTTATTGTCCGTTATACCTGCATTTTTAGCACTCTTTATTATTGTTTTTTATTAGTATGCTGCTGCTGGAGTATGTAAATTTCCCCTTGGGATTAATAAAGTATCTATCTATCTTATGTATGTCATTTTTTCATTTAATGTGGGAGCCCCTTTTCGTAGAACCTGGTTCAGCAGCACCATTTGGAGTTTTGCACCATATGGTCCTTTGATGCTCTAAGCACAGGTTTACTTTGCTTAATGGTTAATTCAGCCCTGCGGCCACTCCTGTCAACTGTGAGGCCTGGAGAGACTGACCGAAAATGTATCAGGAAACGTGCATCCATCCATCCATTATGCAACCCGCTAGATCCAAACTACAGGGTCACGGGTAGTTGAATTGTCAAAATAAAACAAATTAATCCAAATTTTCTTTCCAAACATGTAAATACTCTGATTGCATGTATCGTTCATCACATCCTCATAATGAAAATGTGCCCCTCAATTTGTTCCAATTGTTTCGTTGTAAGTGCGTCAATGCTAATCTGTGCTTCACGGGAGTTCCCGCAGATTTGTCTTTCCAATGAGTACCCAAGTAAACCCTGCCAGGTCTGGGCCCCAGGAAACTGCTTGTTCTGTTATCAGGCCTCTTCCCCGGACTTATGTTTACTCGATTATGTTTGCCTCTTTTGTAAGTTCCTTTGGATAAAAGCATCTCATAAGCAAATAAATGTAAATTTAAAAAGCACAAATGGATGGCGACGCGGGAGTATCGTTGCTCAGAAACGCTAGGTTCGAATCTCACACCCAGTGGTTGTCCATGTGTAGCCTACACCTTCTCTTGGCTAATCTGTGTTTCCTCCCACACTTTCCAAGTCGAGCAGTTTAGGTTAATTCGCGACCATATTTGTCCGATTTGGGACAGGCCCTGCAATGGACTGGCGCATTTCTGTCTTGTGCCCGCTATGCTAACGGAATTGCCAATCTATTCCGACAGGTCTGCAAATGTTATATTATGAGAGACGACGGAAAGGACTGACAATTTCTGTTAAAATATTCAAACATCATTTCACGTTCCGAAAAATAGATGGCACAAATATAACCAGATATATAATCGACCAGCAACTCTCCCTGTAGAGCGCCAGCTGTTTGTGTTTCTTACGACCACATTATAGTGACGGACCGGATACAGCGTGCTACAACTAAGGCGAAAGGTGAAAGCGCGAGGAGTTAAAACGTCTTTAAGCAAAAACAGTGTCTGAGTTGGGGTAAGTATCAAGCAAGTCAAATAAATAGGTGCTGCACCAGTTTACGTCTTTATTAAGTAATCCAATTAACAGAACTTTTATTTTCGTTACTGCCAAAAGAAGTGTCTCGTTTAAGCGGATTTTTTGGAAGAATAAATATCTGGCGAGTTTTATGTTAGTTTTGAAATCTAATTTTTAAAGCCATTATAAGATTAAATTTCATTGTCACAGAAGAGGAGCACAAGAAACAAAATCGGTAAAATATACGGCTTATAGGTGTACATTATTGATGCTCAATATGAACTGCTTGCGTTGACATAATACAGTAAATATTAAACGGCGTATTATTTTTCATTCTCTTTTTTTTAGATGTAATCGCAGTGTGTTATATTGCCTTCTTGTCCCTTTACTCCGAGTTCTAATAACCGTATCATTTTTTTCAGTTTCGCCACGAGGTCCCGATACAGTAATGTAAACTGATTGGCCAAACGCCTCGTAAATGTTTCCCCAATATTGCCATGAGGTGCTAGCTACAGTGTTCAAAAACGCAGCACGGCAGGTAGTTCCCGTAAATGCATTTTCATAGGTAAGACTTTAGTAGGTAGTAGCATGTGATCGAGAGTAGGCTGAGGGAAAGTAAATAACATTGCCCGTTTACATCTATTGACAGACGAGGCCCGTTTTACAGTGCGCATTTTCACATTGAGCAGCGGCATCACAAAACGATTTACTAAGCATATTATACTACAGGTTTAATCAGTATAAACTAGGGAAATATAGAAAAGAAACTTTATGGGACCAAAAAAAAACCAGAATGTGACCGGTTTTATTTCTAATTTTCTTTGTACAGTCTGATAATTTTAACTTTCTGCTTCTTGATTATTATAATCATTTACTTGTATTTTTTTATTTCCTCTTCAGAGAAATACAGTCATGTTCAGAAAGCCAACATTGCAGGTAAATCTCGAGTCAAAAAAATGCCAACACATTAAAGTATTTTTAACTTAGGTTTATCCTTCTACTTAAAACCTGATGTTCACTTTAGATCTTTTCCATTGTTTTTGTAATTTTTTTCACTATTAACACTAAATCAAAAAGTGTTTGATAGATATGCCGGGAAATGCTAAAAGAATAATGAAACATATTTTTTGTAAAGGACAAAAACTGTTTAAATTAGACATGATGTCACAACTAATAACAGTGTTTTTAAACTTTTAGATTATTAGGCACTGCATTAGATGCCAGTCAAATGAAGCCAGCTCTCTTATCCTGGAGAGATGTGAGTACTGTGTGTTTGTTCCGCATTCATAAATGATTTCTTTTAAAACAGAAAAAAAATAACCAGTTTATGGCAACCTATTGATTACCTTATATTTACTCCATATTTTATAAACGTTGATAAACCAATGTGGCAAGAAAATGCTGTTCTGTTACATTACCTAAAAACACAAACTTTATAAGCACTTAAATTCTCTGATGACCGCTATTTCTGTGTCACATTAGAATGATAGGTCAGGAGTTGTTTTGCTGAATAGTGGTATACATGACATGATTTCTTTTATACCTAATTTTTATTCTGCTGCAATTGCTCACGGCTTATATCTAATGAATTAATCATACAGTAAAGCACTAAGGAGCATTATATGCAATGAGCAGTCTAGATTTAAATCTCGGGACTCAATTGCTATTAATGTGGACTTCATGTATTACTCCTGTGTATGCATTGTTTTTTTATTTTCTCCAGGTATTGTTTTGTTCCAAAATTCCAAAGGTTGTGTGTTACTTTGATTAACAATTCTAAAGTTTTGCACCCAGTACTGAAGGGGATAAGTTATAGCTACTGTATACACAACTCTAAACTGGATTAATCAGCTTTGATATTGTTGAATCTTGTGTCATTTAGATAGTAATAGAAGCTGTCAAGTCAGAAGATGATAAATGAGAATACACAGTGAAAACTTGTAGTCAGTAGTGATTTCTGATAATAATTGATAAAATGGAATTTCATCTTAAGTCAGCATTATTGAAAAACATTTGCTAGAAAATTTTAAAACTGTTTAAACACAGTTTTCTGAGAGTTTATACTTTAATGCTATGTGCTGAGGATTTATCTACATTTACTTATTTGGCTGGCACCTTTATCCAAGGCAACTTACAACATTTATGATACAATTTGTTACATTTCCTTTGGTTTTCCAATTGGAGCACAGGCAGGTCAAGTGACTCGCTCAGAGTTGCATCGTGTCGGTGGCAGGATTTGAACACACAACCTTAGAGTGTGAAGTCCAAGGCCTTAATCACTGCACCACACTGGCCGATATTTGAAGGCACTTACGAAGACCTTCTTTATTTCACAGTGTGAGGATTTTTTTTAGGTATCTCCAGACTGTCGTGGCCTGATTAGTTTCAAATAATAACCCATAATTTATGTTAAGACTGACCTTGTTTATTTCTGTAGGTCCGTAATCACTGTTGCAAAAGTAAAATACTAATTACTTAATTTGCTTATGTCTTTGTTATCAAGCTGAAAAAGTCACTTCCATTGTATCCAAAACATCATGTTTGCTTACAATTATTTTGATAGATATTTAGAACTTTATTTGTCTTTTTACAGAAGCTTTAAAAAATATAATATAAAAAACACACACCCAAGGTCTGAATACACACCAGAATGGGAGGGGAAGAAAACTTCTGACGTGGTAGTCATTGTCACAGTGAGTCTTTACGCAGACTTATTGCTGTTGGTGTAAAGAAGCCCCAATAGCGTTTGTTCACACGCTTTTGCTGAATAATTTGTTGGCTGAAATGTTACAGAATCGATAGGTAAATACGTTGTAGTTGGTAATCTGTTTTCAAATAAGACGATCCACAGCTTGAAGTAGTCCTATGCATCTGAACAGCTGTGTCTTTTCAGTATATCATGTCTTGTTTATTGTTGTGACATCTGTTGCACTTGTGACGAGTCGGTGGAAAAACCATTCCATACACTAGGATGAGGGGGAAAAAAAACTGAATTTGGTCCCAAGCAAAATCCTGCTGGTGTGCTTCACTTTGAGAAACTGAGCATCTGCATTATTCCTTTCCCACTGGATAGAAGAGAACTGTCAACAATCATTAAATACTTTATGTGAATATAAAATCAGTTCAAAATGCCTGTTCCTACAATATACTATATATTGTTTTAATAATGCTTATAAATGTATGTGTAAGTGAAGTTATAAATGGGATGAAACCTGACACTTCCCTACATCCCTGAAGTACTGTCAAATATACATAACACTATGCAGTTCGAAGGATTCCTACATTAAATAAGACAATGTTTTATGGTATTGGTTTTGGTTACTTGCTGTCTAAGTGTGTTTTTAGATTTAATAGTCAAAAATGAATGAGCGAACCTGAATTGGATATTTTTTAAAAATATTAAGGCACTAAGATGTTTGAAATGTGAATAGAGCTTTAAATATTTTTAAACCCTAGTAAAGCGATATGTTAAGAAATGCAAACAGTATATATGTCTATCCACTGTTTCAATTTATGACTTTCTATACAAACATTTTGTTAGTTTTACCTCACTCCATGTATTAGAAATTTAAATGGATGCATTTGACTGGACAGTAAATAATGTTTAGTATGCATTTGACTTTGATATTAAAAAAATTGATTTAAAAGAATCAATCATCATTTCTTTCTCTCTCTCTCTCACTTTTCTTGACTTGTGTTTTATGGCTTAGCTATGAATAGAGTTCAACTACTAGGACGAGTCGGACAGGACCCAGTCATGCGTCAAGTAGAAGGCCGAAATCCTGTCACCATTTTTTCCATGGCCACAAATGAAATGTGGCGATCAGGAGAAGGAGAAACAGGTTTTACAGGTAATTAGCTTCTGCCTGATCAATTTGTTTCTTGTAGCAGAGTTGGCCCAGTATTACAGCAAGTTCTCTCAGAGTAATACTGTACATATTTAAATATATAATGCAGGGAAATTTTAATCATAAGATTTTCATTGTTTAACCTTGGTAGTTTTTGGCTGGTATTAATTAAAATTAACAGATCACATGTTTTCTAGTTACTTTTATATCATAACACAGTTTCAGATTTTTTTTTTACATTTGTTTATTTTACAATTAGACCTATGCTTTTTTTGATGATTGTGTTTTTGTTATTATTAACCTCATCATTTAATATATCTATACAGGCATAGTAGAAAAACCATAAAAACTTCTTAAGGCATTTTAAAAATTGTTAATTTAGCAGAGCAATGTGTGTCATTTAGCATATTATAAATAATTTATTTTAAATGAAATGTTTTTTTTTTAATAGAAGCCATGAAAATCTTTGTGGGTATATTTATGTATATACAGCGCATCACTTTTTCCACATTTTGTTACAGCCTTATTTCAAAATGGATTAAATTCATTTTTTTCCTCAGAATTCTACACACAACACCCCATAATGACAACATGAAAAAAGTTCAGTTTGCAAATTTATTAAAAATAAAAAAAAATGAGAAAGCACATGTACATAAGTATTCACCACCTTTGCCATGAAGCTCAAAATTGAGCTCAGGTGCATCCTGTTTCCCCTGATCATCTTTGAGATGTTTCTGCAGCTTAATTGGAGTCCACCTGTGGTAAATTCAGTTGATTGGACATGATTTGGAAAGGCACACACCTGTCTATATAAGGTCCCACAGTTGACAGTTCATGTCAGAGCACAAACCAAGCATGAAGTCAAAGGAATTGTCTGTAGACCTCCGAGACAGGATTGTCTCGAGGCACAAATCTGGGGAAGGTTACAGAAAAATTTCTGCTGCTTTGAAGGTTCCAATGAGCACAGTGGCCTCCATCATCAGTAAGTGGAAGAAGTTCAAAACCACCAGGACTCTTCCTAGAGCTGGCCGGCCATCTAAACTGAGCGATCGGGGGAGAAGGGCCTTAGTCAGGGAGGTGACCAAGAACCCGATGGTCACTCTGTCAGAGGTCCTCTGTGGAGAGAGGAGAACCTTCCAGAAGGACAACCATCTCTGCAGCAATCCACCAATCGGGCCTGTGTGGTAGAGTGGCCAGACGGAAGCCACTCCTTAGTAAAAGGCACATGGCAGCCTGCTTGGAGTTTGCCAGAAGGCACCTGAAGGACTTCCCATCCAACCTGATGGAGCTTGAGAGGTGCTGCAAAGAGTAATGGGCAAAACTGGCCAAGGATAGGTGTGCCAAGATTGTGGCATCATATTCAAAAAGACTTGAGGCTGTAATTGCTGCCAAAGGTGCATCGACAAAGTATTGAGGAAAGGCGGTGAATACTTATGTACATGTGATTTCTCAGTTTTTTATTTTTAATAAATTTGCAAAAACCTCAAGTAAACTTTTTTCACGTTGTCATTATGGGGTGTTGTGTGTAGAATTCTGAGGAAAAAATGAATTTAATCCATTTTGGAATAAGGCTGTAACATAACAAAATGTGGAAAAAGTGATGCACTGTGAATACTTTCCAGATGCACTGTACATATAAACACACATATATACTTCTTAACAGAATTTGCTAAATGGAGTACATGAATAAATATTACCTCATTTTGCATGTTTATTAGGCTCTCGCTCTGTGAAGTGACTGTGTTATTAGCACTGCATTTAGTGAAAGAAGGAGTTGTTAGCTGGACTCCTATGTGTTTTTAAGTGGCTTTGTTCTGAAAAATTAACTAGTCCTCTGACAAGGAGTGTCAGAGTTACAACTGGAGCATAGTGAAATGTCTGAATTAATGCTAATGGCATAAAAATAAAAAGGGGAGGGGCTTCAGAATAAAAATGTCTGTTTTGGAATGTTAGAATGGATTTGTAGGTGTTATACATAAGAAGTTAATTGGTTTGGATTGTAGTAATGTTTGAATATATTACACAGGCAGTGTGGTGTAGTGATTAAGGAAGTGCACTTCAGACACAGGTTGTGGGTCCAAAGCCCACCACAGACATTTTGTGACCAAGAGCAAGCCAGTTCACCTTTTGGGGATTCAATTAGAAAAAAAAAAAACTGTATCTCAATTTGCCTTGTATAAAGGTCTCAGCCAAATAAGTAAATGTAAATTTCCATGAACCAGCCTGATTGCTATAGCCCTCGGTGTTAGTTCTTGAAAATAATGATTAGATAGGTTGACTGCTTGTAAACACATCTGCAGACTGAACATGATGTTTATTATAATATTGAATATCACGTTATTTAAAGTTAATTGAAACACCGGATGAAGAGTTGCTTAAGAATATAAACCTTATAGGCCAAAGTATTTTTTTATTACAACACATAACATGAAAGCTTTAAATTAGATATAAATCGTTTATTTACAAAATGTATTTTCAGAAATGCAGCTTTTATTTCTATTTTGCGTTGCTTATACCATCTGCACCCAGTTCTGTTCATGAATAGTGATGCTTCTGTATGCAATTTGCAATGTACTTGTAACTTTCGGGAATTGGCCTATGCAGAACTGGTTGATTCCTTCCTTATGCCCATTACTCTTGGGATAGGCACATCACTGTTACTTACCTTTGCCGCATATATTCACCTAATTTATTGGACATGAAATGAATTGCAGGCTACTTTAGGTTCCTTGTGTTACAACTGTTTAGAGACTCTGCATAAAGTTGCACTTTTACACAAAAGGAGAGAAATGAGCACCCTCACATCAAGATTGCTAAAAGTCTTAAAACTTGTATGCTATTATAGAATTGTCTTTTATAATATGTTTTCTGTTGGAGAGGCAGGGTGGTGCAGTGGAAGACACTGCTACCACACTGATTTAGTGATTGTATATATAAGTTGACTAATTAATTCACTTACCAACAAAAATACTATTTCCCATTTAGTTAGACTGCTGAAATTTAGCAAGTACATCTAGGTAATTAGGTATCCATTAAGAAAGCACATTTCAATATGTGAATTGTTCAATATGTAATTATTTCTGTGCTTTTCTATTTGTCATTAGTTGCAGTGAGTGGGCTGTTCTTAGGCAGCATGTCTTTTTTTTCGACTCAGCTGTGTTCGAGCAGAGAAATGGGGGTGTGCACTTCATGCAAATGATGCCATAAGCAGAACAGCACCACTGGCCAAGCTGTGGCTGTAATTGAGCAAATCAATGAGGCAGGTGGCAAGAGAAGAAGGGCAGCTGCCTTGTACAGGCAAATGAGATGATGTGGCATCATGCCATTCCTAAAGTACTTTTGAAGACTGGATTGATGGACAGTAGATTGCTACATCATACCCAGGAAAATACCAAAACTAGTTAGGGAATACAATTGTAACCAAAACTTCACATAGTAAAACAAAAACATTATATTTTGTGCATCTCATTTGGTAATTCAACTAAGGGTTTTACCCATAGTAAGAAAATATACAATAAGCTTCAACAGACAACAAGTAGCTAGCAATCATTTTTTAAGGGAACAAACTCATTCTCTTTGCAAAGCCTGCTTATTCACTATAATCTCTTCTACTTTCTTTACATCTTTGCAACCAGCCTATATAGTCACTTCAAACTTAAGCTTTTCTGTTGCATGCTCCTTTTGACTTTGCTAATTACTGTAATGTTAAGTGTTGCTCTGTCCTACTCATGTACTCAGATGTACACCGCAGCAATGTATCTGCTAGGTTGATTAGTGACTTAAATGACCCTGTATAAATGAATATGGATAGGAAATGTACCCTGTGGTAAATTTGTCTCTTGTCAAGGATTGGTGCCTGCTTTGCGCAGTGTTGCAGATACGGCTTTCTACTTCCTGTGATGCTATAAAGGAGCAAGGCAGTTCAGAAAATTGATAGATAAGATTTTTTGACAAATGTAAACTGACTTTTAATTTGAGGAGTTGAATAAATTTAATGGTATCTTATTTAGTTTGTCTAATATCTAATTATAGGGATTTTTCTGTCTTTTTAAAACAACAAAAACAGATTGTTTCCCAAAAGTAGTATACTCTGATTGCAATCACCTGCCAGAAAATATGAAACTTTTGTCTTATCCATGGTTTTTTTTTTTTGCATATTTAAACCTAACTATTGTGTTGTAATAGCTGTATCCTTTTCCTGCTACTATTTGCTTTGTCTTTTTTTCTGTTCTTCTGATGCATTCTTTATACATCAAACCTTGAAAAAGAGGTAGTCATGTAATATTTCTGTCTAATTTCCTTTAATATGTTATTCTTGGTGTTTTAGGAGATGTAACCCAAAAAACTACATGGCATCGCATTTCTGTATTCAGACCAGGCTTACGGGATGTAGCATACCAGTATGTGAAAAAAGGGTGAGTGGCACATGTCCGCTTCCAATTTTTTAAAGTTTGAAGTACATTTAAAATAAAATTCTGTGCATTTGTATTTGCTGTGTGGCATATCAATCTAATGTAAATATTTCAAAATCTTAAACATTTAGTCTTGTTAATATCACTTTTTAGTGTTTCGATGATGTTGCTGGAATAAGAGGATTTTGGTCGCTCTGTTTAATCTGTTATCAGTGCAGCCTTCTCCATCAGAAGTGGTATAAAGATGTAGAAAATGAAGTAAAGGCTGGACATGATCATTGAGTCTTCTTTTGCAAGTGTTACTTTTGTTTTATGAATGACTTCTGCTCTTAGGTAGATACTTTATTGATCCCGAGGGAAATTCAAGTACCAGTAGCCAAGAATTAATTATACTAAGTTAAATGCAAACATTTAAGCACACAATGCACAAATAACAAATAATGCTATCACAGTACACTAGATGCTACATACAATAATGCCAGTGCAATAGGAATTGTGCAAAAAACACTCCTACCAAAGTGATAGTTGACACATAATATTAAAGTGACTTAATGTTAAAGTAAAATAAAGTGAAGTTCCTTTGCTTATAGGATAATAACGAACGAGAAAAAAATAATATATAAAGTATAAGGTATTATTCAATGTAAATGCAAAATATAATATAGGTACAAAATATGTGTTTAATACAACACTAGATTTCTCAGTCATTAATTCTGTGGGATTTTCTTCGTACATTTTACGATTTTCCTTTCTTAAGGCTGATTTAGACTGTTGCCTATGGCTATTCTATGGCGTAGTCTGATGCTTGCCTCCTCAAAAATGTGAATGCAAGTCACATTGACATGAACCTTACATAGACTCCTATGATCTGATTAGCCAGTTGGTAACAGTGTGTTTCCTGAAACATGTTTCCCTTCATCTACAAATTTGTAAGTCAGCGAATGTATGAAATAGTGGGGAAAAATGTGAAGGACACATACAAAGGGACAAATGTGTAGCAAGAGGAATGGTGATCCTGAAGTGCAAAAACACACACACACACATTGACTGAAGGGTACCAACAATTTTGTCCACGTGTTTGTATGTATGTGTATATATATATATATATATATATATATATATATATATATATATATATATATATATATATATATATATATATATATATATACATATACATATATATATATATATATATATATATATATATATATATATATATATATATATATATATATATATATATATATATATACACATATATATATATATATATATATATATACA
This sequence comes from Polypterus senegalus, assembly GCF_016835505.1. Classification (NCBI taxonomy): domain Eukaryota; kingdom Metazoa; phylum Chordata; class Cladistia; order Polypteriformes; family Polypteridae; genus Polypterus; species Polypterus senegalus. The sequence continues at coordinate 93,933,347 of NC_053164.1, forward strand.
CACATATATATATATATATATATTAGAAGTTGGCACCTCCACATCATTGCATTCAGTTTTTATTCACGATTTGTATAGTGTCCCAAATTTTTTGGAATCCGGTTTGTGTGTGTATGTATGTAATATATGTGTGTGTGTGTATATATATAAAATATGTATTTTTTTTTTTTTTTTTTTGGGTGCTTCAGTTTGATGTTGGCTTATTAAATAAAAAATTTATTGGCAGTAGCAAACTGTTAGCCAAACATCACATAATTTTAGGCATTTTCAGATAAAAAGGAATAAATGCTGATGGTTGCCTTTTAATGTGTTTTTTCTCCAGAGCTCGTGTTATGGTTGAAGGCAAGATAGATTATGGGGAGTATGTGGACAAAAATAATGTGAGAAGGCAAGCAACTACGATCATAGCAGGTGAGCGCTGCTTATTATTATACTCAAGTATGTGGCTTCTTCTACTTCCAGTTTTGCTAAATATGAAATAATGTCAGCAGTGAAGAACTACCCCATTTGTAGAGTTTCTCTAATTATTTATGTGGCCACAATTGCCACATTTTTTAAATCAATACAATCTTGAAAAATACGGTCTTATAATGATAAAATGTTGAAAACCCTATTAGTGTGATTTGTGTAATTTATAAAGAAACATTCGTAAAATATTTATATTTTGCATAAATGTGAAAGCCATTTTACATATTATGATGGATTCCAAGTGACGAAAACATGTAGAAGAAATTTTGTAAATTATAAAGCTTTGAACTCATTTTATTGATGTTGGAGGTCATTCCATGATATAAAGCACTTCATTCAGAATATGAACTTCTATAAAGATGAGATTTAGCTTTCCTTTTCAACCAATGCCTGACTGTTTTGTTGATTTATAATTCTAACTTGTATTGTACTATTTATGGCTCAGTAAAGTCCCCGTCTATATTGTGAGCTCAACAGCCATGTGTGCTGGTATGTTGTAATGATGCGTAAAGTGCAGTGCAGAAGAGGTGATGTTTCTCGCATTCTTTTCAGTTGCTCCCCACATTTCAGTATATCTTGCAATACAGTCAGCCTTCCAGCTCCTCCCAGGGTAATTCCCATCCCTGTTGACATGTGTTATCTGCCCAGTAATGCTAAATGAAGCTTTGGTATTGATGTTCAGTTTATTTGTATCATGTCTTCTGTCCACCGATCTTGCTTTTAAAGAGTGTTGTGCAACTAACACCTGGGTGATATGGGAAGCAACTTTTTTTTTTTTTTCCTCCCCATGATGGCAGTTGTTTACTGCACAGTAAACTTCCGCAAATAACACTTATGTTAATTGATTTTTGTCTCGTAAACCCCTGAACACAGATGTTTAAAAAGAGCGAAGAAAGGCTGCAGGTCCTTCACAATAACTCTACAGTTAGGAATTTAACAATCAACAGGAGACCATTCAGTCCGTCAAGCTTGTTTGTTTAGCCAATAGTTGTCCCAGTATCTCCAGGCACTTCTTAAGGATTATCAAGGTTTGTGTTTCAATCATATGTCTCGATAGTTTGTTCTAGATTTCCCACAACTCTTTGCATAAAGAAGTGCTTCCTGGCTTAAGTCCTAAATGCTCGATTGATGTCCTCCAGTACGTCCTCAAGAACCCTACAGTTCTCTGTAACTTCCTAGAGCGATGTAGTCCTTTACAGCTTTATATACGTAAGCAGCTCTTCACAGGAGGACCAACTGGGTAATGCTGAGTGTAAACGGATCTCTGCCACGAGAAACTAGAAATGAGAGTTGTGGGTAGGGCAGGGCATCTTGAGATACACCTGAGTTCTGAGTATATGGACCTCCTTATTCGAACATGACCAGTTTCCTTAAGGTTAATTTATTTATTCCATGTTTCATCTTGAAGATTTAGATAGTGTTTTTAATATATAGTTTTGTGTTATTTATTTAATCAAAGTAATGTTTTTCTTTTTAAGGTCATATTTTAGAAACCATTTATGCAGGAATCCAAAAAATTCGAAAGGTTTCATAAACTGTTTTTCACAATTATGTAAATTTACATGCAGTAAAAGACATGAACACTCCCTAAAAATTAAAAAAAAACAGACCTGCCTTTTTTTAGTTCACAGAATGCCCATAATGCCTCTCACTGTTTCTTTTTATAATCATTTTTTTGCAGATAACATTATTTTTTTATCTGACAATCCGAAGGAGAGAGAATGAGAACTGTGCACCTGAAACGAGGTCCTCAAGTGTTTGCTTTAAAACTATTTTTTAGTAAGCATCCCACTTTGTATCGGTCTATTTGAAAAGGAGAAACAATGCAGCATCCATATATAGGCTACTCCTATCAGAAGTGTGCGATTGGTAAATTCCATGCTTTAATATGACTGACTAATATGAAAATGCTCAACGAAGAAGCACTTTTGAAGAAGAATAATCAAGAAACGTGAAACAATAGATGAAAGCAGCTACTTGGATCAAAAAATGCTAGTGGAAACATTACCGACATGTATACATCTGTGAATATTTATTTTAGGTCCTGTACTGAATTTGTATAACGTAAATGGCTGTATTATAGAATAAACTATTTTTGATATATTTTTTGTTTTAGGCTAAGGCTCAGCTAGACTTTTGTTCTTAATGTGAATTCATATATACAGTATACAAGTATACGTACTTAACATTCGTTTCCTTAAACTGACACAAGCCTTTGCTGCTTATCAGGTTCTCATAATTGGAATTTTTAGCACCTCCGTTCTGCTGATAATGTCATTTTTAGGTTCTCCGCAGATCTGTCTGTCTGTCTGTCTAGCTGTACAAATCAGAACTGACCCACTTTGAATTAAGGCTCCTTTTTAGCACTTGGCTGACATACTTTGACCCCCCGAATGTGTATATACTTCTGCAAGCCAGTAATGAGAGAACTGGATTGTTTCTGTTTTCCTGTAAATTATGCAGGATCCTGGTTTTCTCATTTTGTTAGCTAAGCTGGAATAGTTTACACTCATTCACTATATAAATTTGATCTTGGTTTTAATTCTGTTTGTTTTGTTTAAAATAAAATAAATTCATGTTTCTGTTATTTACTTCATTATTGCCAATCAGTATAAAACAATAAAATTCTGATTTAAATGAAAAAAAAAAGGTTTATCCTTGATTTAGAGTTTTTCTTTATTAACCCCCTATTTTGCTGGTTGTCAACTGTTTTCTATTCAGAGACAACTCGCCAATCTGTTCCTCTCTCACATAAAGGCCTGCAGTGACCCACTAATTGAAAAAGGAGTTAAAACCGATCCATCCATCCATTATCCAACCCGCTATATTCTAACTACTGTACAGGGTCACGGGGGTCTGCTGGAGGCAATCCCAGTAAACACAGGGCGTAAGGTGGAAAACAAACCCCGGGCAGGGCGCAGTTAAAACAGATATTACTCCAAAGTGTTTTATTTTTCTAGTGCTTGAGATTAGTAAGACTTCACCCATAACTTTTGAGAACTCGGGTAAGTGTATTAGCCTAGTGATCCTGTAAAAGAAATAAAAGAGTAAAGTGCTCAAGAGTTTTCACTGGTTTGCAGAGTGATGATAGGGGACTTCATGAAGACTGCGGAAGTTGTTAGGATGGGAAAAAAAAAACACAGAAAGATCTTCCTAACAATGAGTAGCTTGGTGGATAATATAGGCCACCATCACACTTCGTGACATTTTTTTTCCTCCCAGTTGTTGGCTTACATAATCATAAAGATGATAACCAAAGTGACGCAGCAATTTGAGAATCCCCATAACATGATCAAACACGTTTAAGTTTGCCTCAAGTCACTAAGGTAGGCTCCTGTGTGAGAGTTGACAACAAGTGGAGTGATGAACACCAACTTTAGCTGAGGATAGAGAGGTCTACACTTCTGGCATCCTCTGTGACCCTGAATGCATTTGTCCTATACCCTCTGGACACAGTGGGCTTCTACTGTGAAGATTCACCACGGTTCCAAACATTCTGCCTGTGGAGATAATGGCTGTTGTGGTGATACAGTGGTGTCCCAGGGCCTTAGAAATGGGTCTGTAGCCTTCTCCGGATGGGTAAGTTTTAACGATTGTCCTCATATCAGTTATTCCTATAAACATTGTAGTGCCTACTTCACTGTCATTGTACAGGTCAGTATATGGTGAGGCTTTGATTCAACACAAGGCTCGCTGTATTCAGTCAGTGGAGTCGAATTATTAGGTCAGATGTTTGATTGAGTGACTGGCAAGGAGTACGATTACCTTTTCACATGAACTGATTTATAGAATATCTTTTATTATTTATATATATTATGCAGCAATCTAAAAATGGTGTTGCACATTTACTCTGGTTCCCTTTATCTAATATCAGTTTTTGTCTAAAGATCTGAAGTCCTACAGTGTGACAAAAATACAGGATATCAGGAAGGGGTAAATACTTTTCCATGGCACGGTACTTAAACCTTCAACAAGAAGTAGCTGCTCACTGTATACCTGAAGAGAACAAAATTATACTTAGGAGAGGACTATGACATCAGAACCAGAGGTGCTAATTCTCATGCCAACCGCATCACACTCTAAAAAACGCACTGGAGATCAGAATCTAATGAGGACAACATCATCCGCTAAAAATGGAGATTCCACTCTCAAAAAGTTTCCAAACTGGATACTCTCCATCAATGAAAATCATGACAAGAAGGGGACCAAAAATTTGTCTTTGTTGCCCATGGGCCACATTGAATAGACTTGACTTAACACCAAGGACACAAACACAAGTCTGCACTACGGTCAGACAGCCACAGTCTTGAAGCATCTTCCATAAGATACTAGAGCAGGAGTTCTCAGACTCAGCCCTGGAGGGCCTCCGTGGCTGCAGGTTTTTAATCAGTGCTGCAAACAGAACTTGGCGTTTATTTCTATGGCTTTACTTCTGTCACCTCAGGTTATTTTTACGTCATAGATTTTTCATTTCTAAGAATATCATCCAAATTATTTGTGGCTAGAGCAGATTAGGCCATTTTATTTCATACTTCTCATCCATTTCTCTCCAAATATTCAATTACAACACAATTTCATGCTGAATTCACTCATGCATACATGGGAGCAGGTTAGACGGCGAGCTGCTGGCTCCTTTGTCAGTATTAATTGACAACTGGCTAACAAAACAAGTAGTAATCATAAAAAGTGAATGTGGCTGATGACGACTAAAAATCAATTAAGGATTGGGAATCACTAAAATGAAGCACAAAAATTGCTTCTAATGAAGAACAAAATCATGCAGCCGTCTATGGCCAAACATGAGGACTCTGTATAGTTAGCAGGTACAAGGTCTAGCACATGAAAACAAGCCTCTTGTAAGAGCCATTTTCCTAGTTCTATAAGATTCATGAATATTTTACTAGATGACAATGCATACTCTATGGGAGGCTCCTATAACCCCCATAAGTAGAATTGTATTGGTATATTCTAGCTATTTCTAACAGCTTTGAGTAAATACCAAATAACTACCAGTAAATACCAAAGTAACTACCAAATAAGATCGCCGAACTGGTTGCGCTGATGAAACATGTCAGGACCTACAGAGAATGCAGCTTGCTGTGTTTTAGTGAAACGTGGCTAACAACTAACATCCCAGATGCTAACATGGAGCTACCCGGGTTTAGCACAGTCAGAGCGGACAGAGACGCAAATACCTGCAGAAGAAGAAAGGAGGGGGTGTCGCTGTCTATGTCAATACAAAGTGGTGCAACTCAGGACATGTAAACGTTAAAATCTCCACTAGCTGCAGGGACATTGAACTGTTAGCCGTAAGTTTACATCCCTATTACTTGCCCAGAGAGTTTGGACACGTGATTGTTGTTATTGTTTACATCCCCCCTCGGGCGGACATGGAGATAGCGGGTGACATCATCCATTCTGCTGTTGCTAAGTTACAAACACAGCACTCTGAGGCGCTTGTGCTAATCTCTGGAGACTTTAACCATGTAACGCTGGACAAAATATTACCTGCCTTCTCCCAGTATGTGGATTGTAACACCCGGGGAAATAGGACTATTGGCCTACTGTATGCAAACGTCAAAGAAGCATACAGCGCCACCCCGCTGCCTGCGCTTGGGAAAGCAGATCATAACCTGGTTCTGCTTCAGCCTCAATACAAACCAAGAGTGAAGGCGCTACCTACAACCACACGCTCATTTAGGAAGTGGTCCCCTGAGGCAGAGCAGGCTCTGAGAGACTGCTTTGGAACTCGGACTGGGATATCCAGCAGGGATCATATAGTGAGAACATTGAGGAGGTTGTTGACTGCACTACTGACTACATCAACTTCTGTATGGACATTGTAGTTTTAGTAAGAACAGTACGCTGCTATGCTAACAACATGCCATAGATTACAAGTGACATCAAAGGCCTTTTGAACCAGAAGAAAAGGGCTTTTAAAGGCGGTGATCAGCATGAGCTCAAGTGCGTGTAGATGGAGCAGTACAGGAGAAACCTAGAGCAGATGTTGCAGAATAACAGCATGAAGGAAGTGTGGGATGGGATGAAGATCATCACTGGCTGCAGCTTGAAGTGGGGTGCCACCATCGAGAGAGATGTGGAGAGAGCAAACCAGATGAACAACTTTTTTAGCAGGTTTGACCACCCTAACCCACTCTCACCTCGGAGTACTGCATCCTTAACCCATCCTTCTGCTGATACCAGAATAGGAGAGAGTTTACCCCAACCCACAATTGCAGCAGCCCAGGTAAGCAGAGAGTTGAGGAGACTTCATGCCAGCAAAGCAGCGGGTCTAGATGGAGTATCGCCACAACTGCTGAAGGCCTGTGCGCTGGAGCTGGGGAGTCCTCTACAGCACATCTTCAACCTGAGCCTGGAACACGGGAGAGTCCCGAAGCTTTGGAAAACATCTTGCATCACCCCAATCCCAAAGGTATCACGTCCTAGTGAGCTGAACGACTTCCGGCCTGTCACTCTGATGTCACCTGTGATGAAGATCCTGGAGCAGCTGCTGCTTCACTACCTGAGGCCACAGGTCCGCCACGCCCTTGACCCTCTGCAGTTCGCATACCAGGAGAAGTTGGGAGTGGAGAATGCCATCATCTATATGCTACAACGATCCCTCTCCTACTTGGACAGAGGCAATGGTGCTGTAAGAATTATGTTTCTGGACTTCTCTAGCGCCTTCAACACCATCCAACCTCTGCTCCTTAGGGTCAAGCTGACAGAGATGGGAGTAGATTCATACCTGGTAGCATGGATCGTGGACTATCTTAAAGACAGACCTCAGTATGTGCGTCTTGGGAACTGCAGGTCTGACATTGTGGTCAGCAACACAGGAGCGCCGCAGGGGATTGTACTTTCTCCGGTCCTGTTCAGCCTGTACACATCAGACTTCCAATAAAACTCAGAGTCCTGTCATGTGCAAAAGTTTGCAGATGACACTGCTATCGTGGGCTGCATCAGGAGTGGGCAGGAGGAGGAGTATAGGAACCTAATCAAGGACTTTGTTAATTGGTGCGACTCAAACCACTTACACCTGAACACCAGCAAAACCAAGGAGCTGGTGGTGGATTTTAGGAGGCCCAGGCCCCTCATGGACCCCGTGATCATCAGAGGAGACTGTGTGCAGAGGGTACAGACCTATAAATACCTGGGAGTGCAGCTAGATGATAAATTGGACTGGACCTCCAATACTGATGCTCTGTGCAAGAGAGGACAGAGCTGACTATACTCCCTTAGAAGGCTGGCATCTTTCAACATCTGCAATAATGCAATATAATGCAATAATCTGCATCTTGCGGCCACATGTCTTGGACATTCGGGTGAAGAGAGGGCGGAGCTGTCAACTGATCACCACCTGGTGGTGAGTTGGCTTCGATGGTGGGGGAGGATGCTGGTTAGGCCTGGTAGACCCAAACGTGTTGTGAGGGTCTGCTGAGAACGTCTGGCAGAGTCCTCTGTCAGAAGTAGCTTCAACTCCCACCTCCGGCAGAATTTTGACCACGTTTCGAGGGAGGTGGGGGACATTGAGTCCGAATGGGCCATGTTCCGTGCCTCTATTGTTGAGGTGGCTGACCGGAGCTGTGGCCGTAAGGTGGTCGGTGCCTGTCGTGGCAGCAATCCCCGAACCCATTGGTGGACACTGGCGGTGAGGGATGCTGTTAAGCTGAAGAAGGAGTCCTACCTGACTATTTTATCCTGTGGGACTCTGTAGGCAGCTAATAGGTACCGACAGGCCAAGCGGAATGCTGCCTAGGTGGTTGCTGAGACAAAAACTCGGGCATGGGAGGAGTTTGGAGAGGCCATGGAGAACGACTTTCGGATGGCTTTGAGGAGATTCTGGTCCACCATCCGTCGTCTCAGGAGGGGGAAGCAGTGTAGTTTCAACACCGTATATAGTGGGGATGGTGTGCTGCTGACCTCGACTCGGGACGTTGTGGGTCAGTGGGGCGAGTACTTCGAAAACCTCCTAAATCCCACTAATATGCCTTCCAATGAGGAAGCAGAGCCTGGGGACTCGGAGGTGGGCTCTGCCATCTCTGGGGCTGAGGTCACCGAGGTGGTCAAAAAACTCCTTGGTGGCAGGGCCCCGGGGGTGGATGAGATACGCCCGGAGTTCCTCAAGGCTCTGGATCTTGTAGGACTGTCTTGGTTGACACGTCTCTGCAACATCGCATGGACATCGGGAACAGTGCCTCTGAATTTGGCAGACTGGGGTGATGGTCCCCCTCTATAAGAAGGGGGACCGGAGGGTGTGTTCCAACTAAAGAGGGACCACACTCCTCAGCTTCCCTGGAAAAGTTTATTCGGGGGTCCTGGAGAGGAGGGTCCATCGGATAGTTGAACCTCGGATTCAGGAGGTCGCAGAACAGTGGACCAGCTCTACACCCTTAGCAGAATCCTGGAGGGTGCATGGGAGTTTGCCCAACCAGTCTACATGTGTTTTGTGGACATGGAAAAGGCATTCGACCGTGTCACTCGGGGAATCCTGTGGGGTGCTCCGGGGGTATGGGGTACCAGACCCCCTGATAAGAGCTGTTTGGTCCCTGTACAACCAGTGTCAGAGCCTGGTCTGCATTGCCGGCAGTAAGTCGAGCCCGCTTCCACTGAGAGTTGGACTCCACCATGGCTGCCCTTTGTCACCGATTCTGTTCATAACTTTTATGGACAGTATTTCTAGGCGCAGCCAGGATGTTAAGGGGGTGCTTTTTGCAGATGATGTTGTCCTGTTTGCTTCATCAGGCCGTGATCTTCAGCTCTCTCTGAATCGGTTCGCAGCTGAGTGTGAAGTGGCTGGGATGAGAATCAGCACCTCCAAATCCGAGATCATGGTCCTCAGCCAGAAAAGGGTGGAGTGCCCTCTCAGGGTTGGGGGAGAGATCCTGCCCCAAGTGGAGGAGTTTAAGTATCTTGGGGTCTTGTTCACGAGGGAAGAATTGAGCGTGAGATCGACAGGTGGATCGGTGCTGCATCCGCAGTGATACGGGCACTGCATCAGTCTGTCGTGGTGAAAAAGGAGCTGAGCCGTAAGGCAAAACTATCAGCTTACCAGTCGATCTACGTTCCTACCCTCACCTATGGTCATGAGCTATGGGTGGTGACGAGATTGCGAATACAAGCAGCTGAAATGAGTTTCTTCCGCAGGGTGTCTGGGCTTTCTCTTAAAGATAGGGTGAGAAGCTCAGTCATCCGGAAGGGGCTCAGAGTAGAGCCGCTACTCCTCCGCATCGAGAGGAGTCAGATGAGGTGGCTCGGGCATCTGATCAGGATGCCTCCTGGATGCGTCCCTGGTGAGGTGTTCCGGGCACGTCCAACCAGGAGAAGACCCTGGGGAAGACCCAGGACACGCTGGAGGGACTATGTCTCCCGGCTGGCCTGGGAATGCCTTGGGATTCTCCCAGAAGAGCTAGTAGAAGTGGCCGGTGAGAGGGAAGTCTGGGCCTCTCTGCTCAAGCTGCTGCCCCCACGACCCGACCTCAGATAAGCGGAAGAGGATGGATGGATAGATGTTCTATCAGATGGTTGTGGCGAGTGCCGTCTTCTACGCAGTGGTGTGCTGGGGAGGCAGCATAAAGAAGAGGGATGCCTCACACCTGGACAAACTGGTGAGGAAGGCAGGCTCTATTGTATGCACGGAGCTGGACAGTGTGACATCCGTGGCAGAGCAACAGGCGCTAAGCAGGCTCCTGTCAATAATGGAAAATCCACTGTATCCACTGAACAGTATCATCTCCAGACAGAGGATCAGCTTCAGCGACAAACTGCTGTCACTGTCCTGCTCCACTGACAGACTGAGGAGATCAATTCTCCCCTACACTATGCGACTCTTCAGTTCCACCCGGGGAGGTAAACGTTAATATTATACAAAATTATTGTCTGTCTGTTATACCTTCATTGTTATCACTCTTCGATTTAATATTGTTCTTTATCAGTATGCTGCTGCTGGAGTATATGAATTTCCCTTTGGGATTAATAAAGTTATCTATCTATCTATCTATCTATCTATCTAAACATTATTCTTCAGTTAGTGACAGCCTTGTCATGTGTAAAGCATAGAGGGCATACTTTTTTAAACCATGCTTGTACCCTCGCCTACGGGCTCTTTGAGTGTGTGAAGTAACACGTAAAGATAATGTGCTTATATAAGCATGAAGTTGTGCGCTTAAGGCGTACAGAAGAAGAAATTAAGAACCTTTAAGTATAGAAAGAAGAAGTAAAGAACTTTTAAGTACAGAAATAACTAAAGTTTCTCAAGAAAGCTAAGTTTATAGAAGATACATTTTTCTTTTTTTTTTTGCCTTTTATTCTACGTGTGTAACTATGTTTCCTTTATTCTTGTGTGGATTATCTGCTTTTAACTTTCACTAAATACTTTAAAAACAAACCTTTGGACTGAGAGATTTATTTAGGCATGCGTTTTGCCCATGCTCGACTTCGCCTTATACTTCGGCGGCAACACCTATAAAACACCCAAGTAAGGACAAAGAGAGGGTCTTTGAGATGATGTGAGTGGAACATCACCAGGGCCTCGCTGTTGCCCTCTGCATTTACCAAATTACAACTCCCAAACTTTGCACCTCTTCTCATTGACCCTGTACACTATTGCTGGCTCCTGGAAACTGAAGTCTTCTCATTTCCTCTGCCACAGCTTCATCATAATAATGAATTCATCCTCTTAGAAACAGCATGTCCTCAAATAAACTTTACTACAGTCACCTGACTGTTTTATGAGAAAATCTGTTTTGTGGGGTCCCTGTTGCTTGATGTTTAACTTCCAGCAATCGTCCTCTTCTCAAAAAGGTGCAGAGGCGGCTGCACAAGGGACTTCTGTTCACCACTCTATCCTAGCGCCTTTCAGGATTCTGATTGGCTAATGACAAGCACATTAAGTCGCATCTGGAAACGTGGAAACTTTCAAGGTGATATTGCAGGGCGTCTGCAGATAACCTAATACAGGCTCCGACTGCGCCAGAAAAAGAAAAAACCATTTCTGATGAAATTAGTAATGTAATATAATTTTAAACAATGTTAAGTATTCACTTTAAAATATTTTTGATTCTTATTTTTTGCTGGTAAAACCGGGTGGTTCCAGGGCCTGGATGAGATGCTCACTGCTCCTCAATTAATGGATTTATTCAAACAGATTCCACAGTCTCTGTTCCGTACTCCAGCTTTATCAGCCCAGGGTGGTCGAGGAGTGCAATTTCTTATTATTTGTAATCCACTCTTTGACCCTTCTTTTTAAAAAGGGGGACAACTACACCACTCTATTATTTCTAACATATTGTCCCCACGCCATGCAATACTGAAGAGGCAAAACTCTCAACAATCTCCAGGGCTTTCATCACTTCTGGTCAGAGGTTATCCAGCCCCATGTTATTATGAAGATTTTTAATCACCATGGTGTCCCAATCCACAATGCTTCTGATGCTGCATCCTCCATGAAGAGCTTATCCACCATGTTTAGGAATTCCTTCCATCTCACCTCTCAAAGGGAGACAGTTTTGAGAGCGGGTTTGACTTAGTATCGAATAAGCGGTTGCTCACGGGGTCCTGAATGAGGCACGTTGCCTGCATTGTGAGGGAGCGTCACTAATGGTACTATGGCCATGTGGTGCGATTCCCAGAGGGTGATCTGACTCGCCGGACATTCATTATTGAGGACCCGAGCGGCTAGACCAGGGCCAAGAGGACACCCACATAACACTTTGCTGCGACAGCTAGAGGGTCATTTCCAGAGGGTGGAACTGGACCAAAGTGTCTGGCTTGGGGGTTGCTATCCTAAGCTGTTTTATAGTGTGGTGGGTGTGACAAAGTGCTGTACCAATGCATGCTCCCCAACCTGACCTGACGCTTCTCAACAATATCCTTCAAACAATAGCATCAACCCAAAGAGAGCAGCTTCTCATCTCTGGCAGTAATGAAGAGGAGAATACAATGCAGTTAGAACTCAGTTTTAAGGTGCACCTCAAATTGCTCTGAATGAAGGGCAGACCTTAGCTAATATGGCAACAGCACTGTCAGACACAACGACAGCGCTCTGGAAACTAATAGTGTAGCAACAAATATTGTAATAATGTCATTATTCTTCTCTATATATATAAATTCCAACATCTGTCTGTATGTCTGTCCACTTTTCATGAGAGAACGGCTTAATGGATTTAGATTGGGTTTTTTTCTATAATTTGCTTGAAAATTCCAGTTCATTTTGCGACTTCACTCATCACGCTAAGTATCATAGTTTGCTTGCAGTACCGATTTATTTGCACAAATCTGAGAGGAGGGGGCGGGGCCGTCCTCAGTCACACCCCATCCGAAGGGCGTATCTTACATCTGCTTAGCTAATGAACGAGAAAACTACTTAACGGATTTAGATCGGGTTTTTTTCTAGAATTTGCTTGAAAACTCCGGTTGATTTTTTGACTTCACTCATCGCGCTAAGAATCATAGTTCGCTTGCAGGAGCGATATATTCATGCTAATCTGAGACAGAGGCTGCAGGCCGAAGGGAGCGGGAAGCGTGATGTCAAGAGTGGGGAGTCGGTCTACCTCTGTGTTTTGGAGCGTAACTTGCCTCCGCTTAGCTAGTGATACCTTTTTGTTTATTGATTTTTAAAGTTTGTCTTGTTTCACTACAACGCAGGTGGCGCCACAGGGAACAGCTACTTTTATATAAAATACAGTAGATTTCCTGTCTTCCCACATGTTTCCTATACACCACCATTTCACCAATCTGCATCAAATTTTGCATACTTGCTCTTCAAGGCCATACAGACAAGACAGACTACTTTGGAACCCAAAATTTTGACCTGGGGGATCCCAGTTTTTTTTTTTCCTTTGTGCGCTACCTTTTGTACACCAGTGCCACCTGCTGGCTCAGAGTAAGTGGAACATTCAAGAGACTGAAGCCGGATGAGCAGCGTTTAACATTACTTACCTGGGCCACACTGCATGCTACTTCTGTCTACTCTAGTATAAAAAAGAGTATCGTGCGCTTTTGCAAGGGGTATTGGGTGAGACTTGGTCAACAATGAAAGTACAGCATAACCCATAGGTGATTCAAAGGGTTGTGCTTTAGCTCCTGCTTTGTTGGCCTTTCTTCGTAATTTAACTATGAACTGCCCACCTTGCACTAAGAGGATGAGTCAGAAATGGCAGCATTCAGGATTACAATCCAACAAGAAGCTGCCACAATTCTGAAATCCTATTGGACCTAAAATGAACAAATTCACGACTCAAAAGAGCAGAGACATTGACAGAGAGGCAGTGTGGATGATCGATGGGACAGCTAGTGATAACAGCAGGTTCACCATTTAAAAAAACACAAACTTTTGCTTTCTACAAATAGAGCTACCAGGTACTTTAGTTTGTTTTAACAATAAAAATGGCATCTCATGTTTTACATTTTTTTTTCTGCACCAAAAAGATCCCTGTAGGTATAACTCTGACATACAGTTTAATTAGTATTTGCTATAAACTTTACTGTTATGCTTTGTGGCCCGGCACCCCCAGGGCTCCACCAACAAAGCACAAGGAATATCAGGACATTTAAATGAGCTGAATACAACTACAAACACTGCAAAAAATCCATACAAAAATGAAAAACAACAATAAAACACACAAACACACCTAATACTTTACGCTTACCTTATACTCATCTGTAACCATCAAAAGCAGTTTCAATTCGTAGTCTGTGCAGACAAAGAGGTCTGGCTTGGCAAACTCTTCAGGCGCACTCTGGGTTTTTATTTTTCCTTTTTTGCATTTCAATTAACTTCAGGTGTGCTCTGTAAAAAAACAACACTCATGGCTGACAAACACCGTATGCCAAATAGGAAAGATTTATACTGAAAAAATTCTAGAAAACAATCTGAAAACACCAACAGCAATGAAAAACTTTAAAAGTGCTATTTTCAAATGCATTCATGTTAATGTGGCCTGAAGGTAAATGTGTTTTATCTTGATTACTTAATACCCCTTAGAACAAGCAAAGATCTATCTATCTACTGTCTGGTGGGAAAGAACAGGACAGGGGGCCTTATGTATAAATGGGGCATAGGCACAAAAACGTTTCCAAGTTCAAATCGCGATGTATAAAACCTAAACTTGGCATACAGCCACACACATTTCCACAGTAGCTCATACCCTGGCGTACGCAAGTTCTGCGCTCGGTTTTGCAGACTGGCGGCACCCAGCATCAAAGCAGTGCTACTGTTCCTATTTGGTTTCCCTTTCTTTTTTAGATCCACATCCCTGATGCAGCTTTATAAATACACTGAAATTAACTGCATATTGTTTATTAGTTTAATGCATCTGATTGTAATTAACCAGTAACAATATAATGGTCCACAGAATGGTCAAACTATTCCAATATCATAACTGCTTTAGCGTTGTTAATCTCACTGCACCTTCTTCTTTCAGCTGCTCCCATTAGGGGTTGCCACAGTGGATCATCTTTTTCCATGTTACTCTCACTGCACCACTCGGAGTATTTATATCACTGTATCTGAGTGTGGAATCACAGCTCTACAGCAGCTGACTGGAAAAAGAATTATCGGTATACAGCATCAAGCACACGCTGCCTCAGCCATGCTGTCTATTGAACTGCTCTCATATGGCAAACACTTCAGAGCCTTTCCTGTACGGACCTTGCGGTTCTGAAACAGTTTCCTCCCAAGAACTCTAAACGTAGTCAATCAGTCCATCAAGTGCTCCTTGTAGAATGCTTTGTACTTATAAGTACAATTACCTCACTGTAAACTTGCGATACATTGCACAACCTGAGCCACTTTATAAAGCGCGTATTTACATATGATGACGATATCATTTTTAAGATGAAATGCAACAAAATATGTTTATTATATTATACAGATAAAACTTTAGCTTTATTTAAATAATCTATATTGGTAACAATTAAACATGTGTGGACACGGTGCCGCAGTGTTAGCGAGGAGCTGGCGCTCCGTTCACAGATTGTTCCTGCCTCACGCTGTGTTCTTGCTAGGGCTGACGCGACACTGGTAGGATAGATGGATAAAATAACTAAACATGTACTATGAAGATATTTCAATTTTCCTTAAAAGATCTGAAGAATCAGCGTTCTAACTTTACAGATGGCTAAACGTCTATTACAGAGGTGATTGTGTGGCTATTGGTTATTTGGAGAAAGAAAAGGAAGGACAGGAATTGGAGGTTAGTACGTTTGAAAGAGACAGTACTGCTGCAATAAATTATTTCATCGAAGGTCGCACACGGAGCAGCAAGCATCTTGTATGAGGCATGAACAATCACTGCGCAACCGCATTCCCATGTTTAATAACATGCTTTAACTCCTATTATCATGAAAATTACATCAAGTATCCATCTCAGTATTTTATTTATTCAGAGAGCTGTAATATCACAAATGTAATAGAATCTGTGTCCTGTCGGAGGAAGAGAAAGCATGTTTAAGAAGCACGTAGTGATTCACACACATAGAGAACATAGAAGAACACATGCAATACAAAGCATTTAATGTGCTACTTAAGTTACAATGGGATTTGAGAAACTAGTAAATTAAACAATTTTAAGATGAATTTTATCATGTTCTGCTTTAATGACAAAATAAACTGCGTGATTAAAGTGGAAATTTAGAGATTAAAGTTGACATTTTATGCTTTTTTCCCACTGTGTGCCTTTTTTTTTATCTGTACCCTAATAAGCTTTCATATAACACTCAGACGGTGTGCTACGACTCACCTTTTCACGGTGACTTTGACAGCTTCTTTTTTATTTCAGGCACTGTGCGACTTTGTGAACTTGAACTTTCGAGTTTCTCTGACACTATGTCACTCGATCAACTTCCTTTTGTTGTTTATACCACTGTTTAAACCAACAAATAGTCCATTTTTCTTTGCCTCCACTTGGTATTCGCTGAAATTCTTCTATTCCCCCCGTGCTTTTGCCATTGCCTTTTCACAGAATGCTGAGCTTATGGGCTATTTATATTGATTTGCATATTCAAAGAGGTGTAATTCTGGGAGGAGACGGGGCGGGACAGCAGGAGCGTGCACGTACGTTACTTTTCATGCTGACTGGGATTTATATAGAAGAAGAACGTGGAACTTGGTGTTTGCACAGATTTATGCATCTGGATTTTTTTGTGCGTAAGCACATTTTCGTTTTGTTCGTACGCCATGTTAGAGTGTGAATTCTACGCACGCCGTTAAGCATGAGGCCCCAGTAGATGAAAAGGCAAAAGCATAGTCTTTAAACTCGCAGAAGTCTAAGCCAGGAAAGCATAATATAATGTGTGGAGATTAGCCTGACTACAGACAGACACAGAACACACAGAAATCCCAGAAACACACACGTTTAATTTTCTCCTTTGTTTTTATAGCATCACACAATGCACAAATCTCTAACATTGCTCACAGTCCTTTCCTTCTCTTCTTCTACTCTTCTCTGCCGCCTGCACTCCTCTCCCACAAGCTCCGTCCTCCATCTCCCGACTCCAGCTCCCCGAATGCAGTAAGGCGGCCCCCTTTTATAATGCACACGGATATGCTCCCCGATGACCTTCCTGCAGCACTTCTTAGTGTGGCAGAAGTGCTTGCAGTCCATGGCAGTCCATGGCTCCTGAACCATCCAGGTACCCCCTGAAGGTAGTCCCGATGCAGACCAGGGTGGCAGTCCTCTCGTATGCCAGAGGAGATATTGTTCCTCTCCCAGTCCTTCCATCCTTCAGACGTTCCGCCACAAATGAAACACCAAAGGCCAAAGCACTAATCAAAAACAGAAAACGAAAAACAACATGTAAGATTCTATCTATTAAGATTATAAGTAGATTTTTTTCATCATAATCCAAAATTGTGTACATCAGGAGTAGCCATTTTAAATACAGTGGCAGCAAAGGGAATGTACTGTATGGGTGACAACAACATGGCCACTGGCCACCAAAATTGTGGCACAAAACAAAACAGCAGTACAAAAATAAACATGAATAGTAAAAAATCATTTTAACTAGAAAATGAACAAAGAAGTGCAAAAAGAAATAAACATAATACAAAACCACAGAATTGTTACACTTGCATTGTTTATTTGGAAAAGTGCTATTTAAAAACATGAATGTTATATAAAATACTAGGGGGCTCGCTTTGCTTGCCAATCCCCCCCGTCTCTGCCGCTTGGCTTGTGAAGAAGGGGGCTGAAAGCACCACAAGGAGACTCAGTCTTTCCTCCGAAACTCCTCTTAAATGATGATACAATGGGAAACAAATATAGTTGTTTTTTTTTTACCTCCTGTTTGCTCAATGAGCTGTTGGCTTGCTGCTGCTGCCCTTTCGCATAATCTGCATCTCGCGCTGCGCATTTTTGTCATATCATTAATGTCCATACATCCAATCTCTTTTCGCTTTTACCTTTTCATCAATATTGCTTTGAATTTTGATTCCGTGTTTGGAATTTCATTGTGCCAAAGCAATGTATAACTGCCCATGAGTGAATATCATTTCTTTTTCTCAAGAAATATGTCTGGCAATAGCATTCACACAAATGAGAACTGATTTCTTTCATGGAATTTCACTTTCAGTGCTCCGGTTTCCACCCACAGTCCGGGTTAGGTGCATTGGCGATCCTAAATTGTCCCTAGTGTATGTTTAGTATGTGTGTGTGTGTGTGTGCCCTGCGGTGGGCTGGCACCCTGCCCGGGATTTGTTCCTGCTTTGCGACCTGTGCTGGCTGGGATTGGCTCCAGCAGACCCCCGTGACCTTGTGTTAGGATATAGTGGGTTGGATAATGGATGGATGGATGGATTTCATTTTCACCAAATAGCAAATCTTTTAATTTTCGCTGATACGCCTCTTCATAGGAAACAAACAATCTTTTTTTTTTCCTGATGGCAACACGACGGTCTACAGTTTATATCCGAACAATATATTTGATTTCTTTTCGCTGTTCCATTATTTCACTAAGTAATAATTTCCGTTTGTTTGTGCTAATGTGATCTTTACTATCCTTTTTTGAGACTTTTACCTGCTCTGCATGTGTGCCGCGCCAACGTTTTTGAATTCTTTATGTCGTTCTACTTTGTCATCTATTCTTTGTTTTATTTCCGGTCCTGGATGTGGTTAAATCTCTTGGCACAAAGTCTCATCTTGCGGCACATGAAAGTGTCTTTGTGAGAAAATCACATCTCGTCTCCTTCCAGCCTTCCAAGATTTTTTTTTTATAATAGAGAGATGTGTACTGTGCAAAAATAATTTACGTGAAAACTAGTACAAAAATACAATTTTGATCACTTTTTGCATGTGCATTTGTGTGTGTGATAGCCCCGTGTGCGTTTTACAAGAGTTGTTTTGGCCACGGCACATTGGAGGGATTATTTCTGGAACTATCCATAAAGGGGCAGAGTGGTATGGTCTTTCTATCCCGCAATGTTGCCAATAAAACACTCAGTAAGGCCAACAGGTAGGGAATGAGTGTCAGGTACATGCATGTCAATGCCTTACAATGGGCAGGGCCCCCCAGTGCGGACGTACTCCTGATTCCTGCCCCCAACTTGGAATCAGTGAGCTTAGCAAATGGATTGATTTATTTTCAACTTTTATATATACATAAAAAACATTACACTTCACAAATACAATTATTTTACTAAACCCTTAATTCAAGCAATCCACCGCATGGTATATGAAGATTCCTTTTTTAATATGCGGACCATCTGTCATCTTTATTAGACTATAGCTTTTATAATTTTGGAACATTCCTTCAAATTTTTCTCTTTTTTCTCCCTCATTATTTTACGTGAGGGCCACAGTGTTGCTTCAGCCGAATGTGTTGACCATATGCAGTAGATGAGTCCATGAAAGCAAACTGACCAAATAAAGTAAGTGGCAGAGATTACTGTTGGGATGCTCAACAGATCTACAGTCAGATACAGGCACAGGTCAATGTTGTTAGTAATCAAATTCAAAAAGCAAAACAAAACTACACGTTACTGGACTTTGTTGAGTTTCTCAAATTGTTTTCTTTTATTTAAGCATAACAAGTGTTGTGTTTTTGCCTTAGTTTGCATGCTGTTTATGTATCTGTGTCACTTTTCTCAGAGCACTTTGGTGATTATGGGTGTGTGTGAATGTGCCTGAGGTCACCGGGCTCTGTCGAGGTTTACTTCATGCCTTGTGCCCTAACTCTGTAAGCTGCAGTCTTATATCTGAGTAAGTGGCATTCTGAAATGAAATAAGCAAATAAGATGAGATATTTTATTAAAGGATATTTTACTAGGAGTGCATAATTTATGGCAAAGAAGACTAATTTGAGTAGACATGGGTGCTTATCACTGAGACCTTTCCCGACTATGCTGATGTAAAGAGTACAGTTGCTTATGAATTTCAATAACAGGGACAGAAAATTGCCATAAATACACATGTGAAGAAAACATTAATTACAGTCATATGAAAAAGTTTGGGAACCCCTCTTAATTCTTTGGATTTTTGTTTATCATTGGCTGAGCTTTCAAAGTAGCAAATTCCTTTTAATATACAGTATGACATGCCTTATGGAAGCAGTAGTATTTCAGCAGTGACATTAGGTTTATTGGATTAACAGACAATTTGCAATATGCATCATAACAAAATTAGACAGGTAAATACATTTGGGCAGAGACATTACATAAATACTTAGTTGAGCCTCCTTTTGCTCCTTTGAGCCTCTAGACGCCTTCTATAGCCTTTGACTGCCTGGATTCTGGATGGAGGTATTTATGACCATTCTTCCATACAAAATCTGTCCAGTTCAGTTAAATTTGATGGCTGCCAAGCATGGACAGCCTGCTTCAAATCATCCCATAGATTTTCAATGATATTCAAGTAGGGGACTGTGACATCCATTCCAGAACATTGTACTTCTCCCTCTGCATGAATGCATTTGTAGACTTTGAACTGTGCTTTTGGTCATTCTCTTGTTGGAATATCCAACACCTGCGTAACTTCAACTTTGTGACTAATGCTTGAACATTATCCTGAAGAATTTGTTGATATTGGGTTGAATTCATCCGACCCTCGACTTTAACAAGGGCCCCAGTCCCTGAACTAGCCACACAGCCACACAGCATGATGGAACCTCCACCAAATTTGACAGTAGGTAGCAGGTGTTTTTCTTGGAAAGCAGTGTTCTTCTTCCGTCATGCAAAGCGCTTTTTGTTATGACCAAATAATTCATTTATCTCATCAGTCCAGAGCACTTTGTTCCAAAATGAATCTGGCTTATCTAAATAACCATTTGCATACAATAAGCAACTCTGTTTGAGGTGTGAGTGCAGAAAGGGCTTCTTTCTCATCACATTGCCATACAGATGTTCTTTGCGCAAATTGCGCTGAATTGTAAAACGATGTACAGATACACCATCTGCAGCAAGATGTTCTTGCAGGTCTTTGGTGGTGATCTGTAGGTTGTCTGTAACCATTCTCACAAACTTGCGCATATGCCGCACCTGTATTTTTCTTGGCCTGCCAGACTTGGGTTTAACAGCAACTTTGCCTGTGGCCTTCCATATACTGATTACATTCCTTACAGTTGAAACTGACAGTTTAAGCCTCTGAGATAACTTTTTGTAGCCTTCCCCTAAACCATGATACTGAACAATCTTTGTTTTCAGATCTTTTGAGAGTTGCTTTGAGGATCTCATGCTGTCACTCTTCAGAGGGGAGTCAAAGGGAAGCACAACTTGCAACTGACCACCTTAAATACCTTTTCTCATGATTGGACACACCTGTCTATGAAGTTCAAGGCTTAACAAGCTAATCCAACCAATTTGGTGTTGTAAGTAATCACTATTGAGCAGTTACATGAATTCAAATCAGCAAAATTACAAGAGGACCCACATTTTTGCTCAGCCAGTTTTTCACATTTGATTTAATTTCATACAACTAAATACTGCTTCACTAAAAATCTTTGTTCGGAAAACACCCCAGTACTCAGATGTTCCTAGGAAATGAAAGACATACCACTGTTATCTTTTGTGTTGAAAGTAAATTATTATGCAGGCTGAGAGGGGTTCCCAAACTTTTTCATATGACTGTATATTACTTGGGTTCATTTTTATTTAATTAATTGTATAGTAAATAAGACACTAAAAATTAAACATTGGGAAAAGCAAACAAAAAAAAAACATTTACATGAAAAACAGCAGTGGAGATGTATAATCTAAAAATGCTGAAGAATACAGCTATCAGTGCTGATTGAGGCTCAAATCTAATTCTGGAAAATGAATCATTACAAATGTATAGGATGGTGTGCTAGCACAATGATAAGTGGTGCTGCCTCCCAGCTCCAGAGTTGAGGGTCCAGTCACCGTCTGTGTGGAGTATTGTATGTTCTCACAGTGTTGTTGTGAATGTTGTCAGGTTTCCTCCAACATCCAAGATCGAGTAAGGATGTGTGAACTGCCACAGACTAGTGTCCTAACCAGGATTTGTTCAAAGAACAACTTTGGATGAATAATTCTGCATTTTACTGCTACTAAATTTATTTTCAAATTGTTATTCATACAAATAAAATTATTTCTAATTTGTTTTTATTTCCTCTCACAGTCCAGAGAAATTAACTTTCTTTATTTCTCACACTGTAGCCCCAACAATTACTGGAGGGAAATTCTGGTGCTGTTGTTTAAATAAATTTAATTAATAATAATAATTAATTTTATTTATAATGCGCCTTTCCCATTTGAATGAATGGAAAGGGAATAAGCAGAAACTCTGGTGTCTGAGGATGAATATATTGTAATGCTATTTAGTATATATGTTACCATCTATGTGTGAGAGGCATTGTGTACAAAGCCTAGCAAATCTATAGAATGCCAAAAATGGGATGTCACAGTATGAAATGATTCAACTTTCAAACATTTCCTAGGCATTCTTTGCAATGCCAAAAAGCAAATACTATTTGTCATTGTGTATAATGCCTAAGTATTATAGACAATGCTTAGTGGAAGAATATAGAATATTAAAGTAGCACAGACATTTTATGCTTTGCCTAAAAAGTCACAGATTCTATAGATTTCCTAGGCATTCTATACAATACCTGCTTTTCTCATATTACCGGTAACATATACATTATGCCTCATTACTACTCTAAAAACTAACATAAATAAAAAGAATTGTGGTAATGTTCCTGTCAGTTTTTGACACAGCCTTTCAGCTCTCAGGTGTTGGACTATTAGCCACATTTTGCCTGTTCAGACCCTCAGCACTTATCCACTGATTGACCTTGTGCAAGTCATTAAAAACGCCAGGGCTACTCCAGGTAAAAACAGGGAAAAGAACAATATGTGCTTGACAGAAAGCATCAGCTAAATAAATAACATAATAACCCTGTCTAGACACATCATTATTGCTAAACAGAGAATTAACTTTGTGCATTAAGGAATAAGAGAAATTATGTTTAAACATAAACCCTTAATTGTCTTGCATCATTTGCATTAAAAGAAATAATCAGAAATTGGATATCACTAGAAAAGATGTGAGGAAAAAAGAAAATAACTTCAAGTTTTAAACTCACCCTTGATACTGTATATAGTTTATGACAATGTCAGCTGATTGATCTTGAATGGAATTATGATTCTTGTACTTCTCATCCCCTCAGAATGAATTCCTGGCTACCATACATTTGTATGAGTGCCTGTATTGTGTGAGGTTAACATATCCTGAGGAAAACATGGAAAAAGAATTTAAAATATGTCTCTCTATTATATAAAAAATTTCTGGGACGAGACAAGACTTTTTTCAAGAGATTTTTTCAAATCCTGTGAGACAAGACTTTGGCCATTAGATTTTTAAAAGTCACGCCCTCCTCTCGGCTATAGAAAACCACGCACATGGTACTCTCACCTCTCATTCATGTGAATGCTTTTGTCAGACACAGTTCCTGCTCTCTCAGCTCTTATAAATGTTAACATTTTTCTAACTTTAAGTTCCCAATTAAAGAAGACATATTACATCCAAATCTAATTGAAGAATTTCATCACGAAGGGTTATCAACAGGAAAAATGACTTCACGGACAATCCTAGCACTGACAAACAATGAAGTCAAACAAATTAACACCAAAAATGTTGATCGGTTACACGGCAAATTGGTTAAATGTGTATCAATAGACTATGCTGAAACAGTTGGTGGTAATCATGCGGAAGATGAAAACAACTTACAATATCCCAAAGAATATCTACAACCGTTAACACTGTCTGGTCTTCCACCACATGAATTACTGTAGAAAGAAGGAAGTATACAGGAAAGGTTATGTAGTAAATCATCTGCGGATAACATTAGACACCAAAGGAGATCTTGATATGCCATTCATATTAAAACGTTAACAGTTTCCCGTTAGAATAGCTTTTGCAAAGACAACTAACAAATCTCAGAGCCAAATAGTCAAAAAAGTCATTTTATTTAAGAGAGAAAAAACGAAATTCAATCACAGGCAGTTATATGTTGCGTTGTCACGATGAAAGTCCAAACACAGAATCAAAATTCAATGTACTTTTGATGAAATTTTAATTCAAAAAATATTTTTTTACTGAAGTTTTACAGTAAAAGTGTAAGTTTAAAAATTATTTCTGTGTTAATTTCAAAGCCAAACAGAACAAAATTGTATTAAGCAACGAATAACTCTAATGCAACCATCCATCCATCCTCTTCCGCTTATCCAAGATCGGGTCGTGGGGGCAGCAGCTTGAGCAGAGAGGCCCAGACTTCCCTCTCCCTGGCCACTTCTTCCAGCTCTTCCAGGGGAATTCCGAGGTGTTCCCAGGCCAGCCAAGAGACATAGTCCCTCCAGTGTGTCCTGGGTCTTCCCCAGGGCCTCCTCCTGGTTAGATGTACCCAGAACACCTCACCAGGGAGGTGTCCAGGCACATCCTGATCAGATGCCCGAGTCACCTCATCTGCCTCCTCCTGATGCGGAGGAGCAGTGGCTCTATTCTTAGCTCCTCCCGGATGACCGAGCTTCTCACCCTATCTTTAACAGAAAGCCCAGACACCCTGCGGAGGAAACTCATTTCAGCCGCTTGTATTCACGATCTCGTTCTTTCGGTCACTATCCATAGCTCATGACCATAGGTGAGGGTAGGAGCGTAGATTGACTGGTAAGCTGATAGCTTTGCCTTTCGGATCAGCTCCTTTTTCCCCACGATAGACTGATGCAGAGCCTGCATCACTGCGGACGCCACACTGATCCATCTGTCGATCTCCCGCTCTATTCTTCCCTCACTCGTGAACAAGACCCCAAGATACTTGAACTCCTCCACTTGGGGCAGGATCTCTCTCCCAATCCTGAGAGAGAACTCCACCCTTTCTCGGCTGAGAACCATGGTCTCGGATTTGGAGGTGCTGATTCCCATCCCAGCCATTTCACACTCGGCTGCAAAACCGATCCAGAGAGAGCTGAAGATCACGGCCTGATGAAGCAAACAAGGCAACATCATCTGCAAAAAGCAGTGACCCAATCCTGAGCCCACCAAACTGGACTCCCTGAACGCCCTGGCTGCTCCTAGAAATTCTGTCCATAAAGATTATGAACAGAATCGATGACAAAGGACAGTCCTGGCGGAGTCCAACTCTCACTGGAAACGGGTTCGACTTACTGCCGGCAATGCGGACCAAGCTCTGACACCGGTTTTACAGGGACCGAACAGCCCTTATCAGGGGGTCTGGTACCCCATACTCCCAGAGCACCCCCACAGGATTCCCTGAGGGACACGGTTGAAAGCCTTTTCCAAGTCCACAAAACACATGTAGACTGGTTGGGCAAACTCCCATGCACCTTCCAGGACTCGCTAAGAGTGTGGAGCTGGTCCACTGTTCCGCGACCAGGACGAAAACCACACTGTTCCTCCTGAATCCGAGGTTCGACTATCTGATGGACCCTCCTCTCCAGGACCCCTGAATAGACTTTTCCAGGGAGGCTGAGGAGTGTGATCCCTCTGTAGTTGGAACACACCCTCCAGTGCCCCTTCTTAAAGAGGGGGACCACCACCCCGGTCTGCCAATCCAGAGGCACTGTCCCCGATGTCCATGAAATGTTGCAGAGGCGTGTCAACCAAGACAGTCCTACAACATCCAGAGCCTTGAAGAACTCCGGGCGTATCTCATCCAACCCCGGTGCCCTGCCACCAGGGAGTTTTTTGACCACCTCGATGACCTCAGTCCCAGAGAAGGGAGAGCCCACCTCCGAGTCCTCAGGCTGCCTCAACAATAAAGGCACAGAACATGGCCCATTCGGACTCAATGTCCCCCACCTCCCTTGGGACATGGTTGACGTTCTGCGGGAAGTGGGAGTTGAAGCTATTTCTGACAGGGGACTCTGCCAGAAGTTCCCAGCAGACCCTCACAATACGTTTGGGTCTACCAGGCCTGACCGGCATCAACCCCCCCCCCAACCACCATCAAAGCCAACTCAACACCAGGTGGTGATCAGTTGATCGCTCCACCTGTTTCTTCACCCGAGTTCCCAGGGCATGTGGCCGCAGGTTCGATGACATAACCACGAAGTTGATCATCAAACTGAGGCCTAGGGTGTCCTGGTGCCAGGTGCACATATGGACACCCCTATGCCTGAGCATGGTGTTCGTTATGGACAATCTATGGCAAGCACAGAAGTCCAATAACAAAACACCACTCAGGTTCAGATCAGGGGGGCCATTCCTCCCAATCACGCCCTTCCAGGTCTCACTGTCATTGCCCACGTGAGCACTGAAGTCTCCCAGCAGAACAAGGGAGTCCCCAGCAGCTGCACCCTCTAGCACCCCCTCCAGGGACTCCAAAAAGGGTGGGTACTGCAGACTGCTGTTCGGCGCATTCACACAAACAGCAGTTAGGACCCGTCCTCCCACCCGAAGGCATAGGGAGGCTACCCTCTTGTCTACCGAGGTGAACCCCAATGAAAAGGCTCAAAGTCAGGGGGCAATAAGTATGCCCACACCCACTCGGCGCCTCTCACCAGAGGAAACTCCAGAGTGGTAGAGAGTCCCGCCCCTCTCAAGGAGAATGCTTCCAGAGTCCACGCTGTGCATTTAGGTGAGCCTGACTATATCTAGCCGGAACCTCTCAACCTCACGCACTAGCTCAGGCTCCTTCACCTTCAGAGAGGAGACATTCCACATCCCAAGAGCCAGCTTCTGTAGCCAAGGATCAGACCGGAAAGGTCTCCGCCTTCGGCCACCACCTGGCTCACACTGAGCCAAACCTCCTTGGTCCCTCCTACAGGTTGTGAGCCCATGGGAAGGGGGACCACCATTGCCTCTTTGGGCTGTGCCCAGCTGAGCCCCATGGGCGCAGGCCCGGCCACCAGGTGCTCGCCATCAAGCTTAAACTCCAGGCCTGGCTCCAGAGGGGGGTCCTGGTGACCTGCATCCGGGTGAGGGAAAACGCCATCCAATGTTTGTAGGCATCATAGGAGGTTTTCTGAACCACTCTTTGTCACGTCCCTCACCTAGGACCAGTTTGCCTTGGGTGACCCTACCAGGGGCATAAAGCCCCCGACAATAGAGCTCCTGGGATCATTGGGACATGCAAACCCCTCCACCACGATAAGGAGGCGGTG
The DNA here is from genome assembly GCF_016835505.1 of Polypterus senegalus. NCBI lineage: Eukaryota > Metazoa > Chordata > Cladistia > Polypteriformes > Polypteridae > Polypterus > Polypterus senegalus. Next base: position 93,960,387 of record NC_053164.1, read on the forward strand.
CAACATGAAACATAATTTTCTTTCAAATTATTACATTTTACTATTTTTTAATATGGTTAATTACACACTGTAATGTAAAATAGTTAGTTCTATTATGCATATGTAACAATTTCCATGAAGATAAAAATCTGTTTAAATTGTACATCCACATCCCCATACGCGAGTGGCAGAACTGCAAACAGGTTAGTGTGTAGTACAGGCCTGGGTGCTGGCAAGCAAAGCAAGCAGGAGGCAAAGTATTAAAAAAAATAAATACATTTTAAAACTATGTTAAAAGGGTTACAATTACATTTTACATTTATTTGCTTGGCAGATGCTTTTATTCAAAGTGACTTACAACAGAGGTAAACATAAGTAACAACAGTAACATTAGGCTAGGGCCAGTTAGTTCAGCAGGTGTAATAGGACAGGTAACAAAAGTTGATTGCCACAAGTGAAAATATGTAATAACTAATAATTTACAGTCATAGATTATAAACAATAAAGCAATTAAACTTAACCAACAAATGAACCAACATTATAAAAGATCACAGAGTACAGGCAGTTTTTTTCTTCCTGTTTAGAGCTAAGTTACATAGATGGGTGGGTAATGAAAGCTGGAAAGTTTTGTATTGCTTATTTTAATTTATATTATAGATCACCATTGTTACAAAAACAACTACACTAATTGTTTGTCTCCTTAAAGTTATTATTATCATAACTTAACATTTCTATTTCTGCGTTTGCAAAAATCATTATCGCCATTATGAAATCATAATGAATATTCCATTCATAAGTTTTCTAGGATGCTATTCCCAAAAAAGGTTTTGGTTAAATATTTCATACTATTTGTTTTAGTTCTATATTTAAAATCATATACATTTTTAGAAAAAAAATCAGCTGCTTAGCGTTCTACTTCAACTCAAAGTATTTTTATTTATCACTCTTCTCAGTGACACTGTATAGATTTAAAAGTATAGGTATGATATAATAATAGGTATATCTCCTGGGTGGCCTGGGAAAACCTTGGGGTCCCCCCAGAGGAGCTGGAGGAGGTGGCCAGGGAGGGAGGTCTGGGCTTTCCTGCTTAGGCTGCTGCCCCCGCGACCCTATCTCAGATAAGCAGTGGACAATGGATGGTATGCCCATGAATGCAAAATAAGAAGAGCTATCTACCCAATAGGTATATGCACTCATAAACCTATAAGGAGACAATAAAATAGTAAATACTCTGAACAGTGAAAAGGAAAAGTGCACTAGGATAAAACAAAGCAATAAGGTACAGTATTACACACAAGGTGAATGTATACAGTTTTGATAAAATAAATACTCTTACTGGTTTTGCTGTTCACCCTCCTTTTCCCCAGTGTAAAATGCTGGACTTGGCTACATTAATGTAAATCTTCAACTATGTCAAATGAGAAAACCAAAGAGAAAATTCCATTTTTATTAGTTTGAAAATGTCTCCTTCTATTAGCCATTTTGAAGCGCTACACTCATTCTTGTTTCATCGCTTAGTGGGTTTCAGAATGTCATGTTATTTGTAAAGATCAGCTTTACATTCAATGCTAAAGCAAGCCTGGAGTAAGGGTTGATCTTAATTAAGTAGTAATACCATTGTAATACCTAGGGTCGACAACAGGGGGCAGCGTGACCCCATGAAAACTTCCACCGTGACGTTAATTTCAACTTTAAACGAAAAGTGTTAAGGCTATAGTTAATCTACAGTAACGTCACTGGCTTAAAGTACGTTTGCTGTATACAAGCAGAAATGACCTGTGGACATTACAAGCTCTGACGCTCGTACAATTGCTGCTCAAGTTCCGTCACATCTTAGCTTTATTGCAACTTATTATAAAGTCCTAACACTAACACCGGCAAGTGTTGACTACATATTAATGATGAAGTGAAAAGGAGACCAATTTACTACAGAACGACCTTAAAAGCGACAGACTTGTCTATTACGTTAGCACTCCGAGTTTTGTACGGGTATCCTTCGTGATCCGTTTTTCCGGTAGTCTTGTCTCTATTTGATTGGTCGGCCGATGCGTCGTCGTTTTTTGTCGTTTGGGCCATCAAGTTGTCCGTCGACAGGAGGCGTTTCTAGTGTGTGTTTCAAACTCACTTAGTATGACAGAGCCCTAGAAGTAGTGTTATTCGTCCCCTGGAATGTAACGGCCCAGCTTCGACAAAATTCTAGCTAAAATGAAAGTCTAATTGTTTTCATTTACGATACAACGAGTATCCACGACCTTTTAGGATTTTTAGAGGGCGGGGTCATTGAGGCCTTCTCTCGGAGTTGATTGGTGCTGATTGCGAGGGGGCGTAAATTCACGCTATGACTCCGCCCTGAAGACATTCCAAATCAGAACGCTATTATGAGAGCTGGTCGATCAGTACAGTGAAACTTTTAAGTGATTTACTTTGCAAGTTGTGCTGTAGAACCTGTAATCACAGTGTCAGCGCTGTAATTGCGATCTGCAACTGTTGGAAAACAGCCCGTAAAAAAGCCTTTCGTCAAGTACAATACGAAGCAGTGGGACGCTTAATTCGGTTGCTTTGACGTCGTTGTAAATTAGAAGAAGCATCAACAAAAAATCTGTGATGGAAATATTAGACAGTGGAGAGCCGCTCTTGCACTGGGATCGGAACCTATGCGAGATGTCGGATGGGGAGGATCAGGAAAACACCCTGTATGCCACGGTAAGGCTGCTAGATTCGCGTTACCGTTTGTGCGATGCCCAGTGGAGTATTTGGGTAGGAAATCGGGGCGCTCCCTGGGGAATCGGGCGAGAATAGCTTAACCCAGAGTGGAAGGTAACGCTTGTTGACGCGTGTTTTCTGTTTTCCCTTAAGATCTATTTTTTAAGAACTGACATGTCAGGGACCGGACGCTTTTTGCCAGCAATGCTGTACTGCTTTATGTTTACCTTTTCCCTTGCGTTGGCAAAACACCTACTCATTCACCAAGGCTAGCAAGCCAGCAGCGTAGATGGCATTTAAACAGTGTGTAGTGTACACCGCCAGCCCCTCCTCCTTTCTTCTTCTTGTACATTTAACAGATTGGCATGGATGCGTGTGAGTTTTAAGTATTTGGATTACTGAGGGTTTTTTTTAAGACAGTCCAATTTTAAATAATGAAGTTAAAGTCCATGCTTTTTTTATTGATGTTCGGAAGAATTACTAAAATATGTTTACTACGTGTATTTTGTTTATAATTAACATATTCCAGCAGCAGAATTCGGTTTGGTTCCAAGGTGTCATTTTTTATTTAATAATTTTAGATAAATGAAACACTTGCTTGTGTTGAACATACATTATTGTATTTTGGAAATGCAAAACGACAAGTCAGTATCTATGTAGGAGTGATTAAAACAAACAAAAAAAAAAAACTAATAAAAGGCCGAATTATCTTTATAAACTTAGGTTGGGTTTCCATTTGAAAATGCCGTTGTGTGGAATATTTGTAGTTAGTTTTGGCCTCTGTATTAAGAACCTAGCAGTCCCAGAGAAAGACTGGATGAGAGGGTTTAGGCTGGAAATACGTAAGGAGTTCACATAACTGCATGCAGGCACAAAGGTGGGCTTGTTTGCTTTAAGAACATAATAAGAAATTTGGCAAATGAAAGGAGAGCATTCAATCTATTAGACTTATTTTTTAAATTAATAGATAAGCTGTCCCAGTATGTCATCCAGACCCTTCTAATAGGTAGTCAAGGTTTCTGCTTTAATTACATGTTTCAGTAGTTTATTCCAGATTCCCACAACTCTTTGCATTAAGATGAGGAATTGTTCTGTTCTGTGTATTGTATTGTATTGACCCCCTACTTTTGACACCCACTGCACGCCCAACCTACCTGGAAAGGGGCCTCTCTTTGAACTGCCTTTCCCAAGGTTTCTTCCATTTTTCCCTACAAGGTTTTTATTGGGAGTTTTTCCTTGTCTTCTCAGAGAGTCAAGGCTGGGGGGCTGTCAAAAGGCAGGGCCTGTTAAAGCCCATTGCGGCACTTCCTGTGTGATTTTGGGCTGTACAAAAATAAACTGTATTGTATTGTATTGTATTGTATAAGATGTGATTCCTGGCTTCTGTCCTAAATGCACTTCCCTGTAACTTCCACTGGTGTCCTCAAGTATGTGGTTTACCGTTAAGTTGAAAGAATTCAGCTGGATCTACTTTATCGATGCCTTTGAGGATTTTTGAAAACCTGGATTAGATCCCCAGGCACTCTCCTCTTCTCAACACTAAATAGATTTAATTCTCTGGATCACTCGGAGAACAATACGTCCTTAAGTCCTGGGATTCACTTGTTTGCTTCTCTGCACAGCTTCAAGTGCTGCTATGTCTTTATTCTGTTCATGATGTCCAACTCACAGTAAACATAGTAAGCTGTCTCTATATGCAAGATATATGGAATTGGCATCCATACATTTGTTAATTCACTGATCCGATTCAGGGAGCCGATCCCTATTCCAGCTGCATTTTTGGGCGAATAAGATGTACATTTTTGGGATGTGAACACAGAAACACCTTTGGAAATTTATTGTTACATTCAGCATTTATTTACAGAATCTATCGATGGATTTTTATTTTTCTTCTACTTCTGTTAAATTTAATTAACTTTTACAAGGTGGCACATTTTCATCATGAAAGTTTTTCAAAAAGCTTTACAAAATAATGACTGAACAGAGTTACAAAAGAAACTGTTAAAGGTAAGGTACAACAAGCCGGATATACTGTAGTTGATCAATTATTATACCCGTGCCATTTCAAGATATGCTGATCGCTAAAATGTCATTTTAAGCCATCTATCTTCCCTGTCTAAAACTGGGTTGACGTTTTCACCCCACAATTGTGCTTGATGACTTTCTTTACTGTCATTCAACCCACTTATTTCAGCTCAAGGACCCAACCCCTGCAGCATCCGGTGCAAGACAGCTGCCAGCCCCTATGAGATGCCAGTTTAAAATATTCACAGTAACAGCAAAGAATTGCTTAACTTAAAAAAAGAATGTACTTTATAACACAGGCTTCTGGAAAACTTCAGCCTACTCAAAAGGTGATGTGTTTCTCTTACTTACAATTCTTATGATTAAAAATAAACAGCGATAAAGTGTGTGGGCACAGTATACAGTATGTCATACACATGCTCAAACCCATTAAGAGGCCTGTGCGGGCCAGAGCCTACCCAATAATCCCATAGCTGTAAACCATAATGACGCAAAATTACACAATAAACATTGACTTGTACACATTAGGCCTTTCTGTGCTGCCTAACCAAGTTGACTTGCAGTGGTCCCATCATGCTTCAGCTTGCAAAGCATCTTTGATGAATTAAAAATAGAATAACACAAAGCAAGACATAAACTGCTAAAGTAACAACAGTTCACGTTTGGCCGGGAAACTGCTTTAGTTCTGTTCCTCCTAATAATAGGTTCCATGGTATAAGGAGATTATTTGAACACGGCTGCAAAGACTTTTGTATTCTTCGTTGCTGGCCCGCAGATGCCATCATAATAGTTGTTTAGAAATGTCCGTGGTGTTTCTGCTTACTAATTTGCCATCAAATAATTTTTGTTTTGCTTCGTCCTTTGCAGGCCTACAGTATAATTAAGAGACTCCTCCCTTCTGGAATGGCACTGGCAAGGCTCATCCATTTTAATACCATGTTGCTGTCAGTTTCCGTTAAACTTGGCTTTTCATTTCCTTTTAATTTTAGCTTTGAATGAGCCTTATATGGCTGAGAGGTCTATTGGGTGTGGTAACATCCCACCACTACCCCTCACCCCCTGGCTGATACTAAACAGTTTTGCATTTTCTTAAAATATTTTAAGAGCAGACCCTCATATGGGAGGTGAACGAGTTAAATGCAGTTGGGAAAATCATGTTAGCTTGTCATATTTCATTCATTTAAAAATGGTTGATTGATATACATATGCTTAAGTTGTATCTGTGTGTCTATGTATATATTTTAATATTACATAGTTTGGTTCCCACCTTGTGCCAGTTTGGAAAGGCACCAGCTCTATCTAACCCTCAAGTGGATTAGCAGGCGACAACAGGGATGGATGGCTGCATACATGTGTGTCTGTGTGTATACATATATGCAAATATATAGTGTCTTCAGAAAATAGTCAAACCCCTTCACGTTTTCACATTTTGTCATGTTGCAGCCTCATGCTAAAATCATTTAAATCAATTTTTACTCCATCATCAAGCAACACTCAATACCCCAGAACGGCAAAGTAAAAACAAGATTTTAGAATTTTTTGCACATTCTTTTAAAGAGTAAAGCTGAAATTTCACATTGACACAAGTATTCAGACTCTTTCCTCAGTATTTGGCTGAAGCCTCTATTGCAGCAACTACTGCCTGGTATCTTCTTGGGTATGACAAGACACGCTTCGCACTACTAAGATTCGGGGATTTTTGGCCATTGTTATCTACAGATCCTGTCAAGCTCTGTTAGGTTGGATGGGGGACTGTTAGTGGTCTTTCTAGAGATGTTCAATTTGAATACATGTTTGCCATTCAAGGGCATTCCCAGAGTTGAGCCTAAGGCCCTCCTGTGTTGTCTTTGCTTTGTGTTTAGGGTCATTGGCTTGCTGAAAAGCAAACTTTTGTCCCACTCTAAAGTCTAGAGTAGGTTTTCATCCATCCATCCATTTTCCAACCCGGTGAATCCGAACACGGGGCGAAAAGCAGGAACCAATCCCGTGCAGGACACACACACCACCCACACACCAAGCACACACCAAGGACAATTTAGAATTGCCAATCCACATAACCTGTATGTCTTTGGACTGTGGGCGGAAACAGGAGTACCCGGAGGAAACCCACGCAGACACAGGAAGAACATGCAAACTCCACGCAGTGAGGACCTGGGAAGCGAACCCGGGTCTCCTAACTGCGAGGCAGCAGCGCTACCACTGCACCACCCGAGTAGGTTTTCATTAACAATATTTTTGTATTTCACCTCATTCAGCTTTTGGTGGTGTGAGTTTTGCAAGAATGGAATGGAGAGAGCCCACTGGAAAAAGAAAATACCATTTTAGTTAGAAGGTTGATTGACCAATAGCAAGAGATGGTTTTCCTTAGTCTCTTCCTCGAGACTAAGATGGCAGTACGCTGAATCCAGCAGCCCATGGTCATGTCCAGCAGCTCCAAGTGAGGATGTGTATCTAAGTGGGGTCTGAGCCTGCTTCCTTAATTGTAGGGTAATGGACTGCTCGATCTATTGCTGATAGCAGTTTAGTAAAAAAATCGGCCTAACAAAGATCACCAATCCTTTCTACCCTATCTACCTAATTTCTCCAAATTAACATAAATCCCAGTTTTGAAAGTCCCAAAAGGCCTGCTGTCTGCCACACTACTTTTTAACGTATTTCTTTTGTCTGTGGTTCTCCATGTGAAGAACAACTTTCTAACTTTTCTGTGAAATTTATCCTTCACATGTTTCTAACTGTGAACCTGTGTTGTTGCTGAACTTATTCTAAAGTAATGGCCTGGATCTACTGTACTAATTTTAAACACCTCAGTCATCACATTTCTTAATCTCCAATTACTTAAACAGAAAAGGTTCAACTCCTTTAATCTTTCCTCATAACCCATACCATGCAGTCCTGGAATCAGCCTAGTTGCTCTTCTCTGGACGTTTTCTAGCTGCTGCTATGCCTTTTTTGAGCCTGGAAACCAAAACTGCATGCAGTACTCCAGATGAGGCCTCACCAAGTGCATTCTGCAACCTAAGCATAACATCCTTAGATGGGACGCCAGCCCATCACAGGGCGCTCATATTCTGACACCCACACTCCTCTTCCATTCATTAGTCAACTGCTTAATCCAATTTAGAGTCACAGGGCCTGGAGCCTATCCCAGTAACTTCAGGTACAAGTCGGGAACCAAACCAGAATGGGACAGAAGTCCTTCACAGGGCAGACTCTTTTCACTCAAACTAGGAAACCCATTCAGAGGGAACATCCAAACTCCACACACAGTGACAGGACTGTGAACTGTAAAGCTGTCAAGACAGAAGACCAAACAGCTGTAAAATGTTCGAACGTTCAATTGAAAAATAATAATTTTAGAAACCAAAGTCAAAATGTACACACATTCTACCTGCAAGAGTCCTTACTCGAACCAGCAGCAGCGAACACATAACACCCATCCTGCTCCGTCTTCACTGGCTCCCTGTGCCTTACAGAATCGAATATAAAATCCTACTAATAACCTACAAAGCCTTAAATAACCTCGGCCAAACTACATCAGTGACCTTCTCCATCACTATGTGCCTGCCCGCCCACTAAGGTCCTCTGATTCTGGCAATCTTGTTGTGTCCCACACTAATCTACACTCCATGGGTGACAGGGCCTTCAGCTGTATAGCGCCCAGACTCTGGAATGACCTACCGAAATTAATTAGATCAGCTGACTCCATGAATTCTTTTAAAGAACAACTCAAAACTCATCTGTTCAGAAAGGCTTTTAGCTCTACTTGACTTTATTACCCTTCTCTCAGTTTACCTCTCTGTCAAGATGCTCATGTAACCTGTATGTGTGTGTGCCAGACCATCAATTATGTTGTCTGTTAGGCTTTTCTCTGAATTTGTCTGTCTTGATCTTCTTTATTTGGTTTGTACTATGCTATAAACTGTATCCCCTGCCGTTCTTTCTTATATTCTGTAGATGCCTTGAGCATGGGAAAGGCGCTATATAAATAAAATGTATTATTATTATTACCTGTTTTTCTCAGAGATTCTTACATATTCAAAGATGTAAGGAGCTCTTAAGAAACCCGAAAGGTGGATTTGGTACATTTGGTTTGCCACAAAAGATGAAAGCCAAAGCTGACTCCGCTAGCTCATCGAGAACTATCAAAGGGCCTTTAAATCTCCTGGACTGATTGTTGTTCAAAGTGCAAAATGCCATTCCAGGCCATGACAAAGGAGCTGATGAGCATAATGCTGGGTCAAGTTGAGCTGCAGGCATGCGGGGCAAAGTTTGCTTGTCTCCGCTTCCTGCTGACAGTAAACACACCTGTGTACGCACGCAGAGAGACTGGAAGTCCATCAACCAGCTTTTCGAGAAAAGCCAACAAGCATCCCTTGCATGTTCTGCCTGCCTTTGTTTAGGGCTGATGGTTGTGTGTGTCATTCTAATGGCACATCAAATGTGCTAAGGACTTTGCTTTAAGGGGCTTTTCACACATGCTTTGTTTAAAGTGAAAATGTGAAGGAATTCACTTAATTAAAAAATTCAGCAACTTTCAATATAGACGGTTACCTTTTTCCTCTGCATTTCCCTTAAACTCTCTTTTCTTTTGCAATTGCGTTTTAGGAAAGAAACAAATCTGCACAGTCTTAAACATGGAGTAATGCAAATGGCGACTGCTATCATGTGTCATCAGTTTAGACTCAATCATAATGTGCTCAACAAGTCTCTGGAGGGACCTGTGAAGGCCTATCTAATGACACCCTGGGACCGCTGAAGCTTTCAACCCTCCACTTGGCTTTAACATCTTTTAATATGCCATTCTTATTTAAACTACAGATTGCTTCTTTGCATTCAACTCCTTGTCCCACTATAGCTCTTTACTTTCAGTGAAGGTTTTGTAGGTTGTTTTGCAGGTTGTTTTGTATTGACGCTAAAATTCTCCTTTGACTGTTATTGTTGCACTACATATTGTATGATTTCTGATTTTTATAAGCTCGTTTTGGTGAAGATACTACAAATTTGCTGATACAGATTTGAGATCTAGGAGACTGCGCTCAAATCTTAGGTTAGTCGGTGTCTCTTTGTCAGTTTGGGCTTTTCTTCAGGTACTTTGATTATCTTGCCACATCCCAAAGACATGCAGGTTAGGATTCTAAACTGTCTTGGTGTGAATGAGTGTGAATGAGTGTGAGTGGGGCCTGCAATGAATTGCCTTGTGCCGGATGCTGTCACAATAGGCTCAGGTCCCACGATAAATGCATTTGAAAGTTTAGACCATAGTATAGAGCGTAGTTTTGTTCAAGAGAACATGAAAAATTGCTCATGGATTATTTTCGCAAACAGTTTGTTGCATATTTTAATAACTGCATTAACATTTTAGACTGAGATAGAGGTGTAGCATTCATCACATTTGCCTTGCAGGTCCATGGATGACAGCAACAACATTTATTTATATAGCACGCTTTCATACAAATTATGAAGCTCAAAATGCTTGAAAAGATGAAGAAAGAAAAAATATAAAAATAAGATTTGGCAATACTAAGTAACAAAGAATAAAGTAAGGTCCAATGGCCAGGAAGACAGAAAAAAAAAAAAAAACTCTAGAGGGCTGGAGAAAAAAATCAAAATCTGCAGGGGTTCTGAGGGCAATCACTTCCCAGCCTAGTACACTGAGTAGATGGGGTCTGTGTGGTCTTTCTGATTCCACATTGGCTTTTCCAGTGAATATTCGAATATTGTAATTGAAATCTCTAAACTGGCCTAAAGTAAGTATGTACACCCAGTGATGGACAAGCATCCCCTCCTGATTTTGTTCCTTTCTTGTGAACATCCCTTCCAAGATAGGCTACAGCTTCTTGCAGCCTTGTACTTCATTAACCTGCTTCAGAAAATGAATGAATGAATTCGCCCACTGAGAGCAATTTTATTTCCTGTGTTAATCAAATATCCCATCCACTTCTGGTGAGTGCCCAGTGTTGCCAAGGTAGATTCCAGCCCTCCATATCCCTGAGATGAAAGGAACTGTTTCAGAAAATGAATACATGGATAAGCTGCAATGAAATTTTTGTCCCGCATATTCTATTGGTTCTTGCCTTGCATCTAATGCTCCTGGGGTTCAAAGAGTGGACGGAGAGATAATCCTATATACACAAAAGCATATCATGTATCAATTATGTATGTATGCATCTTGGTCATGTAGAAATCTGACATTAATATTTCTAACAAATGTGGCCTTTGTAAAATTGATAAGAGTGGGCCTGTCTGTTTTTTTTACTGAGAATATTAATGAAGATGACCCTGTGACTCTTTTGATTGTTTTGTGGGGATTGGCACAAGGACATCTATTCTCAGTCCGATCCTGTGGTTTATAAAGACTCTTCAGCAGTCTCTAGTTCTCATGGACAGCTGTCCCATATTCTTAATTCTCATGTGTGACTTGAGTGAATTCCCTTTACTGCTAATGCTGTGTAAATTCCAAGAATAGTTTTGTCGTCTTCTGTGTGTTCACAGGGCAGTTTGTGCATATGACTTGTTACAGATGCCTGACAGCCTCAGTTTGTTGCGAGTCTAGACCAACACCTCATGCTATTATTTACTCAAGACAATAATACTGCCTGTGATGTTGTTTGAAGAATTTTCTCATTTTACTAAATTAATAAAGCTGAAAGGATACATATAATGAGTCCAGTTCAGTTGTAGCAGAGGTTTGCCACTAAAGATGAAAATAACAGATTACAGTACACCATTGCCTGCACAACTGAGCACAGTTCAAGTAAAGCAAACTTGAAATAAGCCTGAGTGCTTTTGGAATAACCATGTTATTGTTTTTTTTCTTTATTCATTACTTATGTTTGCTTTCAGAGATACCAAAAATTAAATATTAGAAGTCAAAAGTAGAAGAAAAGGTACAACCTGAACAGTTAAAATCACTGTCTGAAACAAAGAGCTTTGCCTCAGTACAAGCAGGTGTAATTTAAATAGTCCGTTCTTCTTAATCCAACTAAGGCTTTCCTTAAAAAGATGCGCTATAATAAAAACGGGCTCGGTCTGCTGTAGCTGGCGCTGTGCTTTCGTTTCGTTTTCAGTGCGTCTTCATAACTTGCCGTTTCATAGCAGGAACTTTATTCTCACATTAAAAACCTGCATCATTCCTTCATTTTCAAAGCAGGTATGTTGTCTTTCTCATGTCTAGTTCCTCTCTACAGTATGTCCCATATTAACCATACAATTGTTAAGCAGGAAACAAATATTAATTCACATCGGAAAAGCCTCGCAACCATACATGACAAAGCCTTAAAGACCTCCATCTGGGAGTTTCTTTGTTTGAGTACATTGGGAGTAGGGATTACAGTCTCCAAAATGTTGATAAATCAATTAATTTCCCAAATACTAAAAGTAAAAATAGGCTGCCCATTGGGTCGTTTAAAATGCAATGCTTTTCTCCTTACTGCCAGGAAGCGTGTTTTTAAAAATATGCCTTTGCCACAAACCTTTTGCTGTGGGTCTTCACCACTGCACACACATTTCAATAAGAATTTTTATTCTTATCAAATTTTTATTGAAGAAAAGCTGACACTTGATTTATTGATTTACTGCCTGCTGACAGGGTCAAAAATGTTATTTACATTTTATTTTGTGGAGAATTGTTATTTTGTTATTTTTTGGTTGTGTCTTTGTGTCAGTATGTATTTTGTTTTCTTATGGGCACTGCCATTTTGCAAGTTGCTTTGTATAGGCACCACCATGTTGTTTATGGTAAGGACTACATTATACTATTCATTTAGTGCTGACAGTCTGCAGCTCACATAACTTTGCATATGAACTTTAAAAAATACTAAGGGAAGGCACTGCTAAATAAATACAGATATAAGAATAAATGACTTAAGAGAGAAAGCTTTAGGGTTTTGATGTTTGCTTTGTTCTAGTCTGTGATGATTTTGGCCTTTCAGCTACTTGTTTCTAACCTATGTCTGACTTTACTTATTTCTTGTCGCCTACTCTGCCTCTTATCATCCACTCAATAGTGAATGTAACAGACAATAAATCAATGATCAGTAAAACTAGTGTGGAACTTCTGCCTAATTAGGTACAATATCAAAAATCAATGTATCTGCCAGTTTTGACAATGATATTTATTACAGTATATACGTTTCTATTATATCTTATTTTTTTCTGCATTTCACAAAAATCTTTCAATTAATGACTTAAAAGAGCACAGACTACTTTAATAAAGGAAACATCTGATTTTTTTCTTTGAATAATTTTGATCATTGACACTTAGCTTAGTTTTCAGGAATAAATCATATAAGAGTAACACACATCCTAACTGTTTTTATGTTATTGTTTATCTGTTTTACATGAAAACACGATGTACTGCAGCCATGTATATCAGATTAATGGATTATGCTTTCAAGATTGAATGTCTTTAATTTTCTCATATAAAAGGTCAACTGATAAAGGAGCAGCTGGTTCTGCTTTAATCATTCTGCTTTTTTGCCCTTTAGCTTTATGGTAGACAGCTTACCTCTCCTATATTAATAATTTAACTGACTAATTAAATTTGTTGTATTATGACTTTTTTATCTTATTCCAGCCACACAAGCCATTTGCAGAATTTATATTGTATACTTCAATTTTGTTATCTCTGGTATTCACGGTGTAAAGTGAGCACACCACCAAATTATGCCCAGTAAACCTCAGGAGCAGTCTTGGATCTGTGTCTTATAATTATACTGTTAACAGCAGACGTGATATCGCTGTTCTTTTTTACTTTCTCGAATACAAAGTACTGTATAGGGAAAGTATTGTAATCATCCAAAAATTTGAACTTGAGATTTTAAAGAATCTCAACATTTTAGACCTCCCTGAGTCTGAAATTACCATTTTTAGAATTTTGTCTGTGTGTCTGTCCGTGTATATGTGTGTATGTAAAACATGGTAACTTGAGTATGCTTTCACTTAGGTCAACCAAATTTTGCATACAAGTATTAGGTACAAAACATAGATTTCTATCAACTTTTGAGCTATTTCTGCTAACTGGAGGTGGTACTTTTTTTATTCATGCAGGTGCAGAATCCGATTTATTCAACTTAACTGGTACATAATATAAAAGTATAATCTTTGTCTTGTGGTTTACGCCTCAAATATCCATCCCCATATCTGAGTATACGAGAAAGTCTAGGGGAGACCACTCCCGATTTTTATTGTCTCTGTTTTTGGCATAATAATTTAAAAATCCAATTCTGTGAATGGTTTTTGTAAAAACTGCATTTTTGCCACTTTTTATTGTTTCTGTAATGGCTGCTAAGCTTACCAGGCATGTAGCTAAGAAGCGTGTGCAGTGATGCCTACACGTACTTTGTGTATTGTAACCCACATGGCTGTATTATGCTAGAGAGAAGGCCCCTCCAGCAGTTCCCAGCCATTGTGGAATCATGACCCCCTCAAGAGCAACTTACCTTGTGCTGAATCCATTTTAATTTTGTGGGGTCATAATCTCACTAGGTTTAAGTCTAGTTGCATTTGTCTCTTCCAAGGGTCACCATAACCAGCCTATCATATTGTCTGTTTTTAAGCTGTATAGATAAGGTTTATTTATTTATTTTGTTACATGACAGACTCAATGCTTTAACGTGTCAGCCCAAACAGGAAAGTGATTTGACTCTACTCCACACTGACACTCTTCAAACTCGATTAGGGACTTTTTGATCACCCAAGCTGGAGTGCTACCATAAAGGCACCCAAAGTGACTGAAATGAGAAGTGAGGAGAAAAATGCCAACCCACCGTGCTGGAATCCCACTACCAGAGGTTTGAAGTGCAAGTCAAAGAAGGCTCTGTTCTGATAGAGCAGCTGAGACAGTGCCGCTTTGTTTCCTTCTGCATCTTGATAAAAAGTGTGTGCAAAACAGGCTCCTTCCAGAAGCTTTGGATGGCCCCCAGAGTGTGAATTCCTAATAATGGGTGGTGATGTTGTAGGAAGAGTTTGTTTGCACCCTCCAGAGTGAAAAGCACCCTGGGGGGCAACAGAGAATTGTGTGACCAGGGGGGGTGGGGTGATGGAATGCAGTAAATGATGTGCATGCTTTCACAGCAGTCCTCTTAGAAAAGTGCTGATCACCACCATGTCATCTTATAATACGCGAGCTTCCAACGGTCAAAAACTAGCCTTTTATCTTCAGTGACTTAATTGATTTTTTTTTTGGATTCCTATCTCCTGACTCCTTCCCCAATAAACGTTTGCTACATTGGTGGTCCCTCTGGTCTGCAACTAAGATTTGTGTATTACAACTTTTAAAGTAAATGCAACCGTCCTTCATTCACACTAGCATCAGTCTTAATTGGGGTTATCTTCACTTCAGGGAAATCTTGCTGCCCAGGATGTGTGATGGCAGGTCTTCCTCTTTCTAGTCGATCGTGTCCCTAGTCCTGTGTGAGACATTCTGGGATACTGGTTTCCACAGATCCTCTGCAGACAGCTGCCTTGCTGGAGGAGCTGTGATTGGTTAGATGTACTGCAGGACACCATTGGGAACCTGTATGAATTTCTGACATGATGAGTATTTGAGGGTCTTACCTGACAATAATGGCCACCATGATGAATTAACCATTGTTATTATGAAATTGTCTCACCTGTTCTGTACACCTATCCAATGATATCATACAGGGCCTTTCAGATTATATAAGAAGAGCACCTTAAAGTTACACTGTAGCAGCGGTCCTGAAGTTCAGACCTGGAGTGCCGCAGTAGTTGCAGATTTGTTTTTTTTTTTTTATTAGAATGCAATCCTTGCTCAAGCAGTATTTTTGTGTTTCACTTTAGTCCATTTACTTGTTAAGATTCTCAACTCTTAACAGCTTCTTCTTGACTTAAACAGCTGCCAAAGCAATGAGCCGCAACCAACAAAGGAACAGTCGCCAAATAACCTGCACCCATGTTCAGCGTGAGGTATAAAATATCAAGGGATAGAAGGAAAAAATATAAGGAATGAGAATCACCAATATTCAGTGGCCCACAAACAGTACTCTTGGAAATTAAAGATGTAAAATATAAGAATGGCCAGATTTAGCAGAATAAAAATACAAACAAGCCATAAAATTAAATAACCAGTTCCACTGTCAACAATAAATGTCTGATAAATAAAGCAATTACGCTGAAACAAAAACCTACAGCTACTTCTGCCTTCCAGGATCAAAATTTATGCAGCCTGGCACTATAGTTTGCTGTCTTTCTCACAGCCCCTAAACCTCAGGGTGCCCTCTGTTATATCCCCACAGACCTACTGTCAAGCTGACTGGTGTTGCCAAATGCCCCCATGTGATGATTTGTGCACCCCTTGATGAAGTGGCTTCCCATTCAGTTTGACATCATGCCATCCCTTTAACTATCAAGCTCTACGTGATCCTGAATTTGGCTGGGCAACCTCATTAAAAGGGATGGGCGATTTGCTCCTAGCTTCCAGAAGTTCTAGATTTTTAGCTTGAGTTAGTTGAGATATTTAGTGCTGTCAGCTGCTAGGGTAGGCTGGATTACACAGGGTGCAGATATTCTGAAAGTGTGTAGTCCAGCTGCCAACACCAACTCATTTCCCTGTGTGGACATTTCATAAAGTAGTGTTGATGCAAAGGTGCCATGGCAGATCAGAAGCTGCCACATCAGTCCATGTTACATTTTGGATAAAGAAGCCAGAGTGGCTGGGTTAGGAATTTAAAAAAGAAGCAAATCCTGGTTTCAAATTATATACATATAATATATCATATATATACAGTAATATATATATATATATAAACAATTCACTCTGTTCCGATTTGAATTCCGTCTCCTGTTTAATTATAGCTTGTGTGCCTTAGTGATTGAAAGAAAAGAACACAAAATTGCAGGGATGGAAGAGGGGGAAAGTTTGCAGGAGGCAAAAAATAGACAAGCCAGTGAGTAAGCTTGTGCCGGCCAACCCCGTTGGCATGGCGGCCGCCTTCAACAAAGGTCACTTTATTGCACACACTGAGAAGCTTGTTCAAACCTTCTGCCTTCCTCCAGGAAAAGAGTAACACGAGCAGTCTCAGAAAGACCCTGCTCCTGTCACCTGTGTGTGTGTGTGTGTGTGTGTGTGTGTGTGAAGAAAAGCCAGTCTTTGTCCAGCTGCAATCTGAGCTTGGTGGCATACACCCACCCTGCCGAGGATAAGAGTTTGAGTTCAGTTCCTTGTGGGCAGTATTCAGGACCCCACAGTTTTTAAAGAAAATGTAGCATATTTTTTCAGTGGCTTATTGTTGGTTGAAAAACAATCTGTTATATTAAAACTGAATATATGTGAACACTGATGTGAAGGGTGAAGTCATCCTCTCAAACCTCTAGCTGTTCCCACTTACTGTTTTTTTTATTTTCCTTTGTGATTATTTTATGTTGACTTGACATATTGGCCAAAAACTCCTTGTGAAGCTGGACCTGATCCGGCCTGGAAGGAGTTTGCCTGAAATGATGCTTTTTGCTTGCACATTCATCTGGTGGTGTTGGAGCCTTAGGCCTGTACAGATTGCAGTGTGATGACGGGGTGGAGGTGGGGGTTTCGGGGCGGGCCTTGGGCAACCCAGATGGTGATAACAGCTTCATGCTTCTGGAATGTGATTCCGGAAGAAGCAAGCGTCTCAGTTTCTCTAAGATATGAGGCCCCTTTCCAGAAAAGTCAGCCGGCTGAATATGTGTCCAGTGGACTGTACTTTCAGGCAGGTTTTTCAGTTTGACGTGAACAGTGAAGAAAGCTTCTGTTTCTGTTGCAGTTACCTTTTAAGATTTTGTAACACAAGTCTTCAGCTTTGTGATTTGCAGGGGCCGGTTGGGAGAAACGAGGTGGTGGGAAGGTAGGGGTAGGCTTACTGTACTTGTCACAATGGACAAACTACTGTCATTACAGAGTGGGACTGCTACAGTTAAAGGCAAAAGCACATAATTGTGAATGCAGCCTGGCAAGGTATAGTGTCATTTTGGGCAAAGAAGAGGCTGCCTCACAACTCCAGGAGCCTCCGTTTAGCCACTCTCTAAGTGTATTTTGCTCATTGATCTCTATGTCTGCATGTTTTTTTTTTTTGTTTTTTTTTTCTCCTGGTGCTTTGGTTTTTATCTCAAAGATGTGCATGTGCTATTACTTGGTAACATGGAGTTGGCCAAGTATGAATGTGTTTATGAATGTGCCCTGCTTGTGTCCCAACTACAAGGCTTGTGTCTTGCCTCATACCTACTGCTGCTGGCAAAGGCTCCTGCTCCTACAACTGTAAATTGGGCAAAGTGGGTACAGTTAATGAAGAGGTGGGTGGAATTATTATAGGGCTGAATACCACCTTTATTCTATTAAAAGTGATCTGACCTTAATGAGATATTAGGACAGCCTGGGTACTTATACACTAAAAGAGTTTAATGGACTGAAGGGTCTTCTGTCACTTGTCCGACTTCTTATGGCATATATTTTGCTGCCATGTTACTCGTTTCTATTAATTGATTTTTTTATTTGCAGACATTACTTGGCATTCAATATACAGTAAATACCATTTTAGAGGTGTTATTTACAGGGCTGTGGAGTTAGTAGATAAATCCTTCAACTCCGACTCCTTAGTTTCCGGTACTTCTGACTCCGACTCTGACTCCTCTGTATTTAATATGCTAATGTATTTTTAATGTTGATTGAAGGAAGGCAACATACACTTCATTTATCCTCAGAGCTACTGGCTAGGAAGTGGACTCCCTACTGTATTGGCCAGTTTAAACAAACGACAAGAACCCCTGAACACACATCAGGCCATAGCACACACCTCCACCAACATCCTTACACTTGTTTACACTCCTATTATCTTGTTAAACACATTATATCTGAAATAAAATGAAACCACTTTTTGTAATGTACCATAATCCAGATTACAATATGTGAATGTCACGTTGTATAATAGCTCAGATGAACTTCACACTAGTAGTAACACAACTGTGCATTGGGCTTTATTCTTACATCAGAGAAATACTTAATTATGGCTATTGTTTATGAAATGGGACATTTTAACTTGCTGCATTTTTTTTTTTTTCATTACAATTTAAATTTATTAGGAGTCGGAGTCGGTACATTTTTGCCGACTCCAACCCCGACTCCAGATGCCCAAAATTGTCTTCAACTCCACAGCCAAGCTTATTTAGCACTCTGTGTGTCTCTTTTTTCCTTTCTTTACCTTACAAGTTCATCGTAGGCGATTGGTTTTTTTTTTCCCCAGAAGTACGTTAAATTTTTAACTGTACTAGTTCACTTTAGTAATTAAAATAATTGTCTATCCATCCATTTTGCATCCCACTTATCCGCAACTCTGTCCAAAACACTGGATGGGTTGCCAGTCCATTGCTGGGGTCACACATGCATACATACACTCACATTCACAATCGGCAAATTCACAGTGGCCAGCAAGTCTTTGGGATGGGGGGTGTGGGACTTGTACAGTTAAAGGGGGTGCAGACTCTACATAGGAAGTGTTCAGATCAGGATTAACACCCAGGAGTCTGAAACTATGAGGTGGCAATGCTAACCATATGCAACACCAAGCTGTCAAGTTCAGTTACTGCTTCCTCATAACATTGAGATAACAGTCTCATTGACACCCAGGGAGACACTTTTTGGACCCAAATGAGGCTGTTATCTACAGTAACTCGGTGAAAACCTATCACCTAATAGCTGTGCAGTGTCCCTGGACTGAAAGCCGCCATAAGCATTATGGCCCCAGCCATCACTGAGAGGGTGATCTCTGCCACACTTGACTCTACTTCTGGAATTCACTGACAAAACAAATCCACTTTCATACTTGAGGGGGTTTGGAAATTGTGATGTAATTGTGCATTAATCAGCAAAGCCAATGAGCACCTTGACAATTGTGCATTAATCTGATAATATTTAAAATGTGCTAATTAGATTCAATCAGTTTTAAAAGGCATGCATGAATGGTGCTACTCATTAAGGATTTGTTTTTGTTTCTTTCCTTATTGCTTTCCTAACCTATTCACACTCTGCAGAGGATTTATTACATCACAACCAGAAATTACAAGATAGAAAAAAAAAAAAGGTTTACCAAAAATTTGAAAACAAATTGAGAAATGCGAATCACAGGCATGCAGATGATTTGACATACAGTTAGTGTTGGTACCCCTGCACCAAGTCTATCTACCGTGGTACAACATCATCTTCTGTTTCCTTTTGCGTGTAATAACAAAGGGAGGAGGAAAGTTAGTGGTTGGATGATATTGATAAATAATTTTGCTGAACAATATTCATTTTATGGCCTACTAGTTTATGAAAGAGGCCAGCAGATCATTAGTTAAAGGACAACACATCATGTGCACAGTGTTGCCTTCATTGTACTCGGGCTTTAAATGAAGTTTAGAAAATTTAAGGGAAGGGGAAGCAACTAAAGGCAGACTCCCTAAACCAGTCATCGGGGTTAAACTTGCAGAGAAATTAAGTAAAAGTTTTCAAGCAACTGCTATTGTTCAGAAGACACATGAAGAAGCATTTTTCTTTGCTTCATGCTGAGCTGTTGATGGCTTCATTCCAGATCACATTCCTGCCAGATATGCTTGCTACCTTTTGTTCTCTCTCTTAAATGTCGAATACAAATCTACGAGTTGCCCTGAGAGCTGAACCATTTCATTTTAGGGAAGATTCGTATTACAGAGAATACACTGAAAGATGCAACCTTTTAAGGCCCATATAAAACAAAAACAGATAAGTGTCTGTTTATCCCTGCGAACTTTGCAGCTCTTAAGAGATTAGTTGGACAAGTCGGACAGTAAATGATTATGCAATTTCTAATAACACAGATGGATGTCAGATAATGTGATTCCCTGCTGGTGAAACAGAAAATATTGCACAAGGTGACTTTGGGAGATTAGAGTCTGATTTCTTCCAAGAAATCACAAGGATCCTGGAGCACAGAATGATGGCAATTTACGAAAATAAAGTGACAGCCACACTCGCCCGGAATGCTCACTAGGAGATCCCCACATCAGCAGTGGATTATAGGCAGTTGGGCAGGCAGCCCAGAGCCCTTTGGATTTTGTCTTGTACCACGAAGTGACTCTGCTTTGTCTGGACCTGTGCAGACAGCACAGATAAGTAACCCTTGGACCCCCAGCTTTGCTGGAGAGCAGGTTTCCCAACTCTCAGAGGACTCTGTGCCTGTCTAAGTCAGCACATTCATCACTTAGCACCTACCCTGCTATCCACAAAAATGACCTCAGGGCCTTAGTGTATGTTTTGACCACTTAATAAATGTAAAAAAAAAAAATAATAATAACTTGGAAAGTGTATACCGTATATGTGTTGCATTATGTTTTTATAGAATGATATCTTATGTTTTAACCATCTTTCTCTCTACTATCTTATAAATTCATCAGTCTCTACAGTATGCAAAAAAAATCTCTCTCTGTTTCTAGTAGTATTTAAGTAGTACGTATGGGAACACAGAGGTTTCTACAATACTAATGGTAAACTTATGAACTGGAGTGACATTTCAGCTCCCAGCTAAATAATTTTACGGACATGTTAGCAAATAAAGAGCAATGCAGTATAGACAGAGACCGCAACGATTCTGACAATTGAACATACACTGGCAATGTAATCAGTTTAAATGACAGAATAAAATAAAGAAAAGGCTTACAGACAATCAAGTAATATAACAAATGCACAACCTAACACATAAGAAACAGATATACTGTAAGTAAACACTGAATGTTGTGACTATCTTATTTTTTTAGAACAGTGTGGTACAATATTATATCCGTGATGGTCCATATTGACAGTGTCTGTCACAAAGCACACTCACACCTTTCTAAACGCCATTTCACCTAATATGAATGTCACTAGTATGTGGGAAGAAACCGGACAACTTGGGAGGAAAAAATCGCAGAAACTGCACAGCACACAAAGACAGTGACCCGGGAAAGAATCAAACGCGGGTACCTGGAGCTGGGAGGCTGCAGTCCTAACCACTGTGCCACCATTTTGTGCTCACCACATCTCCATAATCCCAGATTACCAGAACTGGGTATGGAAAATGGACGAATGTGCCCTTTAAGTAACAAACAAATGAGAACCATAAATCACATACTGTAACAGAGTGGGCAGATAAAAAGAGTTGGACTGTAGACATGGGGCTCTCCATCCATCCATCCTACCATTATCCAACCTGCTATATCCTAACTACATGGTCACGGGGGTCTGCTGGAGCCAATCCCAGCCAACATAGGGCGCAAGGCAGGAAACAAACCCAATGGCAGGGCGCCAGCCCACCGCAGGACATGGGGCCCTACCACCCATAAAAGACACCCAAACCAAAAGGAAAATGCATATTAATAAATATTCTCAAACTTGTCTAATACTGCACAAGGGTCATAGTGGGGTCAGAGCTTATCCTGGCAGCATTGAGCATAAGCAGGACCCAACGCTGGCTGGGGTTCCAGTTTGGATGCACTGTTTATTAATTTGAAATCTCACAATGATTTTAGTGCTTGAGTGCATGCATTTATATGGCTGCCATAATGTACTCGGTCATTAAATATAATTTAGTAGTAGAGAAAGCCTTGAAAATGCCTTGATTGAAATTCAGCAAAAGATACAGGCTGCCATGACCCAAGAGCACTGGGTGGTTTTGGGGTGGGCATGTAGATTTACTGGCGGGAGCAGACTGTGGCAGAAGAAAGGTCAAGCTTTATGGTGGATATTTGTGTCTTAGACAGATGACTGTGGGGCTAGCTGTAACTTTGTTTTTCTATTTTATAAATCGTCCTGTCAACTGCGTGACCATTTATTGCTCTATTAGGATTGCTTACCCGTCAGTCAGTTCATTCAGTCTGCTGAATTATCTGCTCACAGATGACAGTGTCATTGTCAGACAGGTAAACACTGCTGGCCATCATGCCACCACCAGGCAGGAAGGAGTGCAAGGAGCTGGAGGAGGCCAAGGCCTGTTTGCCTGTGGCTTTAGAAATCGGACTTTGTTTAGGAGTAGCTTACAAACTGCATATTAGAGACAGATGCAAGAAAAATGATTAGCATGCACATGAAGACCTCTTTAACATATCAGATTGATTTATAAAGCATTTGGCTGAAACGGAGTATACAGTATCGGCCTTTTTAATGGAGGTTAGGAAATAAAGCTTCTTTTTATAGTTTGTGCTTCTGCTTATTTGGGTACTTACAGTATATATGCAATGAAAAATATTCTGTGTTCTATCTATCTATCTATCTATCTATCTATCTATCTATCTATCTATCTATCTGTTTATCATGTATAAAGTGCTTATCTATCTATCTATCTATCTATCTATCTATCTATCTATCTATCTATCTATCTATCTATCTATCTATCTATCTATCTATCTATCTATCTATCTATCTATCTATCTATCTCATATTACACACATTTAGAGTGTTCATCTATACAATGCTAACATAAGATGGTGATCTTTTATTTTTTCAGGGCTTATTTTTGAGATGGATGTCTTTTACTCTTTTCTCTGTAAACTTTTCAACACTAAGGGGTAAAAATAAAATCAAACAAGGGTCCAAACAAGTCCAGGCTGCCTTACTGAATGGAGAGATTGTCTTAAAAAGTGACTTGTTGTTCCTCCTCCCCCCAGAGCTGGATCCTTCCCAACACCCCCTTTGCCTTGTTGCCCCCCCAGCCAAATAATGACATGTCTGAGGCGGGCTCTAATTATTCCCAGATGTTTGGCAGCCTGTTAGAATTTCTTCAGGTCCTCCCTCCCTTCTTCTCTCTTTTCTTCTGCATTTAAGCAGCTGGGTTCTCCAATTGCCTTCCTCAAACTCCTGTGTCCTTCATTGCACTTGTGAGGTTTTGTTCTTGGCAAAAAGAAATGGCCTTATATGCATAAAAAGAATTAATTTGTAACCGCCATCATCTGGTACGTGGGGGTTTCCAGGACCCATTTAGGGCTTAACAGAATGATCCAGTGATCGCAGAAATCTCTTCTTTGCTAGTGGGTATGCTAAAGTTTCCCCTTCAGCCATATAATGTGATTGCCCATCAGTTTCAAATTTAAAAGCAGGCCTGCGTGGAGGTGATGTATAACTGCTCACATTTTGGCATTTCAAAACAACATTTTTGAGCCAGCTGTGTATGCATGTGTGCTGCTCCTCGCTGCCCTGTCTGCCCACGCTCTGACTCACATAGCCTGCTGCACTGCTTTACTAAATGCTAGTGCCTTCTGTCCTTTGTACTGTTGTATAGACAAGGGTGGGGGACACTCTTCCATTTCTCTGTTACTTTCTTTGTTGCATTGTGAACCCCATCATGCTGACTCATACAGTATATGTGGATTCCAGAAGAGAATCCTGGTGTTTAGTTTAGGGCACGCTTTGCCAGGCACAACACCATATAAGCACATGGCTTTACAGTGCACTTCAGAAGACTCCCCTGCCACTCCCACCCCACTTCTTTTCTTTTCTTTTCTTTTTTGTATTTAAGCAGGAGGCACGAAAATAGGAAAGTCTTACTACTGCCATCACCTAACAAACACAGTCAACTCTTAGATGTCTGTCTTATTTTCAATCAAATAGGCCACCGGAGCCCCATTTTTACTTCTACTTCTTTTTTTTTTTTTTTTAACTGAGGAAACCACGTTTCAGTTTTTTAGTAATTTTATTTTTTTTATTAAAATTAGGCCTTACTAAAATGAAGTATTGAAGAAATCATACTAGCAAGTACCTCTCAGCTAGCTTAGTTGCCCATTGTTCCCTAGGTGAGAATTTGGAAAGGCAAAAAGTTATGTTACCAAACATTGAAGCATGGCATTTCTCAGCCAACACTGATCACATGCTGTGCACCCACCTTCACTTCTACATTCCTGGCAAATATAAGGGTACAGATTAACCTCAGCATCTGTGTTTTATATACATGAGAAAACTAGAGAACCCCCCACTTGCACAATCCATGTGGACATATGGAGAACATCTCTGCACAACAATATTAGTGGTGGTGTTGTCATGTATAAAGAGTGCAGTGACACTTCCACATGCATGTCACAGTCCATATCAGGCCAAGACTGGTCCACTGTATGCACACACGCACTAAAAAAAAAAGACATCCCAACCTTGAATCTACTGGGACCCTCTTGGTTCAAATTCAGTAAGTAGAAAACTTGGTGTAATACACGTGTCAGGTCTGGGCTTAAAAGTGCATTTAAATGCACACCACCATATTAAAATAGGTATCATTATTCATTTTTAGTTGTCAATCCGTGACCTACCAGGCCTAAGCTTTGGAGTGAAAGCTGACAGAATGAAGTTGCACCTCCTTCTCACTTAGAGACCACAAGACAGTGGCAACTCTGAAGTCTCTAGTGTGCTTTAAAGTGCTTGAATGACTCGATGTAACCCGATATTTAGTGACTAGTGATTTGTTTATCTTTAGGGCATGTTACTTTTCTAAAAGATTACCTTAACATTGGACTTAAAAATACAGTTGTCACTTTTGCAAGTCTGAATAAAAAGCTTTCAACGTCAGTGCCCATCACTAATAGTAGGAACTTTAAACATCTACCAGTGCTCTAAAAGCAGCCACTCCTGGTTCTGACTGACGCAAATACTGTCAGGACCTCCTGGATGAATTTGAAGCATTTTTCCTTCCAGCTGCTGACCTTTACTAAGGTATTTTGTGACTGAAACAACATAGGAGCTCACCGTTTATTTCCAAAATTGTTTTTTTTTTTTTCTTTACATGGCAGCAACCATCCGTAAAGTCCTGGATAGGGCAGCAGTCCATCACAGGAAATACACACACACACACACTAACACCACGCGACTTTAGAGATGCCAGTCAGCCTAACAGCTTTGTTTGTTTATACCTGATATGTATATTTGTAATCTGATAACATAACATTGTCAAATCCACCTAATCCAATTTAGGGGCCAGAGTCTCTTCTGGGGGCACGGCTCAATGCCCGCTCACACATAGAACCGCACTCCCTCAAGGGCCATTTTGGAACCATTTACCAGTTAACCTAGCCAGCTTACAAAATGTGTAGGTGTCACTCAGCCATTAAGTGCTCATGGGATTTGAACCAGAGACCAGCTTTAGAGTTTTTTTTAAATATCTGCTAACATTTCATCTAAAATGTCAAAAAATAGAAAAAGAGAACACAATATAGCAAATGACACACACATTTTTTTTTCATTAATTAATCTATTGCTCAAAATTATCCTAAATTTAAATGTCATAGTTTGGGTCAGATTAATGCAGAAGTTCAAAAAAAATTCTAAAGAGTTGAAAAACATTCTAGCAGCACTGTATGTATGTATAATCTATATACTTTTTTTATATAGTACACTATTTATTATACTTTTCCATATCATATACTGTTTATTGTATTCACATATTTATTTACTATACAGTATATACAGTCACCTAAAGGATTATTAGGAACACCATACTAATACGGTGTTTGACCCCCTTTCGCCTTCAGAACTGCCTTAATTCTACGTGGCATTGATTCAACAAGGTGCTGAAAGCATTCTTTAGAAATGTTGACCCATATTGATAGGATAGCATCTTGCAGTTGATGGAGATTTGTGGGATGCACATCCAGGGCAAGCTCCGTTCCACCACATCCCAAAGATGCTCTATTGGGTTGAGATCTGGTGACTGTGGGGGCTATTTTAGTACAGTGAACTCATTGTCATGTTCAAGAAACCAATTTGAAATGATTCTAGCTTTGTGACATGGTGCATTATCCTGCTGGAAGTAGCCATCAGAGGATGGGTACATGGTGGTCATGAAGGGAAGGACATGGTCAGAAACAATGCTCAGGTAGCCCGTGGCATTTAAACGATGCCCAATTGGCACTAAGGGGCCTAAAGTGTGCCAAGAAAACATCCCCACACCATTACACCACCACCACCAGCCTGCACAGTGGTAACAAGGCATGATGGATCCATGTTCTCATTCTGTTTACGCCAAATTCTGACTCTACCATTTGAATGTCTCAACAGAAATCGAGACTCATCAGACCAGGCAACATTTTTTCAGTCTTCAACTGTCCAATTTTGGTGAGCTCGTGCAAATTGTAGCCTCTTTTTCCTAT
The DNA here is from genome assembly GCF_016835505.1 of Polypterus senegalus. NCBI lineage: Eukaryota > Metazoa > Chordata > Cladistia > Polypteriformes > Polypteridae > Polypterus > Polypterus senegalus. The sequence goes on from NC_053164.1 coordinate 93,987,198, forward strand.
TTGTAGTGGAGATGAGTGGTACCCGGTGGGGTCTTCTGCTGTTGTAGCCCATCCGCCTCAAGGTTGTGCGTGTTGTGGCTTCACAAATGCTTTGCTGCATACCTCGGTTGTAACGAGTGGTTATTTCAGTCAAAGTTGCTCTTCTATCAGCTTGAATCAGTCGGTCGGTCCATTTTCGCCCACAGGACTGCCGCATACTGGATGTTTTTCCTTTTTCACATCATTCTTTGTAAACCCTAGAAATGGTTGTGCGTGAAAATCCCAGTAACTGAGCAGATTGTGAAATACTCAGACCGGCCCGTCTGGCACCAACAACCATGCCACGCTCAAAATTGCTTAAATCACCTTTCTTTCCCATTCTGACATTCAGTTTGGAGTTCAGGAGATTGTCTTGACCAGGACCACACCCCTAAATGCATTGAAGCAACTGCCATGTGATTGGTTGATTAGATAATTTGCATTAATGAGAAATTGAACAGGTGTTCCTAATAATCCTTTAGGTGAGTGTATACCATAATCTTTATTATACCGTTTTTATTTGTTACCATAATCTGTATAGTACTGTTACATACTTATTTACGGCATAATGTACTGTGTGACGGGCGTCCGGGACCCATGCCTGGCCGGGATGCCCCTTTGATACTGGATCCGGTGGAGCAGCCATGGGATGCACACTAAATCTCCTGAATTAGTTAGTAGTAGTAGTAGTAGTAGTAAAGGAGGAAGAAGAAGAAGAGTGTGGTTTGGGGTGTTTTTGCTTTTGGGTGTTTTGGGACTGTGTTGGGCATATCTTCCTGAAGAAAAATAAAAGCTCTTTTTGTTTATTTTACATGTGCCTCCATTGTCCGTCTGTGTCGGGTCGACTCCTATATAGCGCCCTTGCCATAACTGTTTATTCTACTTTTGCATATTTATTTACACTGTACTATAGTGTTTATAATACTGTTGCATTTTTTTGACTGGATACTGCAGTATATACAGTACATCACCATTCTTTTTTCACTGATCACTGATTCACTCTTTCTTAGTACTGTGTTCCACATTGTCCCTGAACATTTCAGGTTTGCGCACCGGTGGGACAAGCAGCAAATGCATGTCACTGTACCATGAGATATTGTATAATGACAATAAATTGAATTGAGAACTGGAGCACATGCAGCCACACAAAGAAAGAACATGCAAAGTCCACATAGGCAGTATCTGGGCTGAGATCTGAACCCAAGACTCTGAAGATGTGAGTCCTAACTAAAGGACCAACATTCCATTTTTTTTTTTACATACCTTGCTGTGTTTTTGGGTTTTTTTTTTTGTCTTCTTTTTATTTCTTGTTTCACTCTTTCGATCAACCGACCCATGTTTGTGCCCCTACGATGTCTCTCTCTTTCAAACTCTTAATGGCCAGGTGGCGTGTAGCTAAAAGGAGGATTTGAAGCAGCATGCCCCGGTGTGTGACACACAACACTTCAAGCATTTCCATTGAGGGCTGAATTCCTGAGGCCGTCTTTGTTTGTTTTTTTTTTTTTCTTTTCTTAATTGTCTAGACACTGCCTTCTGGTGGAAAACAAGATCACATTTTGCAGCATTTAGGAACTGGTGGGAGATTAAACCAGTGAGACTGATGAAATTTAGTTTGCACATTGCTTCAGTGGTGACTTCACAGCAAAACTATACAGACTATGTCTGGAAAGCTTATGGCTTGATTTAGGATCTTCATTATATTCCAGGCCTTTTGAGTTTGAAGGCCACAGTACTGATACTGTCTGATTCCTAGACTGTACTACACAAGGAGTATATGATATCACTGTTTATTGTACTAAGCAGCATGATTTGTGCACTGATAATATTGCAAAACAGAGCAGAGCGGGGTTCAAAGGACACAGTCGGGTAAAGCAGTTAAGGCCGAAGATTGCTATGATGTGAAAATGTCAAATGTTTAAATTAGTATTCTCCTTATTGTCTCTTCATATGTAGCAGATGTTATTCACATGCAATAAAGCCACTTCTTCAGCCATCTTCCGTCTTCTGTAACTGCTGGATCTTTCCAGATGTCATCACTGTGTAAACACGCCTGGGCCACTCTCTCCCTAAGGAACCTAGAAAATGCAACACTAGCGAAGACATCTGGGCCCTAAGGCTCTCCTCTGTAGAGCTCAAGAATGACGTGTTGATTTTCAGCCAGACAGAGCTGCTTCCTTAGATTTGAGTTCAAATTCAGATGGAAATTGGTTTTTTTTCAGTCTTCTCCCACATATCAAAGATGAGTATGTCTTCATGGTAGCTCATAATTGGCTTATTATTATTGTACACTCACCTAAAGGATTATTAGGAACACCTGTTCAATTTCTCATTAATGCAATTATCTAATCAACCAATCACACGGCAGTTGCTTCAATGCATTTAGGGGTGTGGTCCTGGTCAAGACAATCTCCTGAACTCCAAACTGAATGTCAGAATGGGAAAGAAAGGTGATTTAAGCAATTTTGAGCGTGGCATGGTTGTTGGTGCCAGACGGGCCGGTCTGAGTATTTCACAATCTGCTCAGTTACTGGGATTTTCACGCACAACCATTTCTAGGGTTTACAAAGAATGGTGTGAAAAGGGAAAAACATCCAGTATGCGGCAGTCCTGTGGGCGAAAATGCCTTGTTGATGCTAGAGGTCAGAGGAGAATGGGCTGACTGATTCAAGCTGATAGAAGAGCAACTTTGACTGAAATAACCAATCGTTACAACCGAGGTATGCAGCAAAGCATTTGTGAAGCCACAACACGCACAACCTTGAGGCGGATGGGCTACAACAGCAGAAGACCCCACCGGGTACCACTCATCTCCACTACAAATAGGAAAAAGAGGCTACAATTTGCACGAGCTCACCAAAATTGGACAGTTGAAGACTGGAAAAATGTTGCCTTGTCTGATGAGTCTCGATTTCTGTTGAGACATTCAAATGGTAGAGTCAGAATTTGGCGTAAACAGAATGAGAACATGGATCCATCATGTTATCATCCTTGTTACCACTGTGCAGGCTGGTGGTGGTGGTGTAATGGTGTGGGGGATGTTTTCTTGGCACACTTTAGGCCCCTTAGTGCCAATTGGGCATCGTTTAAATGCCACGGGCTACCTGAGCATTGTTTCTGACCATGTCCATCCCTTCATGACCACCATGTACCCATCCTCTGATGGCTACTTCCAGCAGGATAATGCACCATGTCACAAAGCTTGAATCATTTCAAATTGGTTTCTTGAACATGACAATGAGTTCACTGTACTAAAATGGCCCCCACAGTCACCAGATCTCAACCCAATAGAGCATCTTTGGGATGTGGTGGAACGGGAGCTTCGTGCCCTGGATGTGCATCCCACAAATCTCCATCAACTGCAAGATGCTATCCTATCAATATGGGCCAACATTTCTAAAGAATGCTTTCAGCACCTTGTTGAATCAATGGCACGTAGAATTAAGGCAGTTCTGAAGGCGAAAGGGGGTCAAACACCGTATTAATATGGTGTTCCTAATAATCCTTTAGGTGACTGTATATCATATAATGGATTATCAGAGGCATTCTCTGCTTGCACCTGATGCCATCCTGTTAGGCTGCAGATCCCCTTGACCATTTAATGGATGAGCAAGTTCACAAAATGAGTATATGATTCTTAATCCACCTTTGGTTGTTTAGTGAACCGAAAAATATGACTGTGTATGTTATGGAGTGTACTTTAATGGCTGGGCGGCACAGTGCTTGACACGGCTGGATCCAAGGTTCAGATAATGGCCTGGTTTCTTGTTGTGTTGAGTTTGCATGTTCTTCTAATTTCTGCAATATTTTTCTTTGGGTTCTCACATTTTTCTCATATATCTTAAAGACCTGCACGTTATGTTCACTGTTTTTTCTGAACCAGTTCAAGGTATATAAGTGCGCTCTGAGATAGACTGGCATCCCATCTACAGTTTAGCAGGGCTAGGCTGCAGGCTTATAATGGAAGAAGGAAATTCTATAGTGAAGATGTTCAAAAAGCCGCCTAGTGTACATCATCCCATCACTGTGGATGTTGCAAAGCACACAGAATTGTTGCATATTTGTGGCTAAAGGAAGCAGACGCAAACTTCACACGGAGCTTGTTCTCACAGGCTCAGAACCTGCTCTTAAAGATTAAAGTTGGCACATTTCAATTCAATTTACCATCTTACTAATGCGGCTGCATCTGGCTGACTAACTCTCGAGGAATTTAGATGAGACTTTCCATTAAATTTTTAGCACAGTTTAAAAAGTGACTTCATGTATAACCCTGATGGTTAACTAATTTTAAATCCCAGCCTGGCCACTGTGCAAGGATTGCATAGTCTCCCTGTGTCTGTGTGGGTTTTGCTCCCATTTTACAAATATGCGTGTGTGTGTTTGGTTAACTGGGGACTCTAAACTGGCACAATGTACATGTGCCCTGCCATGCCATTTAGACCCAGCTCCTCTGGATTAACTGGGTATCTTATCCAGCTCATTTGTGTCATCATGGAAATATGCTGATTAAATCCCAGACGTGCTACCATTAGTGACGATAACATTGTTAGTTTGCCAATATTTCTCTTTGCATGTTACAATTCTGTTTTTGTTGTGCTGTAGCTTATATTTTCCTGACTGGAAAATTGGAGAAGGAAAGATGTTTGTGTACTCTTCTCGAGTTTGCATTTAACAATCGCACAGAGTTTCTTTGTGGGACAAGGATATCAGATCCTTGGGTGTAGCAACACGCTTGCTGTGTGTGTGTAAAAAAATTTATTGTCTGTCTCTTACACCTTTTGTCCTCTAATTTATGTAACTAGAGAGAAAATCTTTTTTTTTTTATTTTAGCCCAAGGAGAACAGAAATATCTATGGGTATACAGGTCCAGCCATGTTGTAGGAATGGCAGGACACCTGGGGGGTTGGAAAAGAATGTAGGAGCTTTGATGAAAACCAAAGAAAAAGTGCAATTCTGTACCACCTGGGTGCATTCCTTCTGTTTTCTCTCTCTGGTTTTGGCTTTTTGATCATTTCACTGATTGCGGTGCATTTTGCTGCAGCTTTAATTCAGGAAGAAACAGAATAGCAACCTGCATTCTTTTTTTTGTTATCCAGTTTATTTTGTTTCTAATTAACAAATAGTGAACAAATATTGAAATAAGTTATCAAGTAGTACGCTTTGTTGTTCTCTGGGGTCTTTCAAAAGCCAACTTGTTATTTTGGAGAATTAGGTGAATAAGATTGGCAGCCTTGATGGACTGAATGGCCTGTACTTATCAAAACTGATCTATTGTTCTACTGACATTTACCGTGTTTGCCGAAACAAAATTCCTGAAAACAGAAAGCACAGATCACTGAAAGCTTTAGGGATTTCCTATAGAAATCCCTGCATAAGGCTGTCTACAGTAGACTGTTTACCTCAGACAGAGAGCTTCTCAGATTGCAAGTTGTGGATCATATAACAAAACATGTTGGCATCCAGTAGCTTTTCTCTAAAATTCATAAACATTTCATTCACTTGATAGTTCCTCACTTCCTTTTTTTTTAGTTTTCTGTTAGCATTTCCTGCCTTGTGCCCTGTGTTGGCTGGGATTGGCTCCAGCAGACCCCCGTGACCCTGTATTCGGATTCAGCGGGTTAGAAAATGGATGGATGGATGTTAGCATTTCTGGGGTCATAAGGAGCTTAAGTGTATCTCATCAGTGACGGGTGCAACATAGGAACCCACCCTGGATGAAGGACTAGTCCTCTGGAGAGCATGTTCACTCGTATCAGACCAGACAGTCTGTACTTACAATCATTCCTTTTTCAAATCCTTCTAATCCAACTAGAAGGTTGGTGACAGGAGCTGCAGCCTATCCCTACAGCATCCGGCACATGGCAAAAGTTGACCCAATGTCCAGTGGTGAACATGTTTACACTGATTTATACTGAGTACACTTTTCAGTTTAACTTAACATACCTGTATGTAGAATATGAGAGGAAAATCTGTGAGACAAAAGAAAATGCATATGGACACAGGAGCAACATGCAACCCTCGTACATTTTTAGACCCAGGAATTGGCCTTACACCTGCACACATAACTAAGAATTGTGCCACTGTGTTGTCCAGCTTGACAGGATTGCACAAACATCTGTCTACATAAAATGTGGTTCTACAATTATGTTAATCTGTTGACATGCAGGTTAGGTGCATTGGCGATTCTAAATTGTCCCTAGTGTGTGCTTGGTGTGTGGGGGTGTGTGTGTGCCCTGCCTGGGGTTTGTTTCCTGCCTTGTGCCCTGTTTTGGCTGGGATTGGCTCCAGCAGACCCCCGTGACCCTCACCCCCCTGCTGACTTTGCTCACCAACCCCCCGGCCTGCACTACACGCCAGCCACTTTGCATTTCTGCCGCTCGCGTATGTCATACTTTTGTCATATCACCTATGTCCATATAGTCGATCTCTTTTCGCTGTTCCGTTATTTCACCAAGTAATAATTTCTGTTTGTTAGCACTAATGCGATCTTTCCTATCAGTTTTTTTAGACTTTCGAATTTTAGTACTTTCATAATCTCTAACCTGCTCTGCATGTGTATCACGCCAACATTTTTGAACCTCTTTACGGCGTTCAACTTTGTCTTCTACTCTTTGTCTTTTATTTCCGACCTCTCTTGGAGCCGAGAGCGCAGGAACTGTGTCTGACAATAGCATTCACACGAATGAGAAGTGATTGGACCGTGGGCGTGGTTGTAAATGTTTAAGAGGAGGGCAGGACTTGTCAAAATCTCTTGGCAAAAAGTCTCGTCTCACAGGACCTGAAATTATCTCTCACGGGAGTTGAAATTATCTCGGAGAAAGTCTCACCCCAGGATTTCCTTTTGTAATAGAGAAACAAGTACAGTCGTAGTATTACCAGGTTGAGCGGATTCAGTCTGCACTTTTAAGCAGAATTTAGAGCCACAGGTGTTAAAATGAATGTCTTGTAGAAGGAAGATGTAAAATAGAGGTTTCAGATTTTGGTAAAGCATGCCCCCAATTTGCTCTCACCCTACTCCATTTGGAAGTCGGTCTCATGGTTAGATATTATAGAATCTGTGCTTTTGGCTAAAGAATGATGACAGGTAGTCCCTTATAAGTAAAGAGTAGGGGTAAATATTGGAAAACTGGGGTCTTTGGAAAACCTGAGAGTTATTCAGGTCCTGGCTTCTGTTGCTGCACCAGTGGTTTCAGATGATGGTAAGTAAGCAAGTCTGCTCATATCAGAAAGAACCTATCCTAGTAGGCATGCTTGCGATTTCTCTAATTACATCGGCTCTAAACTTCTCTTTCTCTCTCACACTTAATGACCTACAGCTAAATTCCATACAGCAAAATGCCAAATGTCATTTTTGCTATTTTTTTTACTGATTTCCTCCTCACTGCAACTTGGAAAACCCTTGCAGCATGTGAAATTCCACAGAAAAATCCAGTAGAAGGCATGTAGCATTTATTTTTTACAGCTTTTAGTTTGCATATCCTTTACTTTTCAACGTTTACATCAGGAAGGGCATCCGGTGCAAAATTTTGCCAAATCAATATGCGGACAGATGATCTGCTTGGCAACCCCAAACAGGAGCAGCCGAAAGAAGAAGAAGACTGTAGATTTTTACAGAAGCGAGGAGGTTTGTGAACTCTAAAAATTGGAAGTGGTATCCCTAGACTTTCTCGTATACTCAGATATGAGGGTGGATATTTGAGGAGTAAACCGCAAGACAAAGATTATATTTTTATATTATGTACATTAAAGAACCGTCAACAACAAATCAAATCAAAATCAAGTAAAGTTGAATAAATCGGACTCTGCAGCTGCATGAATAAAAGGTAAAGTACCACTTCCGATTAATGGAAATAGCCCAAAAGTTAATTGAAATGCTGCGGTGGGTTGGCACCCTGCCCAGGATTGGTTCCTGCCTTGTGCCCTGTGTTGGCTGAGATTGGCTCCAGCAGACCCCCGTGACCCTGTATTCGGATTCAGCGGGTTAGAAAATGGATGGATGGATGGTTAATTGAAATGCACGTTTTGTACCTAATACTTAGGTCAACCAAATTTTGCGTACAATTGAAAGAGTACTCAAGTTATCGTGTTTATACACACACACATAATTCCAAAAATATTTTTTTCGGACTCTATTTCTCGAAATAGAAATTTTGGAGAATTTCAATACTTTCCCTATACTTCACATACGAGAAAGTCAGGGAGGTCTAAAATGTCAATATTCATCAAAATCTCGACATTGAATCTTTGTATACGAGAAAGTAAAAAGATGTAGCTGTTCCAATGGCATATGAATTCATAGTTGGCTTTCTTTGACCTGAATAAAGATGGGCTTGTACCTTTGTAATATTAAACTGGCTGGAAAAATAAAACATGTGGCTAGTATTAAATATAAAAAGAAGCCTTTAGCTTTATTTTCTCTGTCTCGAATGGGGTTTCTTTATATTTTGCCTTGTAGTAGTCTCATGGACTAGCATCCTGGGCTTGAATTCCATACCCAGCTGTTGTCCATATGTTTTCCGACCCCAGACATTAAGCAAGATTAAGTTAATTGATGTTTGCAAATTAGCCCTTATGCGAGTGTGCATGTGTGTCATTGGGTCCTGTGATGGCCTGGCACCTTGTCCATGGCTTTTTCCTGCTTTGCACCCAGTGCGACCCTCCATGATTCTGAATTGGATTTAGCAGGTTTTAAAATACTACAATATGTTTATATGTGGCTGGATGTGTGACAGTTTCTTCTCAAGAGAAGTAGCGGGCACATAGGGTATTCGGTGCAAGACTCTTGCCCTTTCTGTGTACCCAAAAAAAAACTTCCCTGTAAGAGAAGATCTGTGACAAAGGGCACAGCACAGCCCCATGGTGTTTGCAAGCTCAGCTTAGACACATTCTTGGGGTTGGCCAGACATGTGTTTTCCATTTTTTTAAAGCATGGAGTCTCAAAGAGATGTGTGTCCAAGAAACACCTCGACTTTAATTAGGTGGGGGATGTTTGGGCAGTTGTGCACTCTGCTTTCCAGTGCTTCCCAATGTAGTGACAGTAAGGCCGTGTGCACTGCAAGATTTAGCTGTAAGGAGGTGGCTTGTGAGGGGGCTCACTGCAGAAATCTCTCTGAATGTACATTGCGACAATTGTACATTGTACAATGTTGCGATGTACTCTCTTCCAGGATCTGCTCCTTTGAACTCCATGTCACCTCCATTACAATTCAAATTTTGCACTTTGTCTTATCCTGTTTTATTTTTACTTGACCCTTGTATGTATTAGTCTGTTGCTGTCTTGATTTCTCCGAGTTTAGCATTCATGGTTTTCTAAGGTGCAGTAACTCCTGACTGGATGTGAAGGCTGCTTCAAGAGAAAATATTGGATTGAGCCCAGTGTTGTTGGCAAGCTGATATACCTCCACCAAGACGACTGCATTATGTGGTGAAGAGAAAAATGATCAGATTTGGTACTCACATTTACAGAAGATGCTGAAAGTGATCCCTTTGTGCGTCAATACATCTCTGTGCCCGTTTCAGCATGTACACTTTTTGCACTCTCGGCGGTGGTGGGCCACGCTGTATTTTCCTTACTGATGTATGTGGGCATGGTATACGCACATTTATTAAAAGATCAGAATGCACAAGGTGATCCAGGTGGAAATTGGGGACAAGATATTCAGAATATATTGCACAGTTGTATATATACATAATTATAGGCAGAAAAATTTGAGATAAACTCCTGTGTATCAGCAGTATAGTTATACTAAATAGTAAAAGCTCAGACAAGGATGTGAAGAAAATATCAAAAAAATGAAAACAGGATATCCCAGAGTGAACTTAAACAAACCACACCTTGACATTTTTTTAACCTTGTTTGACAACTTGCTTAAAGATAACTAGGAATACACCCTTCTTAGGGACCAACCCAGAGTTTCCGTGTTTGCAAATGAGTAACGAACAAAAGCGCAATGAGGTTCGGCCGCATGTAGCATCTGCTATTCAGGTATGGAACCAAACTGGTTTGTGAATGGAAAAAGCATGGTTACTTCCTGTGTAATGCTAGAGAATGTAGAAAGGAATATTATCCAGTTCAGGAGCTGTAAAGCAGAGGAAAGCCCCCCTGACTGACAGTGTTCCTAACTATCCAGTTTCATATCCAGCAGTGTTTCTTGTTTCATATTTTTGTGTTTCTGTATTCAGTGTGGGGTGGTGCCATGGTTAGTGCTGCTGACCTGTGGTTCCAGTGTCCTTGGTTTGAGTCTCCTGCTCAGTTGCTGTCTGGTCTGTGTGGAGTTTGCACCTGCATCTGCTTTGGGTTACTGCAGGTGTACTACACATTATAAAGATGTGTGTGTTAAGTTAATTCACTATTCTGAATTTCTTGTGAGAGTGTTCAGTGGCCTGTCCAGAGTCGGGTTTTGAGATATGCCTGGCACTACTAGGAGAGACTCCAGCCCATGGCAATCTTGAATTGGATAAGCAGATGTTGTTACTTATGTGTTCAATTTGTATTTATAACATGAACATTCCATTCACTCGTCAAATAAAGTGCATATTTATCTACTTTGAATACACAGAAAAGTATGTGCGATTTCTCACACAAATCTTATTATCATTTTGAAATGAGGAACAAAGTTCAACAAGCCAAAAATCATGCTGCGGTGTCCAGGCCAAATGCTTCGTTCCACTTTAATTTGGTGATGGCACAAAAATGCGCTGTTCACTCCCAGAGTGGACGAAAGCCCACACAGCTCCTTCTTCTATCCTGCTACTGTATTTCCTAAAGCCTTTCTGTAGGTCAAAGTCTCAAGAAATGAGAGTCTGTCCCAACAGATACAGATGCAAGATGGCAGAGCAGCTTCATGCACACCCCCTCAGTCACAGCAGGTCCATGTAGAGTTGTTAATCATCCTAACAGTGTGAGAAGAAAAGTTATCTAAAAACATGAGTTATTTAAAAAGGGTAGGAGAATGATACAGTGGCTAAAGCTGTACCTCACAGCTCTGTGGACCAGGACTGAAATCCCCATCATCTCAAAGCCTGCATGAAGTCTGCACTCTATCTCCAGTTTCTTGACTTATTCCGAATAAAGCGTATGTAATGTTGACTGGGAGCTCAGAATTGACTGGGTGTGAATGGGAAAGAGTGGCTGTGTGTATCCAGGTCCTGTGATGGACTGGTGTGTAGTGCCAGTCCTTGTCTTGTGCCTATTAGTGCCAGGATGATCTGCCAGCCTGCAAACCCGTAATAAATGTTTTCACAAGAACAGACCATTCAACCCAATATAAATCATCAATCTCTAATCTGCTACATGTTGCAATTTATCGTTAAAGGATACGTTTAGTATTTTTGCCAAAGTCAAAGTTATTTCTTCACAAATATGATATATATGCATATGCCACAGAAAATTTTGTTCAAAAGGTGAGTATGCTATAAATTTAAAAATTGTCTTGAAAAACTGACATATTTGGAAAGTTTTTAAAGCTTTTCCTCCATGTCCCATAGCCTCCAAAGTAAAGTGACAGTGCGGGCAAGATATATGTTTAAATTTAAACAAAGCGATTAACTTCAAAACACAATTTCACATGGCAAATTCATGTATACCGTGTTTGTGAAGAATTAAATTGTACTTGAGAAATACCAAACTTATCCTTTAAGCTGATATTTAATGTTCTCAAAATAGTACTATCTGTCATACTAGATGGGGTACAAAATATCTTTTGTTTGAAATGTACTTTTACACCACTTCCATCTGTTCCCCTGTTTTCTAGTTGAACAAAATAGTTTGGAGTAACAGCTGGCTCCTTCCCAGCAAATTCCCATCACAGTTTTAAACCCTGCTTTCTTGACTCCTCTTAATTTGAGTTTTCATGCCAGTCACCGTAAAAAAAAACAAAAAAACAAACTCTCACTGTTCCAGTGTGGTGCTGACGTGTCACCTGTTGTATGGCTGCACTCGGGTCCCAATCCGGGTGGTTCATTGTGTGGTGGGTGTGGCAATGCGCTGTAATCAGCCAATGCTCCTAACCTTCTCCTCCTCCTCCTCCTCCTTTCAGATTTTAAAGAGTTTCACCTCCTTCAGTCATTCCTTTTAGTGCCTACCTGTAGTTCTTAAATGGCTCGTCTCTAAATCTTTACTTTTGGAAAAGTCTCCTTTTAGACTGGCATAGTTCAGCTGAAACCACAGATCAAGATTCACTCTGGTATACCTATGTGGAAGTGGAAATATAATATTCTGTTACAGCAGAACTGTGTAACAAGTATAAGCTATTTTAAATCCTGAACTCTAATTTAGTATTTCAGGGTGCATTTTTAAAACATTTATGGTCAGAACAGAAGCATCACATCCTCAGAGTCCCATGTCTTTGTGGGTTTCTCAAAGGCAGCATATTACATACATGAAGGACTTGAAATCAGCCTGATATCACAAGGAAATAGCTGCTTTATTCTTTGTACCCACCGCTGCCAGGTTTGGTTTCAGCAGTCAAGTTCAAGCTGAAGGTTTACATATTTTGCCGCTCTCATCCCTGATCTGTGACACTAAATGTTTTGAATTTACATATTTGATTCTTATCTGGCTTATTGAATATCTGCCTTTTTATTTATGCTAGAAAAATACTAAAATTTTAACCTTAACAGCTAAAATGCATCCAACTTTGGAATTTATCAGTAAGTCTTACACTCTAGCAAGCTTTAGCACATGTGTGCTATATTGCAATTCAAAAAAATAGGCAAGATTCCATTTTTTTTAATATCTGAATATTTCACACAGTATAGCAAAAATCTTTACATTAGAGCATGTAAAGAATCTCAAAAGTGTTTTTGTTATCTTTTCAGAATGTGGCTAGTGTTGCACTGGTTGCCAACTAGTGTGCTGATATTCATGTGGAATTCCAGAGTCTACCCAGTGACATGAACAGTGAGCATTAAGCTTGGAACTTTAGTAAACTATACAATGCTGAATTGTTAAGTTTAGAACTTCTTCTTTTACCTTTGAAGAGGAACAGACTTTTCCTAAAATACAGATGCTTCTCCTCAATGGTATATGTATAATCTCTCTCTCTCTCTCTCTCTGTGTATATATATATATATATATATATATATATATGTATATATATATATATATGTGTGTATATATATATATATATATATATATATATATATATATATATATATATATATATATATATATATATATATATATATAATCTCTGTAAGGTGGCAATCAAGGGGCACTGCAGCACCCCACACTCCCTACACAATGGCACAGACACAAGTACTTCAAAGGTTTAACCTTCTGAATACCTCTTCCTTCTCTACTCTGCACCTCCATCTGACTGTCTGGCTCCTTGTACTTTGATACAAAACCTGGGAATACTTCCGGTGTTCTGAGACTGTAGCTCACTAATCCTTTCAGTGCCTCTTGGTGGCACCCACAGAACCCAACAGGACTGAGTCAAAGAACTACATATTCCAACATGCCCTGTGCATATCCAGAGAGGTACTGTAACCCAGGGACGCTATCACCTAGTGTTTTGGGAGAGACAATAGCCTGAATAAATTGTCTTCCTCTGTCCTTCCATCATGCTGACCTCCTGGTCGGATAACAATCCTGCGATCTTTACTATCTGTTTTTGATACTGTAGCGACTGACGTAATAAAGTGTTACAAACATTTTTTAGTGTAACCCCAAACACAACTTTCTAGTACCCTCTTCAACCCCTCCTCCCCCAGGTCTTGTCCCCCTTTACCGCATCAATCAATACCCTGCTATCAGTCTTCCGTGCTGTACTCTGCCCTCCCTCAATCAGACCTAACAGTCACTTAAAACAAAAAAGCCTTTAACCTGGCTGAGGCGCTACAATACTTTCGAATTTTACTGCTTTCATATTCTTTACCTTTCTCTGCACGTGTATCGCCCCATCGTTTGTTTGAGCCTTTCGAATTCCACTGCTTTCATAATCTCTTATCTGCCTTTTTTTGTCTCCAACATTTTTGGGTCTCTTTTCTCCATGCTGCACTTTCTTCTTTGATTAGTCATTGACGTTTCATCTAAAACATATTGTCCTTATACGCTTTATATGTACGGAGAGCACAGGATCTGTGTGTGCTACGTGCTTTTACACAACTGAGTGTTTTGCTGGCTGTGCTCTTATTTGATATTGTTTGCGTCTCGTAGGTCTTTTAAGTGTCTTTAGAGAAGATCACGTCTCGTCGTCCTGCTTTTCCTTTCCAGGATTTTTTTATTTTTATATATATATATATATATATATATATATATATATATATATATACACACACACACAGAGTACTGGTGAAATGCTTTAGAACACCTCCATTTTCCCAGTATTTATTGTAATTTAAACAGGATAAGTCAAAACAATAACATGAAATGGTCCAAAGGTAAAGTAGTAAACTGCCAGAGGTTTAGAAAAGAAAAAAAAATCATTGAGGATTTAAACTCTGTAACTTCAATAAAAACTTCAAAAAAGGGGGTATTATAAAACTTTTGACCAGTAGTATGTGTATTATGGACACACATATACTTTTTATATATTACTGCGTGATCTGATCATTAAGTGGAATAGATATTATTTATGTGCAATGAAGGGAAATGTAGGTTATTTATGCCAGACGTGCCATAATATTGGTTAAACTCAACTTACATTATTTTTTTTTTTTCGTGTGGGGTTATGCATCTCTATTGCATACCTGCAACTTAAACAAAAAAAAGTCAGTCAGTCAGTCATTTCTCCAACCCGCTATATCCTAACACAGGGTCTCAAAATATTTTAAGCCACATCCATCTTTTCATACTGACAGCAGAAACCAACTTTGGACTTGGTTGATGAGCAAGTAGGAGACACAAGTGTCATCTACGAGGGATGTTCAAAAAGTTTCCACAACTTTATATTTTTGTTGGAAACGTTGGAGGCAGGAGAAGTCGTAATTAGGCAGTAAAAAGTTGGTACGACGCTGGGAAAATTGCATTGCAAATGAAGGTGACTATGTAGAAAAGTGATGTAATTTGTTTTTGAAATTCTTAATAAATAGTTAATAAAAAAGTGCAGAAAGTTTTTGAATGTCCCTCATGTATGTCATATCTAAACTGGTGAGCTCTATGCATTTGTACCCTTTTGTATGACTTGAGAAAACAATATTAAAGAAGACCCCCAGTATATTCAAATGATAATTAGATTACCGGCCAAAGCAACTTCGACTACAGTACACACCCCACCATTACGCATGACACAAGCATGACACACCCAGGCCCTGTGCGCAGGTAGATTGCTTATCAAGGCTTTTATGCACCTGTAAGTGAACATATAGTTGTAAGACTAGTACTGGTAAAAAAGGAATGTGTTAGGTCATCGAAAATCCTTGACATGAATAAAGTGCTTAGCATGGTCAACACATCATTGTAAAGATATTTCAGCTTTGAAAAAAATCATTATCAGCACTGCTTTCTTACAAAAATAATATTAATAATTTCATATTTTTGGCAACTTCATTATAAGTTTCAAGCTCTTGCACGTTATTCGAGAACCTTGCAAAGTTTAAATTGTATTAAATATTTTAACAAAAACGAATAGTACTATTTATCTATTTAGGGCACATGGCTGAACAGTGGTCAGCACTGCTGGGTTTGAGCTTCTGGTTATTGTCCTTGTGGGTTCTGCACAAGTCACCCTGTGTCTGTGTGGGTTGCACCCTAGTCTCCACTCACTTTCCAAGGTTTAGCAGGATAGCCTTATTATTAGAGACCCTAAACTGGCCCTGTGTCCCTATAATTTTGTGCATGAGCAGTTCTTTCACTGGAATGGCACCCCGTCCAGGGCTGGTTCCTGTCTTGTCCAGTACAACCCAGAATTGGTGTAAGAAGTTTTGATATGTGTACATTAATGCAGATGTAGTATACGCATGCAGTATTTTGTGGGATAGTTTTTTTAGTATTCATTTTACATAGTTACTACATTTACTCCCATAGATTTATCTATTTATAATGCAATGATAAAGAATTGTGCTAGCCCCTGCTGTTAAGATTGTTGGCAGAAGCCTGCTCTCTAGTCAGAGCCATGCTAAGTTTCAAAGAATGCTTTTTCAGCTTTCTGCCAGCTACTCTCTAGAACGCTGCCTGTATCTACACTGATTCTGGTGATCAGTTAGAGGTTGAAGACTCTTTTTTCCATTTCTTTCAACTTATTTTAAATCTCTATACTACTGTGATACAGACTTCTCAGTGGTGTCTATGTGTTGTTATTGGAGTTTCTTCTTATTGTGAATAGATGCCAGGATATTTGAAAGTAGTTCTGGGAGTCAATTTCTGTCTTAATTTAACTTGTACTTTGTTATGTTGTAAGTATTTTTGAGGAATTAGTTAATTAATTATTCATGCTTGTGCTTCCACCATTGTGTACACTACAGGGTGGGCCATTTATATGGATACACCTTAATAAAATGGGAATGGTTGGTGATAGTAACTTCCTGTTTGTGGCACATTAGTATATGTGAGGGGGGAAACTTTTCAAGATGGGTGGTGGCCATGGTGGCCATTTTGGATCCAACTTTTGTTTTTTCAATAGGACGAGGGTCATGTGACACATCAAACTTATTGGGAATTTCACAAGAAAAACAATGATGTGCTTGGTTTTAACGTAACTTTATTCTTTCATGAGTTATTTACAAGTTTCTGACCACTTATAAAATGTGTTCAATGTGCTGCCCATTGTGTTGGATTGTCAATGCAACCCTCTTCTCCCACTCTTCACACACTGATAGCAACACCGCAGGAGAAATGCTAGCACAGGCTTCCAGTATCCGTAGTTTCAGGTGCTGCACATCTTGTATCTTCACAGCATAGACAATTGCCTTCAGATGACCCCAAAGATAAAAGTCTAAGGGCGTCAGATCGGGAGACCTTGGGGGCCATTCAACTGGCCCACACGACCAATCCACTTTCCAGGAAACTGTTCATCTAGGAATGCTCGGACCTGACACCCATAATGTGGTGGTGCACCATCTTGCTGGAAAAACTCAGGGAACGTGCCAGCTTCAGTGCATAAAGAGGGAAACACATCATCATGTAGCAATTTCGCATATCCAGTGGCCTTGAGGTTTCCATTGATGAAGAATGGCCCCACTATCTTTGTACCCCATATACCACACCATACCATCAATTTTTTTGTTCCAACAGTCTTGGAGGGATCTATCCAATGTGGGTTAGTGTCAGACCAATAGCGGTGGTTTTGTTTGTTAACTTCACCATTCACATAAAAGTTTGCCTCATCACTGAACAAAATCTTCGTAAACTGAGGGTCCTGTTCCAATTTTGTTTTGCCCATTCTGCAAATTCAGTGCACTGATCTGGGTCATCCTCGTTGAGATGCTGCAGTAGCTGGAGTTTGTAAGGGTGCCATTTGTGAGTAGCTAATATCCGCGAAGGGATGTTCGACTAATGCCACTCTCCAGTGACATGCGGCGAGTGCTACGCTGTGGGCTCTTGCTGAATGAAGCTAGGACAGCCACTGATGTTTCTTCATTAGTGACAGTTTTCATGCGTCCACATTTTGGCAAATCCAACACTGAACCAGTTTCACGAAACTTAGCAAGCAGTTTGCTAACTGTAGCATGGGAGATGGGTGGTCTCGTAGGGTGTCTTGCATTGAAATCTGCTGCAATGACCCGGTTACTGCGTTCACCAGACATCAACACAATTTCTATCCGCTCCTCACGTGTTAACCTCTGCGACATGTCAATGGCTGTAAACAAAGAGAAACTTGTAAATAACTCATGAAAGAATAAAGTAACGTTAAAACCAAGCACACCATTGTTTCTCTTGTGAAATTCCCAATAAGTTTGATGTGTCACATGACCCTCTTCCTATTAAAAAAAAAACAAAAGTTGGATCCAAAATGGCCGACTTCAAAATGGCCACCATGGTCACCACCCATCTTGAAAAGTTTCCCCTCACATATACTAATGTGCCATAAACAGGAAGTTAATATCACCAACCATTCCCATTTTATTAAGGTGTATCCATATAAATGGCCCACCCTGTATATTGTATTGTATTATTGTATGTGTTTGCTTTGAAAAGAACCTATGGATAGTGATTGCATAAAACTGTCCAAAATGTTCCCAGGTCAAGATCCAACCTGCAAACGGTGCAATCAAGTCCCAGCTTCACTGGGTCACATATTTGTGGCCTGCAGCAAACTAACATCATTCTGGGCCAAAATCTTTAAATGCCTTTCAGACAGCCTTGGTGTCAATCCCTCCTAACCCATTAACAGCTGTGTTTGGGGTTCTTCCAGATGGGCTTAAAGTGGAGAAGGACTAACACTGTGAGTGCATTCACTACACTTTTGGTACGCAGACTTATTTTGCTAAATTGGAACAATCCTAACTCTCCTGTTTTATGTCAGTGGGAAACCGATGTTTTATACTATTTAAAATTGGAAAAAATCAAATTCTCAGTTAGAGGACCTGTACAGAATTTTTTTCAAAACCTGGCAGGATCTAATCAGTAATATTTTAGAATAAGTTCATAAAGCACCGAGGAAGCAATTCTTTCCGCATTTCTTTTTCTTCTCCATTCATCTCTATTGCCCTTTTAAACTAATCAATTTAGGTATGTTTACAAGCTTTAAGTTTTACTCCGTTGGCCATGCTCTCTTTCTTAGGGTGGGGGTTAAGTTGTTTTCATCCTATTTTTTTTTGTAAAAATTGATTTATTTGTATGGAATGATTACAATAAAATTAATATAAATATATATATATTAAATAAAGACTGCTTGAGAGAATGATGCTCATGGGGTCCCGAATGAGGTACATTACCTGCATTGTGAGGGAGCGTCAGTTGCAGCACTACAGCCATGCGGTGCGTTTCCCCGAGGGTGATCTGGCTTACAGGATCCTCATTGTTGAGGACCTGAGTGGCTGGACCAGGCCAAGGGGGTGCCCACGTAACACGTGGCTGCAGCAGATAGGGAGTAATTTCCGGAGGGCGGGGACTGGACCGTGTTTCTGCCTGGGGGGTTGCCAACCAGGATCCGAAGCTGTTTCTTCGTGTGGTGGGTGCGGCAACATGCTGTACCAGTGCATGCTCCCCAACCTGACCTGACCTAAGAGAATGAGGTTGAAGAAGTATTGAGATAAATAAGAGAACATTGTGTTTTCTCAAGATTTTAGGATACAGCAACGGTGATCAGGGTAAGCCCGGGAGGGCCGCAGTGGCTGAAGGTGTTTATTTCCAACCCAGTTATTTAATTAGAAATCAAGTCTTGCCAATAACAGATCTTATTTAATATTATGACTTGTTTGTGTTCCAACTGTGTAATGGCAGGTCATTCTTAAATTGTAGATATATTTATTATTCATCCTTTCTAAAGATATCATCCAAATGATTTGAAGCATAAAACAGATGTGTAATTTTCAGTCCTTCACTTTCTCTTTGGTTTCCTCCTGAGTACTTAATTAAACCAAATAGTGAATGATGAATACCCACGGGTGGAAATGGAGACAAGCTAGATTCCTTTGTCATTTGCGTCTTATTGCTAATAAGGAGCCATTAAAAACCGTGAATGCAGCTGTTTAGGATTAAAATAAGCAATTAAGAGATCAACATTTTAACAAGCAAGACAAGTAAAGTGAAGCAGAAAATGTCACTTGAGCAATAAGTGAATCAGTTGGGTTGGAACAAAACCCGGCAGTACTGCAGCACTCTAGGACTGACGTTTCTCACCCTGAATTTAAAGGGTCTGAGTCATAAATAGCAAAGTAATTAAACTAAATACATTAGCAGAAAAAACTGGTCACTAATTAAGAAAATGGTTGCAATGAAAACCTGTAGCAACTGTGGCCCTTCAGGATTGGAGCTGAGCACCCCTGGGATAGATGCTGCATGAAGGAATTTGGGGTTAAAGCCAGATAAACTACTGCTTATTCAGCTCACACAAAGCAGACTATGTCTAGAAACTCTGTGTCCTTCTCTACAAATCGAAATGATCTTTAAAAACATATTTCAGGAATTATTATGTGAAGCAATGCCTTCTCGATCAATCCATTGATCTTCACTTTTATAGCAGATTTTGTAGTAACATACATTTTTTTTACAAAGTAAAGAGCATTACAAAATGAAATTTATAAAATGTATTAAAGTACAGAGAAAAAAGTTAATGGAAATGGTACAGAAGGATTGTGTGAGGAAGAAAGATGAATTTGCATGTGGAAGATAAATGTTGTTTTATTTTATATTTATCAAGATCAGTGTGCTGTCCTGAATTGCCCATTAAGCCCTCTTTCTTTGTCCTTCTAGCACTTCAGCGAATTACTGGATGACTTCTCTCAGGATGCCATCCTCGGACAGCTTCTCAGTGACCCTTTCCTGTCCGACAGAAGTGAAGCAATGGATACAGAAGAAGATTTAGCAGAATCTCCCGTACCCCCCCACATCAAGACTGAACACAGTTACTCACTGTGTGGAGACTCCCGCCCACAGTCTCCTCTCACACACCTCGCCGGTGAAGAGGCCACTGATGGAGGTACGTCTGCTGTCACTCTACTGCTAACGTGATTCTTTGCTGTTTTAAATTCTTCTTTTTCAAGCATATCACTAGTCATCAGATAATGGCCATTTTTTTTTTTTTATCCTACCACATGTGCTGTCTTCTTTGGAATAGCTTGAAAAATGCCACCAGGTGTGTTTTGCAGGGAAAACCTGAATTTACAACTGGGTGGTTGACTTACAAAAGTCTTCTTTAAAACTGATCAGCACACCTCTCTTATGGCTTAGGCAGATAAGGGCGATCTCCAAGTAGCATTCTCAGTACTTGGGGGCAGACTGTCTCAGCTCTGCTCCTGACCAAGCCAAACAGACAATTTAA
Organism: Polypterus senegalus; assembly: GCF_016835505.1. NCBI lineage: Eukaryota > Metazoa > Chordata > Cladistia > Polypteriformes > Polypteridae > Polypterus > Polypterus senegalus. The sequence continues at coordinate 94,008,080 of NC_053164.1, forward strand.
AATTTGAACTTTTAATGTTTTATGGGACAAAACCTTCCCTGCAGTCTCATACCAGAAACAGGGTTGTGTACTTTTTTTATGTTTCAGTGTCGGGGTTGGTGTGCCACCCTGCCGACATGAATTGGGGTTTTCTGAGATTAAAGGTCTGTTGAGGAAAAATGCAAACTCAAATCAACTATCTAAATAAGAAAAATAATGTAGGTAAGAAAAATAGGAAAGTACTTCTGATCTTTGTTCCTGACTACAAGCAAAAACAACAAAACAAATTCAGTGCATGTGAAGCAATGGCTGCATTCACATATCCAGAAAAAGTGTCTCAATTCAATTTTTTTCAGTACTATATGGAACAAATCTGATCATTTTAGAGAAGTTTGACTAAAAACTCCATGGAAAGTTAACTTCTCAGATGAGATTTAGGCTACTTCTATATGCATTACTAAATCCAATACAGATATCTCTGGCTTCAGTTGAAGTTTTCTGACAATACTCTGCACTCATTGCCAGTTAGTATTGCTTCTGAGAGAAACTGCTTATTTTTGCATGAGAGTCTTACAGAACGAATTTGACATGCCATATACACTCACGGACAAGTTGGGACTTAATTTTACTGTATAACTTCTGGTATTTTATAATGTTGGTCGTATAAGTCGAATGTGGAAAACTCACACTATTGGTCCAAGAGATTATGATATACTAACGCCCATGCCTGGTCTGATTTTATGAACAATTTTTTTGGGCTTCAAGACCCAACTTCGACGTGAGTATATACGGTAAGTACTTAAGACACCCTCCACGATATTTTGAAATTGTCAGATCACTGACGTTTATTAAAACCCTCCATTTTTCCCTCCCACCAGTCCTGGAGCTTCTGTCTTATTCACAATGTTTCTACAAAAAGAGATGTCACACTTTTTATTGTTTTCTTTTACATTTTTTTTTTTTTTGTGCATGTGGGCCACATTCGCATTAGATATCTATACTCATTGATATCAAATTTGGTTCACTTGAAAAAATTAATGTGAACAGTCAGATAAAAAAATCAGAATTTAGTCATTTGTAGCTATAATGTAAAAGTAGGCATAAGAGCGCAAGAAGTCATTTTACTGCCTGAACTGTGTGGTCGTAGAGTTTACTGTTGATTTATCTAACACTTGTTTGTCTTAATAATGAATGTGCTGTTCCCATATTGGGATACACAACAAAAAGAAAATTTGGAAGAAAAAAAAGTGGAAAACACGTTGTATAATGAAAATTTTTACATTTTTTTGACTGCTCCCAGTTCTCAGCAAGTTTAGTTGCTAGAACACTATCTTTGTGTAAGTCCATTTAATGAAGGTATTGCAGGAGCTCAACCTAATCAGGAGTTATTTGTTTTTAAGAACAGTACTGATAGGATCCTGATGAGGGTATGAGAGCCGGTCACTTCACCCCTGCACCAGCCTCCTATCAGCCTGTGAACTGATATTAGAATTCTCTGGTTGACCTGCAAGTGTCTCCATCTTGCTCACTATATCTGCTGGAGTGTCTCCATCTTGCTCGCTATATCTGCTGGAGTGTCTCCATCTTGCTCACTATATCTGCTGGAGTGTCTCCATACTGTAACACACGTCATAGTCTTCAATCAAGCAGCTATCCCTAACCCCCTTGTCCAGGATCAAACTGCATTCAGTGGGTGATCACACCTTTTGGTTAGTCGCACCTCGGTGTCTAGAATGATTGTGTCGAGACAGCTGCACATCAGTCAGGCATCTTTTAAAACAGCACTTCAATCAGGATCTGGTTAGGCAGGCATTTGTGTAATTTTTATTTACATTTATGTAAATCATGCATGGCATATGGACATTCTTAAATTTCCCTCAGGATCAATGTAATGCACATCTTGCCCGAAGAAGGGGCCTGAGTTGTCTCGAAAACTTATTACATATTGTAATGTTTTTAGTTAGCCAATAAAAGGTGTCATTTTGCTTGACTTCTCACTACATCCATAATGGCTAACACGGTACAACACCCTAGTAGCTCAGGACCAATAACATATCAATTTATCTCTCTATCTATTAGTTAGTGCCATTTTGTCAAAGCCCCTGTGCCCCTTAGACAGCTGTTGGAGATAGGGATAAGTCCATAGCTGTGTTGGGCCTACAGGCCCAAAGTCATGCAGGTTCAGTGAACTGGCACCTCCAAATAAGTCCCATTGTTATTGTGACTGTGCACACGTGTTCTCTGTGAAGAACTAGGACCCTCTCCAGGGCTGATCCCAATCTCACATCCAGTGCTGCCAGGATTGGCTTCAACTCCCTGTGACCTTGAATTGGATTAAGTGGGTTTGACGTTATACATATACAGTACATGGTTTAATTGTTTTTTTAATACTTTAATATTCATCTAAGGCGGGATATAAAATAAATGTATTATACTTAACATTTAATCACATCAATTCAAATCTAATTTTTTTTGCTTCCTTTAGTTACAGTTTTAATTAGTAAGGCTATGTTCACACTGCAGTTCAACTCAAGTTTTGTTCACTTTTGACACAGATCTGATCTTTTTGGAGTGAACAGCAAAAAAAAAGATTGAATCAGAACCCTTCAGATCATATTTAGACCATCTTCATAAGTGGTCCTAAATTCAATTCAGATACATGTGACTTGAATGTGACCACGGTGTGAATGCTTAGATAGGAATTGTCAGGAAGCATACCCTCTCCAGCTAATTTTACATCAGTGTTTATGTAACCTTCTTCATATCTCCATGTGACTTAATAAGCATTTGGGGGAGCTGTCTTCTACAAATAAACTGCAATTGCCATGTGTTTTTGACTGAAATAGTAGCTAAAATGCATGCTTTTTTTCCAAGAGATTCTTGTGGCCAATGTATTGATATAAGTAATCGATTATTCCCCTCAACACTCTGAAATTGTCAACAACAACAACATTTATTTATATAGCACATTTTCATACAAACAGTAGCTCAAAGTGCTTTACATATTAAAGAATAGAAAAATGAAAGACACAATTATAAAACAAAATAAATCAACATTAACATCGAATAAGAGTAAGGTTCAATGGCCGGGGGGGACAGAAAAAACAAAAAAACTCCAGACGGCTGGAGAAAAAATAAAATCTGTAGGGATTCCAGACCATGAGACCACCCAGTCCCCTCTGGGCATTCTACCTAATATAAATGAAACAGTCCTCTTTGGATTTAGGGCTCTCACGGAAGGGCTTGATGAAGATGGTCACGTAGAGTTCTGCCTTTTAATCCATCCATCATTGTTGGAGCATCATGAAACTTTGAGTAGGTGGAGGTGGCGCAGGCCACCACCACAAAGAAACCGGAAAAAGAAACAGAAAAGAGAGTAGGGGTCAGTACGGATTTTAGAGCCACCATGAGTAGTTATTATAAGGAAATTGAACATATAGAGTATCAGGATTAAGTTAAATTAAGTTAAAGTGAAGTTATAGAAAGGCCATGTTAAAGTAATGTGTTTTCAGCAGTGTTTTAAAGTGCTCTACTGTATCAGCCTGGCGAATTCCTATTGGCAGGCTATTCCAGATTTTAGGTGCATAACAGCAGAAGGCCGCCTCACCACTTCTTTTAAGTTTTGTTCTTGGAATTCTAAGGAGACACTCATTTGGGGATCTGAGGTTACGATTTGGAATATAACGTGTCAGACATTCCGATATATAAGATGGGGCGAGATTATTTAAGGCTTTATAAACCATAAGCAGAATTTTAAAGTCAATTCTGAATGACACAGGTAACCAGTGTAGTGACATTAAAACTGGAGAAATGTGTTCGGATTTTCTTTTCCTAGTTAGGATTCTAGCAGCTGCATTCTGCACTAGTTGCAAACGATTTATGTCTTTTTTAGGTAGTCCTGAGAGGAGTGCGTTACAGTAATCTAGTCGACTGAAAACAAAAGCGTGAATTAATTTCTCAGCATCTTTCAGTGATATAACAGGTCTAACTTTACTTATGTTTCTTAAGTGAAAAAATGCTGTCCTAATGATCTGGTTAATATGCGATTTAAAATTCAGATTACAGTCAACAATCACCCCAAAGCTTTTTACCTCCATCTTGACTTTTAATCCTAATGTATCCAGTTTATTTCTAATAGCCTCATTGTATCCATTATTGCTAATCACTAAGAATTCAGTTTTCTCTTTATTTAACTTGAGAAAATTACTATTCATCCATTCTGAGATACAAGTCAGACATTGTGTTAGTGAATCAATAGAATCGGGGTCATCAGGAGCTATTGATAAGTACAGCTGTGTGTCATCAGCATAGCTATGGTAGCTCACGTTGTAACCTGAGATAATCTGACCTAACGGAAGCATGTAGATTGAGAAGAGCAGCGGACCCAGGATAGAGCCTTGTGGAACACCATATCGGATATCATGTGTCTTCGAGTTGTAATTCCCACAACTAACAAAAATTTTTATCCCTGCCAGGTAGGATTCAAACCAATTTAAGACACTGCCAGAGAGGCCCACCCATTGACTAAGGCGATTTCTAAGAATGTTGTGATCAATGGTGTCAAATGCAGCAATCAGATCTATGTCAATGTTTACTGAGGTGGTCATTTAACTGCATAATGACTGCCTTCTCCAGAACTTTACTTAAGAAAGGCAGGTTAGAGATGGGTCTAAAATTTTCAAGAGCCGAGGGGTCAAGATTATGTTTCTTAAGAAGGGGTTTAACTACAGCAGTCTTAAGACAGTCTGGGAAGACCCCGTATCTAATGATGAATTTACTATGTCCAGAACATTATCAGTTAGCACGCCTGATACTTCTTTGAAATAATTTGTTGGTATTGGGTCAAGGACGCAGGTGGAGGGTTTTAATTGAGATATTATTTTTTGTAAATCAGGTAAATCTATCCTAGTGAAAGAGTTTAATTTGTTTATAACAGAATGCTGGGGTTTAGGAGGATCCTTAGTGTTGGAGGGATATACTATGTTATTTCTAATATCATTAATTTTTTGATTAAAAAATACAGCGATAGCCTCACAGGTTTTACTGGAAGTACTTAGGAGACATTCCTTTGAGCTACCTGGGTTTAGTAGGCGATCAATTGTAGAAAATAAGACTCTGGGATTGCTAGCATTGTTACTTATAATCTTGGAGAAATAACAGCGTCTCTCAAGACGGACAGTGTTATTGTATTCTGTTATTTTGACTTTTAATATTTCATGGTGGATAGTAAGTTTAGTCTTCCTCCATTGACGCTCAGCTCTGCGGCATGTTCTCTTTAAATCAGACACTCTTTGGGTCCTCCATGGAATAACAATGCTAGAAGATTTTTTAACTGTCTTTTCAGGTGCAACTATGTCAACAGCAGCTCTCACTTTAGTATTAAATCTTTCCACCTTACTATTTACATTATCCTCGCTATTATAGCTGGCACTATAAACGGACGGATTGCTTAGAATGTTTGTAAATTTTAAAGCTGCTGCTGAGTCAAAGAAGCGTTTTTTAACAATATGCTTCTCATGAGTGTTTTTTATCATTATTTCTATATTAAAAAGTAGAAGAAAATGGTCTGATAGACCAATATCAATGATCTGTTTTATATCAACTTTCAGTCCTTTAGTAATCACTAAGTCTAACGTATGACCTGCTTTATGTGTAGGCTGATTTATGAGTTGTCTCAAATCAAAAGAATCCAGGAGGTTCATAAATTCTTTTACTTTTAGATCACACTGATTATCTATATGAAAATTAAAGTCGCCAACTATTAGGAGTGTGTCATAGTTAGTAATTAAAATTGACATTAAGTCAGAGAATTCCTCAAAAAAAAAAAAGCATTGTTTCGCATCTAAACCCTCCATATCTTGAACCCACCTGTCTCTACTTTTTTGTGTCCAATTGATTCTGTGTACAGGAATGGCAATTAACATTTGTGTTTATAATGACAGCATTTTACTTTTTCTGTTTCTCTTCATTACCACCATGAGCTGACAGATTCACAGATGCCCTGCACCGAAAATAACAAGAATTAGTGCAGCAAACAGCATATTGTTGGTTTTCATTTTAGTCAGTTAGGTCACATCTGTCCTACAAATTTGTTTTTATTCATTTTGTGCATGTAGAACACATTCAGAATAAATATGTATATACAGTCATATTGAATTTCGATTTCTTTTAAAATGAATTTGAAAAGTCAAACAAAATCAGATACGAGTCAAATATCGGAAATTAAGCCACTTTTAACTGTAGCATTAACATAGGCAAAGTCTGTCTTTTTTTCCTCTCATGAATACAACAGCAGTTATTGATACACAGCTGTACTTTTTTTTTTCTTCATTAAATACGTTCCAAGCCAAAAATGACTGCAAATTGCTCTTCATAAATGAGACAGACTGTTCTGGAAGTTAGGCCTGGGAGAGGCGATTAAGCTGGTTTGACAAGAGCCAAACTAAGTTCTTTGTCACATTCTCCTTTCAGCTAAAGTCGTTTAAAAAGTTTCTTTGACGCAGGTGATGAGAATAACCTTCAATATACCTTAAGCAAAAAAAGAAAAAAACTGCTTCCCATGCATTACATTTGTTTTAATGTAGAGAAGAGCCAAGCAAAATGACACCTTTTATTGGCTAACTAAAAAGATTACTATATGCAAGCTTTCGAGGCAACTCGGGCCCCTTCTTCAGGCAAGATGTATTTGTTTTAATGTTATTTATAGTTGTGTCCAATTTAATATGTTCTTGAATTAACTGATTATTTGTTGTAGAAATTCAACATCAGTCTCTATTGAAGAACCATTTAGAGTTACCAATATCGTAGTGTTTTGCTGCAAGTAAATCAAGCAATTAATGTATTCATCTGCTAATTAACTCATTAATCACTTGTTTATCAGAAATAGAAGTAAGTGTCATGCATTAAAGAGTGCCACTTTCATGGTTGCTATTGAGAAAAAAGTTAAGTCCTCATCCCGAATGTCATTCATTGTTGGAACCAAAGAGCTGACATCCCGTTTTCTCAATGGCCTGTCACACAGCTTTCAGGACACTATCTAATTAACATTTGATTTTCCGGACATCTTGCACCTGGCATAGAATGCATTATTGGGTTGACCATTTAAACAATAACAAAGAACTAGTCAAATTTCTATGCCTTTGCCCAGGACTTGCCTTCTGATAGCAGGCTAGCTCTATTGTCCCTAACCAATTAGGGCCAATGTTGCTACCTCAGATCACTTCACTACATCCTGGCAACTGTGGTGGACGTGACATCATGTTCAGAAAAGTTCTATAAGTTTGGCTTAGCAGTCAATTTTACAGTTGTGCCTGAAAGTTTGTGAACCCTTTAGAATTTTCAATATTTCTGCATAAATATGACCTAAAACATCATCAGATTTTCACTCAAGTCCTAAAAGTAGATAAAGAGAAACCAGTTAAACAAATGAGACAAAAATATTACACTTGATCATTTATTTATTGAGGAAAATGATCGAATATTACATATTTGTGAGTGGCAAAAGTATGTGAACCTCTAGGATTAGCAGTTAGTTTGAAGGTGTTTGAGTCAGGTGTTATCAATCAATGGGATGACAATCAGGTGTGAGTGGACACCCTGTGTTATTTAAAGAACAGGATCTATCAAAGTCTGCTCTTCACAACACATGTTTGTGGAAGTGTATCATGGCACGAACAAAGGAGATTTCTGAGGACCTCAGAAAAAGAGTTGTTGATGCTCATCAGGCAGAAAAAGGTTAGAAAATCATCTCTAAAGAGTTTAGACTCCACCAATCCACAGTCAGACAGATTGTGTACAAATGGAGGAAATTCAAGACAATTGTTACCCTCTCCAGGAGTGGTTGGCCAACAAAGATCACTCCAAGAGCAAGTCGTGTAATAGTCGGCGAGGTCACAAAGAACCTCAGGGTAACTGCTAAGCAACTGAAGGCCTCTATCACATTGGCTAATGTTCATGTTCATGAGTCCACCATCAGGAGAACACTGAACAACAATGGTGTGCATGGCAGGGTTGCAAGGAGGAAGCCACTGCTCTCCAAAAAAAAGTATTTCTGCTCGTCTGCAGTTTGCTAAAGATCACATGGACAAACCACAAGGCTATTGGAAGAATGTTTTGCGGACGGATGAGACCAAAATAGAACTTTTTGGTTTAAATGAAAAGCGTTATGTTTGGAGAAAGGAAAACACTGCATTCCAGCATAAGAACCTTATCCCATCTGTGAAACATGGTGGTGGTAGTATCATGGTTTGGGCCTGTTTTGCTGCATCTGGGCCAGGATGGCTTGCCTTCATTGATGGAACAATGAATTCTGAATTATATCAGAGAATTCTAAAGGAAAATGTTAGGACATCTGTCCATGAACTGAATCTCAGGAGAAGGTGGGTCATGCAGCAAGACAACGACCCTAAGCACACAAGTCGTTCTACCAAAGAATGGTTAAAGGAGAATAAAGTTAATGTTTTGGAATGGCAAAGACCTGACCTTAATCCAATCGAAATGTTGTGGAAGGACCTGAAGCAAGCAGTTAATGTGAGAAAACCCACCAACATCCCAGAGTTGAAGCTGTTCTGTACGGAGGAATGGGCTAAAATTCCTCCAAGCCGGTGTGCAGGAATGATCAAAAGTTACCGGAAACGTTTAGTTGCAGTTATTGCTGCAAAGGAGGGTCACACCAGATACTGAAAGCAAAGGTTCACATACTTTTGCCACTTACAAATATGTAATATTTGATCATTTTCTTTAATAAACAAATGACCAAGTATAATATTTTTGTCTCATTTGTTTAACTGGTTTCTCTTTATCTACTTTTAGGACTTGAGTGAAAATCTGATGATGTTTTAGGTCATATTTATGTAGAAATATAGAAAATTCTAAAGGATTCACAAACTTTCAAGTACCACTGTAAATCTGAGTAGCACCCTATATTGTTCTGAGGTGTATAGCACACTGCCACTGCCCCCAAAATCTTCTCTTTCATAGGCCCACATTTTCCATCCTGCCTTGCACCCTGTGTTGGCTCCAGCAGACCCCCATGATCCTGTGTTAGGACATAGCAGTGTGGATAATGACTGACTGACATTTTTTCATGTCATCTCATTCTCAAATCTGCTTAATCCAATTCTGGGTTGTGGGGATCCAGGGCCTATCCCAGCCCCACTAGGCCCAAACCAGAAAACCACCCTAGACAGGGTGCCAGTCCGTCACAGGCCCACCCCTTTACACATCCACACTTTGATAGGGCCCAATTTAGAATTAACACTTTACCTGCCGGGGGTTTGTTTCCTGCCTTGCACCCTGTGTTGGCTGGGATTGGCTCCAGCAGACCCCCGTGACCCTGTAGTTAGGATATAGCGGGATAGATAATGGATGGATGGAATATTTTCAAATCCACTTAATACAACTGGGGGATTGCAGGGAGCTAAAGGTGCAGCCTTCGACAAAGAGAAAAAACAACCCTGGATGGAGTGCCAATCCATTACAGTAATAATGCCAACATTCGCTTACATAGGAGCAATTTAGTAAAATAAAACATAAACACAATGCCAAAGATAAAGGAACCATCCACGTCAAAGCTTACATTATAGTTCCTTTTCTGAATTGCATGAAATCTCTCCATTTTGCTGTGTACATGCAAGTCCATATTTCATCCGTTTCATGTTGACTGCCTGGTAAATCTTGTAAGTGCTACATAAAGTACAAATTATTTGTATTTATACAATATCTTGTGACTCAATTTTTTTTTATCATATCTCACTTGTGGGGCTGCATGTTTTTCTAATTTCAAAAGCAATGACTTTCTTGGGCACAGGCAGCTACAGTCATTTTAAGGACCCTTCAGTCCATGCTGCAGGTTGCCCTGGCAGCAACAGCCCTGAGGACTCTGAACCATCAAAGACCACTGATGTGAAGCTTAGCAGTTACACCCGGATTTCCTACCCTGAAGATCCAGACTGTGCCACACTGGTGACACACAGTTGTCTGAGTGTCAGTATTGGATTTGAATTCCAGAATCATCCCCCTGTGTCTTTTTTGGTACTTCCAATGCTCACGTGATGAATCCAAAATTAAGTTTTGGAATTGTCAAGAGAGAGCTTTAACGATCACCGTCATCTTAAAGTGGGAGTTTAGTCCTGAAATGTTTTCTCTGTGATCCAAAATTCTGATTTGTGACAAATTAGCATTCCCCTTTCATTGATGCGCACATTTTGCTAAAATCGTTATTTCAGTTGGCTCTGCCAAGAAAGAGGGCACTCGTTCAAACAAAAGTGCTACCTTATAGTGCCAGGTCAGGTTACAGTGGTGTTCCAAAATCTGGATGGATACGGATATTTTTTTTTAAATAACAGTCAGTTGTTTCTGTGGCTGCACAAATTAAGTTTCTTTTGCCACACATGATGGCTTATTTCCAGGAATCGCCCCAGTAGTTCTGTGCCTGCACCAATTTCTATGCGACAATAGCCTTCTTTATTCAGTGAAAAAAAGGCAAAAAAGCAGTTCACTTTTTAATAAGTGTAGCCAGTTATCGTATGTGAATGACATCTTTGAGTTCGTTACTCAAAGATTTGCAGACTTGGTTTAGGTATTGCCATTAAAAAAATAAAAAAAGTTTTGTAAAATTTGTTAACTATTGCTAGAATAATCTTGCAAATAATTGCACATTTTTAATGGGATGCACGGTGGCAGAGTGTTTAGCAGTGTTACATCATTGATCTAACATCCTTGGTTCGAATTCCTTGCTTAGTCATTCACTGCTTGGGGACTGAATGTTCTCCTTGTGGTTATGAGGCTCACCTCCATCCTCCCAAAGATATGGTCATTGAACCCCTATGTGAGTGAGTGGGCTGTGCGATAGGATGACACTTGTCCTGTGCTAGCTCCTGCCTTGTACCTAACCGGCTCAAAACACAACCTCGACTTTGATTAACTGGGTCTGAAAATGTTAAGTTTCATTTTTTTTCTCCAAAAATGCATTACACCTGTGCTCCTCCATAAAGCTATTTGAATGCCAGTGAGTTCTATGCCTAAAGTGAGATTTGTACCTCTGACATCTGCTTGGCCGCATTGAACTATGTGTTGAGTACATAGAACAAACAATAAACCCAGATTCTGTCCTTTTTTCCCTTTTTGTTTCATTTGATCTTTACTTCATCTTTGGAATTCCTTTATTTGCTTGCTGCAGAATTTCTTACCTAACTGTCAAGGGTTTACACATTAGTTTAAATGTTTTAATGGCTCTTAGATTTCTCCCTGCTCATCTGCCTCAGACAGACAGCAAGAATTGACAGGGGTGCTTACCCCATCTCTCTGTTCTGCCCAGTTTCTCTCAGACTCCCTCTGTATGAGAAGAAGAAAATAACATGGAGGAATGAGTTGTCCACTTAAGAATCCTCACTTTTCAGAGTGACAAGCCACAAGTATCCAAACAGTTCTGATTACCCATTTTCTCAATGAGGTGCTCATGATTCTTGATCTGTAGGCTCCTTTTGGATTTGGCCCCACTTAATACTAAAAAGCTCTGTAAAGATTCATACAGGGGATTGTATACTGTTCTTTACTTTGTTAAATACATGTATAGCTTTAGGGAGAAGCTATCAATTTTAAGGAGTAGATGTCAATTTTTATGTTTTCAAATAGCACCAGGAAAATGACACGTTGGCACTACAATATGACGCTTGGCTGTGTGAGGCCACATGGGCTCCTGCCACTCTAATCTATCAAAGCACACTTTATGATCTCGCCTGTCCTTTTGGATGCTTTCTTTACATGTTACATGTAGTCCTCCTAACATGTTAATGCTTCTTCGGTGATTAGTGATTTGTTATTTGAGGATAGCCATAATATTTAATAGCAGATTATAATGAGAGGCTACCACAGGACAATAACAGAGAGGAATGATGGCTTTTATCGGTTAATTATTATCATGCCTTTTGCGCTCTTTGCTTTTTTGTCAACAAGCCCTTCATCCATTTTGCTATCTTGCAACTGCTTATCCTTCTCATGTCTTTGTCGGTTAATTGGCAGCTCTAAAGTAGTCTGATAGGAGTTAAAGTTGCTGTGTGCCCGAGTATGGGCTATGCACTATCCTAAAAGAATGGCTATTTGACCATATTTATTGTGCAGTTTATGTGATGCTGACATCCCATCCAGGCATGGCTCTTACTTTGCACAAGTGCTACAATTTTAGGCTATTGCTCCACACGATACCATTAAAAAGACAGTATCTGCACAAAATTGATTTTTAAAAATTGCTTTAGCTATAATTAATTCAGTTTTCTTATTGGTCATTTCTGTGCTATTCACCTTATTTAAACATTAATTCTAATTATTCTGTAATCCATTTTCAAATCCACTCATCCAATACTTACTCACAGGGTCCTGAGGCCTAACCTGATGGCAGTAGGTTCATGGGGCAAACTTAATAATAACATTATAAGGTAACCTTTTATTCTAACCTAATGACTGCCCCATAACACTAAAAAATATGTGCGAGGCCCAACTCTTGAACCCTTCTGTCTACTTGTGTATTTCAGTTTGCAGAAGAATAATATCACAGCATTGCTTAAACAACTTAATGTTTACTTTAGCCGGGTGCTGTGTGACTGAGTTCATCCTGACCCTTTCTGACATTGTCACACGGGGGATATCTCTCTGTGCCATCCTGTTCTTCATCAGCATAGCTACAAAAATCTTATTACAACGTAGGTAGGTAGGTAGCCTTTGCCTTTGAAGTCATCTTCAATCTCATTCTTGACCTTCTGTTTCCTTGACTGTTGCCAGCGAAAGTTGTCTGATGGCAATTCTTAGAAAATCAAAAGAAACAATTGAAAAAGGATCATGGTCTGTGAAAAGCAGGTCTGAAAAACGGTGGAGAACGTGGTTACCTGGACTTGTCTGTCAGTTCTGAAAGATACCTGAGCTGATACAAAGTTCAATCGTGTCAACATTTTTGAAATGTTGATTTTACAGCAGTCCATAATCGGCAATCCACTATTTTCATGATATACAATATATATCTATATCTCTCTTAGTATATCCATCCATCCATCCATCCATCCATTATCCAACCCACTATATCCTAACTACAGGGTCATGGGGGTCTGCTTGAGCCAATCCCAGCCAACACAGGGGCGCAAGGCAGGAAACAAACACCAGGCAGGGCGCCAGCCCACCGCATCTTAGTATATCTATATAGATGTATATAGTGGCCACTAGGGGGTGCACCAGCTTCCCAGACCCGACACGGACAGGCACTAGGCACAAGTCCAACAACACACCTTACTTTATTTTGACGTGGGAAACACTTTCCCTTTGTCTCCCACCAATGCACAGTACATTAAGCACCAAGCACTGTAACAGAAGAAAACGGCACTTTGCCTTTTTTTATTTCTATTCCCCTTTCTGTCTCCTTCCACCTCCACTCCTTTTCCTCCTCCTCCTCCTCCAGCAAGCCGCCTCTTCCTCCCCCTCCTCCCAACTCTGGCTCCCCAAATGAAGGCAGGCGGCTCCTTTTATGCTGCAACTGGGAGTACTCCACATGGCTCGTTATAGCAAGGTCCAGAAACACTTCCAGGTATGATGGAAGCCTGACAAAGTAGGGTTCTACAGCTCCCCCTGACGGCCCCCACAGAACCCAACAGGGCTGTGCCAAACTCCCATGGAGCCCTGTGGGAATTCAAGGCACCACTGCAACCCTGGGGTTAGGTGTCGGCTGCTATCTAGCACTCCGGGGAAGGTAGTGCCCTGTGCTTATCTATAGAAGGTGTCTCAGCCAACTAAGGTCCCTGGCCATCCATCACACTATATATAAATATACATTATATGCTGTACCTGTGTGTGGGTGTGTAAGTTCCCTGCAGCTCCGCCCACATAGTAGTGAAACAGGACAAAGTTTAAAAATCAATAAACAAAAAGGTATCACTAGCTAAGCGGAGACGAGTTACACTCCAAAACACAGAGGTAGACTGACTCCCTACCCGTGATGCCACGCTTCCTCCTCCTCTCGACCCGTAGCCTCTGTCTTGGATTAGCATGAATATATCACTCCTGCAAGCAAACTATGATTCTTAGCACGATGAGAGAAGTAGCAAATCCAACCGGAATGTTCAAGCAAATTCTAGAAAGAAAAAAAAAAACCCAATCTAAATCCATTAAGTCAGGGGAGGGCAAAGTCATTCCTGGAGGGCCACAGTGGCTGCAGGTTTTTCTCCAACCCAATTGCTTAATAAGAAGCATTTATTGCTCAAGTAACACTTCTGCTTCACTTTAGTTGTCTCGCTCGTTAAGATTTTGAACCCTTATTGCTTATTTTAGTCTTAAACAGCAGTAGTCTAGGTTTGTAATGGCTTCTTTTTAGCAATCAGATGCAAATGACAAAAGAAATTCAGCATTTCTCCATTTAGCTGGTTTCCATTTACATCTGTGTGTGTTTATCATGCACTATTGGGTTTAATTAAATACTTGGAATGAAAATGAAGAGAAAAAAGTGAAGGACTGAGAGTTACTCATCTGTTTTAGACTTCATATGATTTGGATGATATCCTTCGAAAGGAAAAAAAATCTAGGATATGAGAACGACCTGACATGGCAGAGTTAAAGCATTAACGAGCCCAGAAATTAAATAATTGAAAAGATTTTTTTTTTTTTAGTTAACCAACTGGGTTGGAACAAAAACCTGCAGCCACTGCGGCCCTCCAGGACTGACTTTGCCCACCCCTGCATTAAGTCGTTCTCTCGTTCGCTACCTAAGCGGATGTAAGATACGCCCCGAGACTGGTGTGTGACTGAAGAGGGTCCTGCTCCCATCCCTTTGGCCCACTGCATCTCTCTCGGATTCGCACAAATAAATCGGTACCGCAAGCGAGCTATGATACATAGCACAATGAGAGAAGTCGCAATATCAACCGGAATGTTCAAACAAATGAAAGAAAAAATCCGTTAAAATAGTTTTCTTGTGAAAAGTGGACAGACGATTTTATATACAGTGTATATATATATAATATATATATATATACAGTATATATATAATATACTGTATATATACACACACAGTGTATCAATAGTTTATTACTGATTATGAAATAAAGGTTTTAAAAATTGATCAGAGGTGGCACAGTGATTCATATCTTAGATTAAAAATCGAGCCCATTCACAAGAGTTTGCACTGCCACCCTGTGCCCATGTTGGTTCACCTCTGTGTACTCTGGTTTCCCCTCAACATCCCATTCTGTCGCTGTGTTCAGTTGGGTCCTACAGTGGACTGGCACCCCATCCAGGGCAGGTTCCTTTCTTGTGCACAGTGCTGCCAATAGAGGCTGCTACCCAGAATTGGACTGGGTGATTTAACAGTTGTTAATAGTTATCACATAGTATGATGTCAATTACATTTTGGGCATTGAGTTAGACCACAACTCTCTAGATTTTCAATGAACTAACAGAAATTCATCTCCTCAACAAAGCATTTGATAGGTTTCGAATTTGTGTGCTTGCTTTTCTTTTTCTTTATATTTGTGGTTCATTTTTGCTTACTTTAAAATTGAATTGTGATTATTAATGTAGAATGTGCTGAGCTATTCATAAACTGCTTTAGAATTAAAACCATTATGGCAATTTGTATTGACAGGAAGGTGACATTTTTTGAATTTCTAATGTACATTTTTTTTTTCCAGAAGAAGACAGTGTGGGGGCATCATGGCCAATGGAAAGCACCAACAAGGCACTGAAGATGGAGCCTCTGCTGTGTGAAACACCCAGTCTCCTTCCCACTCTCACTTTAAATCTTGCTGAAGAGGCAATGCCTAGTAAAATGCAGGCTTCCACTTTTAGTGTGCCTATTCTTATCACCCCACCTGCCCAGGTAGGATCTTTATAATGACAGTCCAAACTAGACTAATGGCATCAGTCACCAGTTTAAATAAGAAGAACTCATTGGATCATTGAATTAGTGAAAAATACCAAAAGAACATTGTCACTTTGCAGCTAGAGGATCTCAATTTGTCTGTGAGCCAGTTGCAGTTGCTATTAGATTGACTTGCAGAGGATCTTGGCAGGATGATCACTATCAAAACATTTTATACAAATCTTTGTTCAGCAGGCACAATGATTGATATTATCTTTATATATAATACGCTTCCGTGGCTGTTTGTTTGTCTGTCCAGGATTTTAAATCACCTGTAGCTCGCAAACCATTTGAACTATTGACCTGAAATTTGGTACACAATTACTAAATGACGTCTACTGTCCGCTTTCGGGGTGATGATTGACCTCCAAGGTTATTCCTCTTTTTTTTTTTTAATTTTATTTTATTGTAGAATCCACTCTTGGCAGCGGCCAGCAGGGCGGCAGTGTGGTGCATGTGTATGGGTGCCGTTCTCATCCCTACCATCTTCACCGTCACTTCCTCTACCTCTTCATATCTTAAATCATTCTTTAGGCAGATTGAAGACTCAAGTGCCAGCTTAAGTGAATAATTAAAGAAAATGTACTAAGTAATTGCAGCACACACACTGACTTAATCAGTTTTAACGTGAAAAGATGCCGATGAAAGAAGAGAAGAAGCAGCCTGCTAGGGTGGAGAAAAGAAGAGCTGCTCAGGAAGCATCAAGAGCATCAACTCGGAGCAAACGAATGCTAAACGTACAGAGAAAGAGCATGAACACTATGAATGCTCAAGTCAAGTTTATTCACTGCACGTTATTGTGCAGTGCACCGTTACTGGTATATAATAAATTAATAAAACTCCAGCCCTTAAAACTTTTGCAAAAAAAACTAAAAGACAATGAACAAGCAGCAATAGTGACTTAAAATGAGCTGAAAGGTTTTAGAACGACAACTTGTTTCAGAGGTTCACTTGAGATGTAAGTGAATTGCAGTCTTCAGTATCCTGCCTGAAATCTCCTTCACACCATATATATTCCAGAATTCTCTGCATACATTAAATAAACATTTACTAGACAAGCTGGTTAATAGTTTAACTTAAATTTACATTCATTTCAATTTAATTTGATAGTTAAACGAGGAGGATTAGTGGGTAGCCTGGAGGCAGATCGGACATTTCATGGAGTTTGGGTATACAGTAAATGAAGTTTAATGTTACCAAATAAAAAAAAATACTTTGTAAATGGATAAAATTTCAGATATTGTATGTAAAATGTAGAATGCGAGTTTAGAGAAAGTACACTTCCACTAAATGTTCTAGTGAAACTCGCTTTCTATAACCAGACAGTAAACAAAATGACAAAATAATTTGGGATATATTAGATGGGCTTTATTATTACAGGTCCGAATGAATGCAGATTGTTTCAGTCCAAATAAATGGTGCCTTACTGAGGTGGAACCTATTTAAAATAGTTTTTAAGAACAAACAAGGCTGCTGTTTTACTAAACATGCAGAACTTCCATTGCACACGGAGCAGGGTGCACCAATGGGACCGGCTGCTTAGCAGTGTAGTTGAAACTGTTCAGTTTGACGTTGTTCTGGTACTTGGTGTAAGTGAGATTTGATTGGCTATTGTGGGCTGAATGTTCGACTGATGCTTTGGAGCTGCTGCTGCACAGATAATGGAGTGTGTATGTTGATTTTTTTATGGTTGTGGGCCATCAGTAAGACTAAGTCATTCAAATTCCTGTTTAATTAACTGGATGTAATCTGCTCTAATTCTGTAGTCTGAAGGGCATTCGGTGTTGAATTTACTTTTGGAAGATATTAGTAAGATTATTTTTTTCATAGTAATAATAATAATTTTGCCAATAAACATTGTCATTTTAACTGTTTAACAATAAGGAGTTCCCTTTTTCGTTTTCTTCTTTTTCATTTCTCTTTTTTGATACAGTTTTCTACCTAGGATATCCATTCTTTTTTTGGACCAGTTGTCCCAGTTCAGGGTCTCTACAAGCCTCTGCCACCAGTATCAGGCATAAAGCAGAACTAGTCCTGCTGAGGAAGAGGCACCAGTCCATTACTGGGCACAAGAATATTCACTCATATTGGCTCCATTTGCCACATCAATAGCAGTTAACAAAGGAGTGTTTTGCTCATTAGCAAGCAATAGTTTGAATAACCATCCATCCATTATATAGGGTCACAGGGGTCTGCTGGAGCCCATCCCAGCCAACACAGGGTGCAAGGCAGGAAACAAACCCTGGGTAGGGCACCAGCCCACCGCAGGGCACACACACACACAATGCACCTAACCTGCATGTCTTTGGACTGTGGGAGGAAACCACACGTGGAGAACATGCAGACTCCATGCAGGGAGGACCCAGGAAGTGAACCCGGGACTCCTAACTGAAAGGCAGCAGCGCTACCCACTGCGCCACCATAACATTACAAATGAAATACATTTATAAAAACACTTGAGTAGGACTCAAACTTTTGGATTAACACAGTAATGGTGCAAATGGGCAATAAGTCCATGTTTCATTGATACAAGAATTTTTAACATCAGGAGTTGACTGGAATAAAAACCTGCAGCCGTAGCAGGCCTTATAAATGATCTTGAGAACCGATTGAACTCTTTTAACATAAAACCTGATGTCATTGACTCAACGATCCTTGTGAGAAGTACATCAGCAAAAACTTAGCTTGTTGCAGATCACAGCTGGATAGGATTTCATTTTATCCCTGCTGTTCTAACTTTTAATGTCCGATTAACATTTTCCCAATACATAAATTAAAGATATGTATCTGAATAACAGAAAATAGGCCTAAAACTTGGTTAGAGATTTTAATTTCACCATGACTTTACTGTCTTTTGCTGTGAGTTGAATATAATAAATAAAGACAATTTGGTTTTTCTCTTTTTGTTTTTTCTCGTTTTCAGATAAAAGATGACAGTGATAACACAATTCCAGAGATAAAACTAGAGCCCCATGAAGTTGACCAGTTCTTGAATATTTCACCCAAAGGTAAGCTTTTAACTTACAGGACCAAGACAATGCTGAATATAAAGGAATGGATGTTATGCTCAAACTGTATAATGGAAGAGTGAGACCATTTCTAAAGTGCTGTGTGCTCAAAAAAGACATGTCAGGACATAGAGCTGTGCAGAGAAGAGCAATCAAGTACCTCCCAGGAGGAAAGGGAAATGCCTGCCCTGATAGGCTGAGGACGTTTTTTTCGTCTCCAGCACAAAGGCTGCTTAATGGCCTAATTCAGAGCTTTGGAATTCTCAAAGATATCAATACAATTGATCCAACAGTATTATTTCAATTAAATAGTAAATCATTTACTCAAGGGCACTAAAGTGCAATGTCTAAAGCACTGGTCCCCAACTCCAGTCCTTCAGGGCGCAGTGGCAGCAGGTTTTCATTCTAACCCTTTTCTTAATTAGTGGCCTGTTTTTCTGGCTAATTAACTTCTTTTGAATTAACCCTAATTGACTTGTAGTTAGGATATAGAATGGTGTATAATGGATGAATGACTTGTTTTTAAGAATTTCTTCATCGCACCTCTGAATTGTTTCATTTCTTTCCTTAAATGGCACCCAAACAGAAAAGAAATGTGAAGTGAGGGAGCCAACAGAAGACCAACTAAGTCAGGGTCTCAAACTCCAACTGGTTGCTTAATTTGGCGCTGATTCTTGTTGTTAATTAAACCCGTTCTTTAATTCCATGGCCTCTTGCTGCTCTCGTTGTGCAATAGCAGACATTTCTAAAATTGTTGATTTTCTCTTTTCTAAGAGCACTGTTAAAATAAAATTGAAGATAGTATCTCCCACAGGTTGCATAGGTGGTATGACATAAGCAACATAGACAAGTGAATCCAACAGAAGAGGTTTATGTTCAAGTATAAAATACAAAAATCATCAAAAGAATTACAGAACAGAATACGTGTTATTAACAGTTGTCAGACTGTCAACAAATTCATGGTTGTAACCTCAGTTCTATCCCTTAACACACACTTGGGAGCCTGACCCCGTCACTGGTAATTGGCAGGAAGACTGTACTATTTCTAGTGCATTCAAGAGACTAACCCCTACCTAAGAAGGCTGTTATTTTAATTAACTGACTCACTAAGCCAAGTGACCTGCATTTTCAAAGTGTACTCTGGATAATGTATAGTTTTACCAAAAATTCACTTTGTGCAACGTTCTTCTTTTTATACTCTTAGGGCTGGAACCTCTGCAGTTGCCTCCTACACCTCCCAGTTCTCATGGAAGTGATTCAGAAGGAAGCCAGAGCCCAACTCGATCCTGCGCCACCCCCAGCCCAACAACCCCAGTCCAGTCAGTCCTCAAGGTGGCTTCCCGGACTCCTTCATCGCTTGCAAATTCTCCTCTTCTCACAGCAGCTCACGTAAGTATTTGTATGTGAAGGGCATGGATGCTGCAAGCAGAGCTGTTCTATGTGTAGTTTGCAAACCCATCTAGGACCCAAGGTTAGGCATTGGTATGGCACAGTCACGCACAGCGACACATAGTATGTCCATTGGGGTAATTTAGAAAGACAAGTTGGTATTTCGGCTTTGTTCACAGATAAGGAAAGAGCATACAGACTTCACAATGACACCCTGACTCAGATTTGTTAGGCTGCAACACTTCCCAGTGTGCCTGCTACCACCAAACTGCTTAACCTGTTCTGACCTACAATATGGAACAAAGCAGGTACTAACGCTGTTCACCGATATGGAGACACGTTAAATTGTTAGTAAACCCAAGTTAAGGAAAGTGTTCACTGGCCTCTGCCCCCATATCCTGAAATCTATAGCACTTGTCTCTCTCTCTTGTTTTTGTTTTATACCAAGTATGGCCACAAAACTGCTCATCAAAGCAATTAACAGTCTTCCAGACAACGTAAGAGATTTTATACAAAGAAGAAAAGACCATTTGGGTGTTCAATTCTTATAAACATAAAATACCATAACATTTTCCAAAGTGCTTATTGTAATTCAGTGTCACATAGGGCTACAGCCTGACTTGGCACTGGGAGCAAGGAGGAAACACCCTTGGATACGGTGCCAGTCCATTACAGGGTGCATTCACGCACACATGCGCTCACACTCGTGCAGAACCAATTTGGAATCCTCAGTCAGTCTCACCAGCATGACTTTGTGGATGTGAGAAGAAAACCTGAGGATCTGGAGGAAGACCATGTAGAGTGTGCAAGGATAATGGTCGGGCATGGGATTCAAACTAACAGCAGTGGATCTGTGAGAGAGTATCACTATAATCTACTACACAGGATCCCCTGAGTCATATACAATATAATAAAAATTCTGAAAAGGATTTAAAGATTAATGTCATCAAGTCAGTTTGTGTCATCTTTAAATGAACGAGCTAAAGCTCTTTTATCATCTTTATTGTACTGCATGACTTTGTCTTCTTATGTAGGTTTTAATGAAGGGCATGATGGGCTAGAACAGGGGTCCTCAATCACGGTTCTGGAGGGCTGCAGTGGCTACGGGTTTTCATTCCAGCTAGTGTTCTAATTAGAACTCAGTCCTTGCTGATAATGAACGTTGGTGTGTAATTCTATGCCTTGTTAGTGCCGTTATTCATCAAAGGCAAATTGTAGTTACTTTGTAGATCAGAGGTCCTCAATTACAGTCCTGGATGTCTGCTATTGGCTGCAGACTTTCACTTTAACCAATTTCTTAATTAGAACCCTTCTATTTACTACAAAAGCAATACATTTTTTGGGCTTAATTTTAGTTCTCTTGCCTGTTACCATTCAAAACCCTTAATTGCCTATTTTCGATTTTAGACTCTGCATTTAAGTTTTAATTGTTGCCTGTTTTCTTAATCAGACATTAGTTAATAATAAGATACAGATAACCAGTAAACCAGCAGCTCACGTGCTTACCAGTAGTAAGAAGTATCTGTGATAAAAAATTGTATAGAAATGAACGAGAGGGGAATTGGAAGGACCATTACGTTTAAATCTATTCTGGTCCACAAAACACTTGGATAATGTTCTCACAGAAGGAAACTCTACAGTGCTATTAAAATTGCTCTTGGATGAATGCAAGCATTAATAACAAGCCAAACAATTCAATACCAAGTTTCATTAACAGTATGGACTGCTTTCTAATTATGAAACTAGTTGGAATAAAAACCTGCAGCCACTGCGGCCCACCAGGACAGTGATTGAGGACCCCTGGCCTAGAACATTGCTGATTGGA
The DNA here is from genome assembly GCF_016835505.1 of Polypterus senegalus. Lineage (NCBI taxonomy): Eukaryota > Metazoa > Chordata > Cladistia > Polypteriformes > Polypteridae > Polypterus > Polypterus senegalus. The sequence goes on from NC_053164.1 coordinate 94,030,176, forward strand.
TGTATAGGCAGAATGATGTGCAATTACCGAATGGCAGAAACAGACATAAATTGCTGGCCTGGTTTCCGCATTGTTTAGTGTTTCTGATTCACAGATGTAGAGCCTTGGCTTCAAATCTTAGTCTGCTCACAGTTTTATGTACAGTGGTGTGAAAAACTATTTGCCCCCTTCCTGATTTCTTACTCTTTTGCATGTTTGTCACACAAAATGTTTCTGATCATCAAACACATTTAACCATTAGTCAAATATAACACAAGTAAACACAAAATGCAGTTTTTAAATGATGGTTTTAATTATTTAGGGAGAAAAAAAATCCAAACCTACATGGCCCTGTGTGAAAAAGTAATTGCCCCCTGAACCTAATAACTGGTTGGGCCACCCTTAGCAGCAATAACTGCAATCAAGCGTTTGCGATACACAAATTGGCAAAGTGAGCCCTGTGATGGATTAGTGACTTCTCCAGTGATGGTTACTGATACTCCTAGTACTGGCTCCCAGTGACCCAGAACTGGATTAAACAGGTTTAGAAGTGGATTGGCAGGTTGCATGCACAAAGCTAAAATATACATGAAGGAAACACAAGTAAAATTTAGTGTAGCAAACAGTGTCACACGTGAAACCTTAAAAGAATTATATTGCTGAAATAGATGAGTAAATTTGCATGTAACTAAAATAATATATGAAACTGTTTTCAGTATCAAGTACCCCTATGGCCCCTGGTGACTGTCAGCTGTTAGCCAAAAATAACTTGTGTGCCTTGCTGAATGTAACTTGCTTTACAGTTTCACATCTAAAATCCCTTAAATGCTGCACAGATGCTTTATTATGGTTTCAGTAACACCCAAGAATGTATTTTATGCCCATGTGCTTTAATATCATATTCCATCCATCCATTTAGTGTAGCCACTCAGTCCGATTTTAGGCTTACAAGTTGGTGAAAGCTATCTTTTCAATATCGGGCACAAGACTGGATAACCAACCCTGGAAAAGGGTGAGCGTCTGTCGCATGGCACACATCCATACTTGCTCTGAATCTATCAATCCAGTGTCGGGACACCAATCAGTTAGATAGATAGATGCTTTATTAATCCCAAGGGGAAATTGACAAATTCAATCATGCTAACTTGCACATCTTTGGGATATAAAAAGAAAATCAAACTTGACTATCCTGTGTAATTTAAAGATACATATTTCTTAGTAGGCCTCCTTGGAAGAGGTCAGGCTTCTTGATTGTTTAGACATTTTTGCAAATCACAAAATGTAAAAGTTATGAAAGAAGACATTTGATTTGCATGCATTAGGTGGCACAGCAAATGGCACCGCCACTTTACTTCTCTTAGATCACACGTTACTTTCCAAGTTGGGCTGTGTTCTGTTGAATTTACAGGTTCTCATTACATCTTTATGGGTTTCCACTTGAGACGGATTCTTTCCCTGCGGGGTGTGAGTGTGAGTGTGTGTGTAACTATCCAAGTCCTGTTGTTCTGTCCAGGGTTGACTCCATCCTTGAGCTCAGTTATATAGGAAAAGGCTTTAGCTCCTTTCATAGGTATCCATTATAAATAATTTCAGAAAATTTATGGACTGCCATAGTGTATACAGTATATTGTATCTGTGTTCTGCTTGTATTATAGTGAAACAGGAAATTCAAGACAGGCTGAAGGTTCTGTTCTTTAGTGACATGTTTGATTTTTTCTTGCAGAAATTACAAGGAACTGGACCATTAATGCTCACAGAGGAAGAGAAGCGAACACTGATTGCAGAAGGTTACCCAGTACCTAACAAACTGCCTTTGACAAAAGCTGAGGAGAAGGCCTTAAAGAAAATTCGACGAAAAATCAAGAACAAGGTAACACGTTCAGTGGGACATTAGAGAGAAGTAGCAGGTTTATACGAGCCCTGCTATTTAGAGGTTATACTTGTTAACTGGCACCAGGCCTTGCCTATTGGCTATGGCACTAGGCTGTAAAGCTCGAGTTTGCTTGTTTAGTCTCCACCATTCATTCACTTACCAGGAATGTAAGCCATTTCCAAAACTAGGCACAGCCAGGTGTTGTTGTATACCTGCAAAACGTCTTGGAATGGTATTGATGGTAAGATATGCTAGAAAAAAACCTGCTCAATTCAGTTCATGGTCCGGGGGAGAGCTGGAGCATACATACACTGGCAGCTTCCAAGTTTGGATAGAGACAATGCATTGTAAGGCCAACTCTTACACATGCTTGCATTCTTAGTCAATACAGAGCCATCAGTTAACCTAACCTGCACGTGTTTGGAAGGGTGGCAGGAAAGCTGAAAAAACCCACAAGGATGCAAAGAAGATGTGTAAACTGCACCTAGACAGCTAGTGGACACTGGATTTGAAATCAGGAAGCTGAATCTAGGGGGTGGCACTTGGGCTGACATGTTTGCTATATCATCACATTCCAAAAATGTATTTTTTCAAAAATATTCTTTACAGCGCTGCTGCCTCACAATAAGGAGACCTGGGTTCGCTTCCCGGGTCCTCCCTGCGTGGAGTTTGCATGTTCTCCCCATGTCTGCGTGGGTTTCCTTCCACAGTCCAAAGACAAGTAGGTTAGGTGGATTGGCAATACTAAATTGCCCCTAGTGTGTGCTTGGTGTGTGTATGTGTGTGCCCTGCGGTGGGCTGGCACCCTTCCCTGGGTGTTGGCTGGGATTGGCTCCAGCAGACCCCTGTGACCCTGTGTTAGGATATAGTGGGTTGGATGATGGATGGATATTCTTTACAAAGAAATATTTGTATTCTTTGTTCTTTTTGGCATTTAGGATGCTCTTATTTGTAATTTGTAATTTATTTTTGCACAGCATTGATATTTGGGGCCGAACAGCGGTGCATGTTGGTTAGTCCACGCAAGTAAGAATTTCAGTGTATTCTGTGAACATGGCAATAATGACTCTATAAACCTATAATGATCTGAGTCAACATGCTATGAGCAGACGTATATCAAAGCAACTTAAACAAAATGCACAATGCACCTAATTTTTCCAGTTGAGTCAAAAGAGGTACTAAACACCATACAGCTATTAAAAGACAAAAAGATTTGTTCATGGGAGGCCATGTGTTAAATTAATCACAAACACATCTGGACGCTAACCCTCTGACATCATCAGACTGACTCACTCATTGTAATCTTTACTCTTTAAAATAAAAAAGGCTTTGAATGATTCATTGGACTGATGCTAAATTATTTTAAGTCAGTCTTTCTTTTCTTTAAGCATTTCCATGAGGGCCATTTTGGGTGATTTTTTTTTTTTCCAGTCTTTCAGTGACATGCCCTGGCCTCTTACAGTACGTTTTAATCTGAGGAGTGGTCAGGCTCCCAGCCCTCCCTACAGGCAGTTTGATTACCTGATTCAAATTAGTGTGGGTGTCACAAAAGAACACGAGAATCCCTTTGGCATTACAAATGAAAATGTCAACTAGTTCTACAACAAGTTTGACAAACTCTTTCAATAGACAGTCATGATGCCTAGAATCAAAATCAAATGAGACTAAATATACTTTTTGATCCCATAAGAGCATTAGCATATTCTACTTGCAGCAGATTCACACAGTGAAAAGAAAAGTAAAATTTCTTACAAGGATCTGTTGCAGACTCAGCTTGTTTTTAACACCTTAACGCCATTTCTCAGGTTATTCCCGTTTCCTCTCGCATGCCTAAGGCCTGCATATTGCATGTACTGCTCCCCCTAATATGGCCTGGTGTATGTCACTTTGCCTGATCCAGGCTGGACTCTTACCTTGTGCTTTATGCTGTTAGCGGAGGCCTAGTGCTAAGAAAACAAGGTGAGAAAATGGGCCAATTACCTTCTTTAACTTTTAAAATATTTTTGTTCACAGATCTCTGCACAGGAAAGCCGAAGAAAAAAGAAAGAATATATGGATACACTGGAAAAAAAGTAAGATGATTCATATTTTATCCTCATGCATTACATTTAAGGGAGGGAGGAAGCCTTCACTTTTTATGTGATATAATCTATTAGGGTTATCAGATAAAACAAACTACAGCTAGAAAGGCAAGCACAAACGCACATACATTCATATGGAGTTTCCCTTTCCATAACACATCTTGAAGGCAAGCACTGGGCCTCAAAATTGGTCTTAGTGTGTTTGCTATGATGAACGAGACCTTTTCAAGGTTATTCCTTACCTTGCACCAGATGAAATGCTGTAAAATGAATGAATAATTTGTTAAATGATCCATACTCTGTACCCGTGACAATGAAGCCCCTTTAAACCTGTTAAATGTCTGCTCTAACGTGCCTGAACAGTGATGCTAATGTATTAGCTTGTGAGCTCCCTCTACTGGACAGCATAAGCAGTGTTCTTCTGCAGATTTCTTTTTGGTTTATTCAAATTATAGATTGAGTGGGATACAGTCGAGATTTTTAAGCCATAAGTAATTTTGACTTCCACAGAGGAACAAACAAACAAACAAACAAGAACTGAGATCTGCTTCAGTGTCATGTATATATCCGAACAGGACCATAAGCTATAGTGGCTTACAGGTATTCATTGCACCCAATTCCTTCTGTATAATTGAATGCCTACTGTATTTCAGTATATATACATACAGTATACATATATGTCTCTATTAGCTACAATCTTAAAAATTATTCTGATATTAAATAGCTTAATTTAACGGTGTACCTTCCACCCATCCCTTTACTAAAGAGTCAAAAGAAGCTAACTCTCATCTACACATGTGAAATACATTACTCCATTTTAGGGCACACTCCTGGACATGTCCCTGGGAAAATCTTGAGTGGACATGGCTAGAAAATGTAAACTACATAGAAGACACAGTTTAAGCGTTTTGAGGTGGCAGTACCACTTGCTGTATCATCGTGCTACTTTGCCAGTATGGCAGCTATGAAAAATGTGCAACAAATTGTACCACTGTGTTCTGTGAGTCACAATGAATAGAAATATACAATAGGAATATACAAATATATCCTTAACAGTATTAAAAATTGAATACTTATTTTACAGAGAAGTGGAAATGATTTATCTCTGGTGGCCATCTTGGCATGTCTTAGAAGCTGACATGTAATCCTGTTCTGGAGAGAACAAAAAATGGCTAGAGATGTTGATAAAGTTTTGCAATCTGAAAAGATTCATAAAGTTTGTTCCAATTTGAATAATACCATAACCCTTTCTGATTTCTGATGACCTCACAAAAGTGTTTTGAATATTGCAGTAAATATAGGAATAAGTGGCCATGAAAGCGCAGTGGTTAGCACTGCTGCCTTATGGATCCAGTGACTTGTGTTCAAATGCCTCACACAGTCATAGTCGACCTGTTCTGGTTTTACTCCTAGTATTCCAGTTTTCCTTTCCAGAAAGGTATGTGTTAGGTTTATGTGTTTTGAGTGGGCTCAGCATTTGGCTGGTGCTGTTGTGCAGGCTGTGGCCCCAGTTAGCCTGAAATGGTTCAGGTAGTTCTGAGAATTTTAAGTTATGTCATGCTTACATATGCCTCCCCAGGGGTCCCAAAATGTGAAGAGCAGTACTGATGTTTAGATACAGTCTGGTACAATAGTTAACGCAAATGAATGCAGGTTTAATCCTTGACACTGCTTCATGGTTTAACCCACAACAAGTCATTTAAGCTTTTTTTTTTCCTATGCAATTATATTGTACTAGTAAAGTGCCTTGGGTAGGTATATACTATGAAAGACACCATACAGGCCATCCATCTGTCCATTTTAAGGAAACTATTATTAGCTTCAGGGTCATTAGACACAGGAGCAGAGTGTAGGAGAAGCAGTTCAATGTAGTGTTCCACTCAATCATTCACATTCAATAACTCAGAATGAAAACTAACCTTAGGTGCAAAGAACTGGGATGTGGCAGCAAACCGATGTACCCAGAGAAAAATTCACTCAATGTTGGCGATAATTTTCAACATTACATTCTTAAACCTGTTTAACCTAATTCAGGGTTGTGGGGCTCTATCTATCTATCTATCTATCTATCTATCTATCTATCTATCTATCTATCTATCTATCTATCTATCTATCTATCTATCTATCTATATATATATATATATATATATATATATATATATATATATATATATATACTCAGCAAAAAAGAAACGTCCTCTGACTTTCAACTGTTTTTACTTTCAGTAAACTTAATGTGTAAATATTTGTATGAACACTAAAAGAGTCGACACCATAAGACATAAACTAAAAATGTTTCACAATGTGTCCCTGAATGAAGGGAGGCTCAAAATCAAAAGTACCAGTCAGTATCTGGTGTGGCCACCAGCTGCTTGAAGTACTGCAGTGCATCTCCTCCTCATGGACTGGACCAGATTTGTCAGTTCTTGCTGTGAGATGTTACCCCACTCTTCCACCAAGGCACCTGCAAGTTCCTGGACATTTCTGGGGAATGGCCTAGCCCTCACCCTGCGATCCAACAGGTCCCAGGCGTGCTCAATGGGATTGAGATCCGGGCTCTTCCACTGCAAGGATGATCAGCTGTCCTTCCTGTCTCCCTGTAGCGCTGTCTTAGGCGTCTCACAGTGCGGACATGGCAATTTATTGCCCTAGCCACATCAGCAGTCCTCATGCCTCCCTGCAGCATGCCTAATGCACGTTCACGCAGATGTGCAGGGACCCTGGGCATCTTTCTTTGGGTGTTTTTCACAGTCGGTAGACAAGTCTCTTTAGTGTCCTGCGTTTTAGAACTGTGACCTTAAATGCCTACTTTCTGTAAGCTGTTAAGGTCTTAATGACCATTCCACAGGTGCATGTTAATTAATTGATTATGGTTAATTGAACATGCATGGAAAACATTGTTTAAACCCTTTACAATGAAGATCTGTAAAGTTATTTGGATTATTAAAACATTATTGTTGAAATACACAGTCCTGGAAAAAGGAACGTTTCTTTTTTTGCTGAGTATATATATATATATATATATATATATATATATATATATATATATATATATATATATATATATATATATATATATATATATGTGTGTGTGTGTATATAAAATCCAACATCTGTCTGTCCACTTTTCATGAGAGAACTACTTAGATAGGGTTTTTTTCTGTAATTTGCTTGAACATTCCGGTTGATTTTGCGACTTCTTTCATTGTGCTAAGAATCCTAGTTTGCTTGCAGGAGTGATATATTTGTGCTAATCCGAGACAGAGGCTGCGGGCCAAGGGAAGGGAAAAGCGTGATGTCAGGAGTAGGGAGCCCGGCAGGGCCCTCCTCACTGTTCTGTTTCACTGCTGCTCGAGTGGAGCCGTGGTAGATGGCTAGTAATGCATATAATGATGACGTCATGTGGCAGTTTAACAGCTTATAAAAACAGAGCTTGGTATGACCATTGGAGACTGCACCATTTATTTGCAGTCCTGTTGAGTAGCTTTCTTAACCATTTCACTTTGACTTTTGTATTTCCAATAGGGTAGAGACATGTTCCAATGAAAACACTGAATTGAGGCGGAAAGTGGAGACTCTGGAGAGCACAAACAGGTAAGCACTCTGCTCAAAGCTGCATCTGAAAAAAAAATCCAAAATTAAATAAGAATGTTAAAGGAACACATTGAAGGCAACTTTGCAGACAAGTTGGTCATCTTTAAATTAGTGATTTTAATGAATATCTTGGAAGTATAACATTTCAAGTTCTTGTCATTGTACTCCCGACTTCAGTGTCCAAAATTGGGAGAAGCATAGTATCACAGACAGAATGTGCTGACTTGAGTCTCTTTTTCAGATCTCTGCTGCAGCAGCTCCAGTGCTTACAGGCTGTAGTGGCCGGGAAAGTCCCTCGATCCTGTCGTATTGCCAGCACCCAGACGAGCACTTGTCTTATGGTGAGAAAAAAAGACATACGATATACATGAACATACTATAGGAACATGTATTTGTATGCATTTTTCTATGTCTGTATGCAGGTTTATCATCTGATAAATGAGTACATAAAAACATCATTTTACTTGATCTGCTTAGTCCAATACAGATTCTTAATTTCATACATAGTGGCAGAAACAGCCAGGTTGGTGAACAAGTGAAGCTGGGGCTGAACTTGGCACCATTTTAAAACAGTTCACCAAAGAGTCCTTTTACTCTGAACTTCACAAAATGCACAATGCTCCCTTGAATTGCCGAATGCATCCATTAATTTTAGAACCTGCTTAATCTCCTGTAGTTTAGGGTCTCAGGGCTGGAGCCACTTCTCACAGCATCAGGTGTATGGCAGGACCCAAGCTTGGATAGGGCGCTGTTCATACAGGCAACTACACTCAGTCACACTGGGCTTATTTAGAAGTACCTGTTAAATTTAATCGGCCTGCCTTTGGAGGAAAAACCCCAGTAGACAGAGAAAAATCCATGCAGGTATGGGGAGAAGGTGCAACCTCCACACAGACAATGGCCGGGTCAGAATTCAAACTCTAGCAGTCTGGGAGGTACCAGCGCTAACCGCTGTGGCAATGTGCCACTCCACACCAAATACAGAAAAAAAGAAATAACTATTAAGCAAGGATTGGATACTTAAGAACACTGTCATTGTGACAGGTTCCCCATTTTTGAAATCCTAGATAGTATTTGTTTCTACTTTCTCCAGAGTTTGGCAACAAGTATCAGTGTTTTCACTTTTACAAACCAGGTTGATTTCATGTCTGAACTGCAGATGATTAATGAGGCTGAACTTCATGTTATCTCTGTTCATTATTAATTTGAAATAATAATTGTTCAAGAGTGTAATAATTAATTAACAGTGGTACTGCCATCATTTTCAACCATCTTTCTGTTTTATGCACCCACTTGAATGTCTCAAGGAGTAGGAACCTATTCTAGTAGCAAGAGGCATAGTTCCAAAGAGATTTGCAATTTAGATTAATTGTTGGTTTTTTTTTTTGGTTTTTTTTAAATTGACTGGGTAAATGTGCTGTATGGCATCCATCTATGGTTAGTCCCTGCTTTGCTCCCAGGTCTCTTCTGATACAAGCTTCCAACATGAGACCCATAAATGGAAAATCAGAATAATGAATGAAAACTGAACAGGGTACCAGTCCTTCATACAACGTGTTTATGTACACATTTAAACAATCTCACACTAGCTCAGTTTAGATACATTAATTAGCCTAATACGGTATTTGAAGTAAAACTCCCCAATACAAGAGAAATGTGCAGACTACAAGGATAAAGTATCACAGATAAGAAATGAACTTTAGTCCTAGTGCTGTGGGTATGCAGCAGTGTGCCAACATTTTCAAATGATCCACCCACGTACTAGACCCTGTTTTTCGGTTCTGAAGTCACATGTAGGTTTTATCTAACTGTTAGCTGTGGAGCCTCATGCCCAAGATGGTGAATGAATGTGGATGGATACTGTAAGGGCACTTTTACTGTATGTGCAGTATACACACACATTCTCACTTACCAAGCTACCTTTATAATCACCAATTAATTTAAGTTGACTGATGTTTTGAATATGCGAGGAAAGGCAAGTTCCCAGAAGAAACCTTTCAAGAGCATTGGAGAAAATGTAAACTTCACAGAGACGATGTCCATTCGCGATACTGAACCGACACTCCTGAAACTGTGACTCCGCACCGTGCTGCCCATATTCAAATCAGGCAGTCAAAAATCTTAGCTGGATGCAAAATGACAGTTATTCTGGCAGCATGCAAATTGTATTCCTGTATATTTCCAGTCCAACAGCATTTTAGCCTGATTATCCTTCTATAGCTGTAATAAAATGTATTTTCATGTTACGTTAAAGCGAGCAGTGTCATATATATTTTGTGATGTAATAAAAAAAGGCTTTAAGAACCTTTATAATGTAAAGAATCAATTAATTCAAGTTAGCATTTGTCTCCGGTCAATAGAAAAGATGTTTAAAAACGGAAAGAAAAATCAATTTACATTGTTTATTTATTTTATTGCAAGAAGGATAAAGTGTGATTCTGTTATTACATAAAGTATTTATTTTTTGCCTTAATAGGGATATAATAGCAAAACCTGAAAAGGTTACACTTAATACCCTGCTTTATTTTAGTAGCTTGTTTAGTTTAACACCTTTGGTGAACACCATCACATTTAGATCATATTATATCGTCATTGCTTCCCATAACTCCTTTAACTTTTCCAGCCAGTACTATTATTATAATGTATACATTCCTTACTGCAGCTCTCATTTTTTGGGCCCCTGCTGTGCATGAAGTCAGCCTGTATACTTTTGAAAGAACAAACTTTTACTGAAATTAGGAGGCACGTCTCATTTACTGTATCTACAGATTAGAGTCGCTATGTAGTCCACGGTTGATGGCTATGCAGTGTGTAGCTTCTTCCAAATATTATTTCCATTAAATCCATGCATATGTGTTTCTGTGTCCCAGGTGGTCGTGCTATGCTTTGCAGTGTTCCTTGGAGGGTTCTCGCAGAGTTTTGGGCCCTACTCTTCCATCACAATGGCAGACCTTCCCAGCCAGACACCAGCACAGGAGTCTTATACAGCTACAGGTAAAGATTGTGGACAATGGATAATCTTTGCAAATGCTACTCTAATCGTAATAAAGTTGTCTTAAATCTCCTTACAGAACACTTCTTATCAGCATGCACGCATATCCTTCCATTCTGTCATTTTCTAAAATATATTAAGGTGGGGAGGGGGGTATCCTGCAGTTAGACACACACGTGTACACTTATTAGAATCACTTATACTGGATGGATAGGCAAAATAGTCTGGCATGCTGGTCTTTGGAATTTTGGTATAATGCATGTAACTGGAGAAAACCTGCATGAGCAAGAAAGAATGTGAAAACTCCACACAGACAGCGAGTGGTCAGGGAATCAAAGATAAGATCCTACAGTTCAAAGTACTGCATATGCATTTCACCTTAACTTCACTTTTCAGCTTTAATTTCACACTGACTCCATTGGGATCAGCTCTCTATCTTTTGTAGAGATTATAATAAAGTTTAGTGCATTTCCTGTCTGGTCACAGTAAGCCTCCAATATGTTAAGTAAAAATCATTTTCATGTAACTTTCTGATGAGTTAGATATTTTAAAATAAATTTCCAATTGATGTTGTTTCCTTTGGTACTGCAGTACACTTGGCGCATCCTATTAAGCAGCACAATATAATTTTATAAAGTTACAGAGCAAGCCAATTTCCAAAACATTTAGTTTCAGAATTAAATAACTTAGGTATTGAAGGTGATTCTAAACATTTCAGAGTACATCTCTTTTCCTCCATTTTCTGAAATGTAGTGAGGTCAAGAAGCTTATTAGGCTTTAAAGAGCACAGCGGATTTGATGAGCCACACCCTTCCATACTGTCCACGGAATATTCAGAAGCATGGGACAGACAGAAAGACCTGGAATCACAGCAATTTGTGCCATCTCAAAAGAGTGATGTATATACAGAAGACAGACAGACAGAGTATCTCAACTACAACAATACGCAGACCGAGAAATCAATACTCATAGACTTGCATTCACACAGGTGAGTATGTTTTATGTCATGTGCTTCATGAGTCCAAGTATGATGTTTTTGGAAAAATTTTTATTTAGTTGTTGGCAGCCCAATGGATATTTTCACCAATGTCTTTGAAATCTTGGAGTCAGACTTCATCATTTTCAGGGATAATATGTAGAGCGTCCATTTTGTTTTCTGTTTCCCATTTTTTTTAAATCTCAAAGCCAAATCTTCACCATTGTCACTAAAATATGTTAACTTCACAGTGACTGCAATTAATTCTAGTGGGCAGTGATCTGACATGTCACTGGTATGCACAATAGTGTTCTCCACCACCATGGCACCATTATTCTCTTTGTTTTGATATTATATTAGGAAGGTCTTAGAATAAATGGCTAAAGAAAAGTAATAACGTGGACAAAGAAAAGGCATATTAACTATAAATATAAATTAGTTACTAATAATGAATTGAACAAGGTGTCTACCTTCTATTAATCTTCATATTTTGATGCATGCACATATAAAATGATTGTGAGCTCCTCCATTACCTTTTTATGTGATAGAGTTAACGTAAATAGAACAACAAATTGTTTTTTTTACAGTGCATTAGCTTTGTTGAACTCTGGCCTTCCAAATCTTAGCTTTAGAAGTAATAATGTACATAAAACTAGAAACAGTGGCCATATGTTGCGATAAAGTAACTGACTTTTAGCTGTTACATATAAGCTCTAAATAATATTAAGTATGATAAAAGCACTGCAGTTTGAGATCCACAACTGACATTGCCC